>NC_034194.2:18919385-19235472 GCF_002021735.2 Oncorhynchus kisutch | reverse complement strand
TAGAGAGAGTGATGAGAGAGGAGAGAAGAGAGAGAAAGGCGAGAGAGAGAGAGAGAGAGGGAGGAGGAGAGAAGAGATAAAGGAGCGAGCGAAGAGAGAGAGAGATCAAGGGAGAGCAGAGAGAGGGAGAGCACGAGAAAGGGAGAGAGAGAGAGAAAGGGAGAGAGAGAGAGAGAGAGCGAGAGAGAGATAAAGGGAGAGCGAGAGAGATAAAGGTAGAGCGAGAGAGAGAGAGAGAGAGAGAGAGAGAGAAAGGGAGAGTGAGAGAGAGAGAAAGGGAGAGTGAGAGAGAGAGAGGGAGAGAGAGATAAAGGGAGAGAGAGAGAGAGAGAGAGAGAGAGAGACTAATAGACAGACACCGTCCAGCAAACATCCAGAGAGAGCACATGGACCACGACTCAATCACTCAGCTGTTCCTGTCCTCATCAATCAGTGTAAAAAGCAACACCCTACCTGAGTGACATAAATGACTGCTCTGCCACGGAAGTATATCATATGTGATCCGTTTCAGGAAACTAGACGGTAACTTATCGGTAACGATAGGTACCACACATAAACATAAGGACAAGGCATATGCCTATAACTCTATCAATAGAATAGTCTACACCTGCATTAACTATGAGTGGTCTGATTTGGAATCCGTTTTACGCACAAACTGATAGAAAACAACAGTAGACCACATTGGGGTGACTTGGACATTCTCCAAGGCACATTGGCGTATAAAGCAGGTGTTTCTGTGATATGCCTACAGTTGAAGGGGTTTCAGTCGTTGCCAATTTATTAAATAAACATTCAAATGTAACTCACAGCAGTAACCATTTCCATTGGCACTGCAGACTGCAGAGCTCTACATATAGACATAGACGAATAAGTTTAGCATGAAATGGCTTGATTCATATTAATCAGTCATGGAAAAGCACTGTGAATATTACATAATTGCAAATGTGCTTTCCCAATTGTGAATTATAAAGTCTTGATTTGCCCCAAGTGCACTGCACTGTAGCCTATGCTCCATATAAATGTTTCTTAATATGATGCATGAGCCAGTAGATGTCACTAAACAAGCACACACGATTTGGGAAAGCATCACAACAAATAAAACGGTCGAGCACATTAAAGAACGACAGAAAATTCAGATTCCTCATGTGTTTCTCTGTTGCCCATTATGAAAAACTAAATTTCTGTCTTGGGGGTGTGGTGGTTCGATGTGGCAGTTTTGGATATTTGTCCCACATGAGACACCATAGCAACTAAACCAGAATCACTTCCTCAAAATAGTCAGAATGAATAACTCAAGGAATCTGTAATTAATTTTACATTTTTAGTGGTGCAATTTTACATATAGCTAAGGCAGCGTTTCCCTAACTCGGTCCTCGGGACCCAAAGGGGTACACGTTTTGGTTGATTCAAATATTGTTGATGAGTCAATTATTTGAATCAGCTGTGAAGTGCTAGGGCAAAACCCCAAAGGGCACCCCTTGTAGTCCCCAGGACTAGTTTTGGGAACACTGAGCTTAGGTGTTTGGAGCCATATTTCTTAAGTAAAAGAAAATGCATTAGGTGTTGTCTTATGTAAACAAAGTCTGATCGCTATGGTGCTGGGCAGGTCTGTCTGACTGTTTTGAGTTCACACTGCACGTCCTTAGCCTAGGGCTAAGGAGATTTTAGCCTGGGGCTAAGGAGATTTTAGCCTTGGGCTAAGCGTCTGTTTACACTTGTGCATTCTTGGGCTAGCACCAACCTTAGCTCACGGCTAGCTGGCCCTGCTCTGGAGCAGGGTTAGCACAGACTTCGGGCAAGCCCCAGAAACACAGTGCCAAAAGCCAGTGTGAAACGAAGTCAAAAACAACACAGAATCAAAAGCTACACTCACTTATTTTGCATATGCTTGTGATGCGTTCTGCACGCTATTTTATAAGTAAATGTATAGACCCCTTTTTGTGTTTGCAAACATTGTCGGTGTTGGTGGCACAACACAGTTCTTATAGAATGCCAGCAAAAAAAGTGTATATTTCCTTGTTTCGTATGAGTGCATTTCATACTACTTTTGGATTATGTTTGGATTTTAAGGCTCATATGAACGTCCTGCTTAATGTGTCAAAATCGCAAATCAACTGCATTATATATATATTTTTTAACACTTCGACCTCAACCAGTAAAATGCCTATTTTGCTACAGCCTGTCAATGAATCTTAGCATTCTAGCTAACAACTGCTGCATTAAGTTATTTTGCAAAGATTAATACCAAATATAATCTTAGAGACTGTTCAAGCAATAATCAAACATAATTGTAAGAATATGAGAACCCCAAGTAATAAAAACAGAACAACCCGGTTGAGGGTCAGTGGCCCAAGCCCGCGAACAGGAATATTCCAAGTTCAGACGGAAGGGGGGAGTCAGATCGCTATGATCGCCAGGAACTTTACTTTTGGTGTCTATTTTTAATTGTTGCGCTACTGGTGCTGCCTGTTGATGTTAGGTAGGCAGCTACAGTAGCTGAATGATGTTAACATCTTCGGGTTGTGTTTCATTAAATGTATTTTATTTCATCTGGGTGCTTGCGTCACCTACTAACACCCTGATACTACCAGCAGCTCCCGTTCTCAGTCTGAGAAAACACAGAGAGAAAGGTATGTGTTGCAGATTACTCCTTTGTAGAAGTCCATAACGTGAAATAAATAAAACATCCCAAGGTTAATGCTGTAGATATTGTTATAAGGGAGTGTGAGACTATTGAAACATGTAACTTTCAGAGTTTTATTGTTGTTATTAATATAGTTTACAGAGGGCTAAAAGTGCTGCTGTTGCTAGCTAGCATGCCTTTCTGTGATGCAGACGGTTAGCTGAGCTGCCGACTGGTGCTGGCGTTGCATTATGGGAGATGTAGTTTTGGCCCTCTAATGAAAACTGAACCCAATTGCAAGCCCTAACAGAGTTAGTCAAACAACTGGGCAGTGAAATAGGAAATCAAGTTGCCGCTAGTCTAGCAGGGGCTGGTCCAAGCACTCCCCCTCCCCAACCAATAGTAGAAATACCTGATTGGTCAAAGGTCAACCTAATTCTGAAGTCAGACGTCAGAGTACCACCCCACTTCCGGGGTGATAGCACAGACCAGTGCACAGTGACTGAATGGCAAGAACTTATGCAAGCTTACTTGAAAAAGAAGGGATGCAGTATATCAGAACAGGGGCAAGAGATACAGGACAGACTGATGGGGCGGGCTAAAGACAGTCAGAATTGGGCTCCGTGGAAACCCTCAGAGACCCTGAAGCCATATACAATATCTTGAGGCAGCACTTTGGAGAAGCAATCTCATCCACAATTCCATTGGGATACTTCTATGAAACCTTACCAAGACAGACAGAGAGCTTCTTGGATTATTGGGTTAGACTGAACAAAGCAATTGACCTTGCCAATGAGTGCTTGCAAAGACAGGGAAAATGAGTGGATGATCCAGGTCATGAGGTGACCATGATGTTTGTTAAGCACTGCCCTGATCCAGCACTATATGCCGCTTAGGTGCATGCCTATTGAAAATTGGACCGTTGGAGTTTTGCAGGCAATGATTGACAGCAAATCATGGAGGCAAACAGTCAGCCAGACACAGGGTGCAAAGTAGTGCCAAGGTAGAAGTTGTGATGACCCCCGACGCTTGGTGTATGACTCAACAACAAGCAGTCGGTCATAATAATTCAGCCACACCCACTAACAGTGATCAGGTTCCATTGAACAAAGTGGTTTCTCTCCTGGAAAAGCTCCTGTCAACCCAGGAACAGAATCAAAGGAGAACTTCGGCCAGAACGCCACAAACTAATACAGCTGCTGGTCCCTGTAGAATTTGTAAGGCCTCAGACCATTCAACTCAGTCGCACTGCTTTAAGGAGGGTTTATACTTCAAGTGTCACAGGACAGGCCACAGAGGCTTTGAATGTCCAGCAAGAAAACAAGTTGGAGAGGCAACTGCCGAGGCTCCTCCTGGGCCCGCTTTAAACTAACATGCACCTGTGGGCGAACATGTTACACCCCCACAGAACACCACAGATATAAGGACTGGAAACACAATGAAAACTGAGGCAATTTATCCAAAAATAGAGAGTATTGACAGTCTTTTCTATGTTCCAGTAATGGTGCAAGAAATTGTAGAACTTGATAGATAGCTCTGATAGATAGTGGGTCTATGACCTGCACGTTGAGTGAGTCAGCTGAAGACACACTTCTGAGATGTAATGTGATAAAACCAGAGTCTAGAAAGCCAACTCAAGAAGTTATTGTAGGCTGTGGGGGCAACCAGGCACAGCCTAAGTATGAATGTGACTTGAACATTGATCTTTCTGTTTTAGTTGGACCTGGACAGACAGACGACATGACAGTTGGATCGAACGCCATAAAAACACATAATGCAACAGGTTAAGAAAACAAAGTGGTATTGGGACAGCCTCTCCAAACCTGCCAAAGGACATCCACATGGACTTTTACTCAGCATGCTAGCCAATGTGAACCGCTGGCACGGTGACAAAATACCAGACAAAGTGGGAACTGTAATGCTCAAGCAGAGTGTGACTCTCATGCCTCAACATGAACATTTGGTCTGGGGAAAACTGAAAGAAAAGGTGCCGCTATCAGTTGGTAGTACTGTAGTCATAGAGGCCACTACAGCACGATCTGCACCAAGAAATATCCTAGTAGGACACACTGTATGTCCTTTGAGAGGTGACAAGTGGGTCCCCATGAAAGTGATCAACATGTTGGACCACCCTATTGTTCTCCGCCATAACACCAAGTTGGCTGATGTGCACCCATGCCTGGCCCTAGAAGACCTTGAGCTCTATGCCAGCCCAGTAAGGTCTAGTCTGCTCTTTAGAATGTCACCCAAGCTGGGGAAGAATGTTCAGTTAGTGGAAAAAGGGCAAAGAAGGAGTATCTACACAAGTTGGAAGAG
Organism: Oncorhynchus kisutch; assembly: GCF_002021735.2. NCBI lineage: Eukaryota > Metazoa > Chordata > Actinopteri > Salmoniformes > Salmonidae > Oncorhynchus > Oncorhynchus kisutch. The sequence continues at coordinate 19,230,533 of NC_034194.2, read as the reverse complement.
TTGGGCTTAAAAGAAGTTGACAGAGTCCTGTGAAGTGTCTGACATGTGGAAAGGAAAACTAGTGGACCTTATTGCTCAGTATGAAGGCATCTTCTCCAGGGAACAACTTGACTGTGGAGAAGCGAAGAACGTCATCCACCTTATCCGACTCAAAGATGAAAAGCCTTTCAGGCTGCCGTACAGGAGGGTCTCTCCATCCAACTACCAGAAACTGAACCAGACGTTGGAGGAAATGGAGGAGCGGGGCATCATCCGAAAGTCCAATAGTGAGTGGGCCTCCCCTTGTCCTGGTTTGGAAGCTGTCAGGAGAGTTGAGAATTTGCACTGATTTCAGACGGTTGAACCAGAGGACAGAGAAAGATGCATACCCATTGCCCCATCAAGCCGATGCTCTCCCTGCTTTGGGAGGGAACTGCTTCTTCAGTACTATGGATTTGACTTTGGGATTCTACAACATCACCATACATGAAGATGACCGCAAGTACACAGCATGCACAACACCCACAGGTTTATTTGAGTATAACAGAATGGCTCGGGGTTTATGTAACAGCCCAGCAACATTCACCAGAATGATGACCTCGATCTTCGGTGACCAGAACTACTTGTCCCTCCTGTGCTACTTGGATGATCTCCTGGTTTTCGGGAAGAGTGAGCAAAAAGCCCTGGACCGTCTTGAAATGGTGTTCTCCCACCTTAAGGAACACAACCTGAAGCTAGTGCAAAAAAAATGTTTTTAGGCCATATCATCACGGCAATCATGTCTGTAATCAACATCACTGCAGCTGACCTGATGGAAAATTATGGGAAAACACCTTCACCCACCAAGGTCAGGTAATTTCTTGGTATGGCAAACTATTATTCCCACTTCATTGTGAGTTTTTCAGGTTTAGCCAAACCACTGTTTCATCTGATTACAGGACAGAAAAGTAAGTGGAAAGGAGAAAAAGGAAAACCTCATGGCGGGGCCCTAAAACGTCTGAAACCTGAAGACTGGACTACTGAATGTGAGGAGGCGCAGGAGAAGCTAAAGGTTGCAGTCTCCCAAACAGCTGTGCTGGGTCACCCAGACTTTAGCAGACCGTTTCTCCTATCAACAGATGCATCAATGGATGGCTTAGGTGCAGTACTTAGCCAGACATTTGAGGGTGAGAGTAGAACCAGACCAGTAGCCTTTGCAAGCAAGACTCTGTCGAGGTCCCAGTCCCGTTACCCAGCACATAGATTAGCGTTCTTTGCTCTTATGTGGGCTGTGTGTGATAAGTTCACCCATTGACTGAAGGGGAATAGATTCACAGTCCTAACAGATAACAACCCCCTGACATATATAATGACGAAACCAAAGCTAGACGCCTGAGCAACGGTAGGTCTCTAAACTGGCCCCCTTCGACTTTGACTTGAAGTACATCCCCGGGCCCCAGAATGTCCCAGCAGACCTGCTTAGTCGACAGCCGTTCGTTGGAGCTAGGAAGGCAAGTGAGTTCCCAGAGTATGTGACTTCAGAGTCCATCCAGGACGCATTCAAACTGTCAGTCAATATCCAAGGTGGTGAGATCCTGGCTCAAGTCTCTTCTGAAGGAGTGAAAGCAGTTTTGGAATCCTGTCTGGAGTGGGATGCGAGTGTGCCAGTGTGCAACTTCCAATTAGCCCAGTATTCTGCCAGCATCCTTCAGCATGAAGGGGGAGCGGCTACTCTTCCAGTCCTTTCTTCTGATGTGATACGGAGAAAACAGAAGGCAGATCAGGTGCTGGCCCGAGTGGCATACTTTATTGAGAGGAGGAGGAGACCTTCGCGGAGAGAGAGTGTTGAGAATGCTGAAGCATTGGGATAAACTCTAAATCAAGGACGAGATACCAGCTGGTGGTGTCAGACTCCCTTAAAGCCATCGTTCTGAGGGGAACCCATGACGAAACCGGCCACCAAGGCCAGACTAGAACACTCCATTTGGTACGTCAAAGGTTCTTCTGGACTGAAATGGAAGGGGAAGTGAAGAAGTATGTCTCCTACTGTAAGCGCTGTGTGGTTCACATGTGGTTCGGATGGGTCCACAGTGTCTCCTGACCCCTCCTGTCTCAGCCTCCAGTATTTATGCTGCAGTAGTTTATGTGTCGGGGGGCTAGGGTCAGTTTGTTATATCTGGAGTACTTCTCCTGTCCTATTCGGTGTCCTGTGTGAATCTAAATGTGCGTTCTCTAATTCTCTCCTTCTCTCTTTCTTTCTCTCTCTCGGAGGACCTGAGCCCTAGGACCATGCCCCAGGATTACCTGACATGATGACTCCTTGCTGTCCCCAGTCCACCTGGCCGTGCCTTCTTATTATTCGAACATGCTGGTCATTTATGAACATTTGAACATCTTGGCCATGTTCTGTTATAATCTCCACCCGGCACAGCCAGAAGAGGACTGGCCACCCCACATAGCCTGGTTCCTCTAGGTTTCTTCCTAGGTTTTGGCCTTTCTAGGGAGTTTTTCCTAGCCACCGTGCTTCTACACCTACATTGCTTGCTGTTTGGGGTTTTAGGCTGGGTTTCTGTAAAGCACTTTGAGATATCAGCTGATGTACGAAGGGCTATATAAATAAATTTGATTTGATTTGATTTGTGGTTGGCAAGACAATGGAGCCAGAGGCTTGGGCACCTTTGGAATCTATACAGACTAGCACAGCATTAGAACTGGTGTGCATAGACTTCTGGTCAGCAGAAGGAAGGGATGGAGAGAGCGCTGATGTACTCGTCATCACAGACCATTTTTACGAAGCTGGCACATGCGTTTCCTTACCCGAACCAGACAGCAAAAGTGGTTGCCCAGAAGTTATGGAACCAGTTCTTCTGTGTCTATGGGTTTCCCAAGCAGATACACTCTGACAAAGGAGCAAACATTGAGAATCACTTAAATCGTAGAATTGCTACAAGTGTCTGGAGTCAAAAAGATCCATATCATCCTATGGGCAGCGGTCTGACGGAAAGATTCAACCGCACACTTGGTAACATGGTCCGATTGTTGCCAGCGAGAGCAAAAGAAAGATGGCCCCAGATGATACAGACACTCACCTTCTCGTACAACTGTACCACACACAAAACGTCAGGGTTCGCACTGTTCTTCCTGATGTTCGGATGAATTCCACTGCTGCCAGTGGACATCATGTTTGGAAGTACCCTGAATAACGAAGACGTGTTGACTCATGATGAGTATGTTGACTCGTTCCAAAAGGACCTGCGAGAGGCTGTCAGGATCGCTCAGGCCAACACCACTGAAGCTCAGAATATGCAAGCAAGGCAGTATAACAAGAGAGTGAAAGGCACTGCCCTGGAGATTGGAGACCGAGTTCTCTTGGAAAACTGAAAGGAAAGAGGGAAAGGTAAACTTGCTGACTTCAACGGTCTTTGTGATCACTTGGAAAGACCCGTCTGTGCACATCTACAGAGTCGAAGATCCTACTACCAAGAAGAGTAAGGTAGTTCATCGACACTTCATACTGCCAGTGAACTTCCTGCTGGTGGGACAGACAGACGAGATGTCCACAGTAGCCTCTACTGCTTCAGAAGAGGACATAAACGCAAACAGGGGTGACGAAAGTCCGGTATTCGATGTGGATGAGGATCCAGAGGATCGAAGGACTGCTGACTGGATTCTCGAGGGCCAGAACCCTGAGGGGCCCACGGAAGATGAAGCTCAAAAATCTTCGGGACTGGAAGATGGAGTATACATGAGAGAGGCTGATCCTCAAAGCCCAGTGAAGGATCTGATCTCCGGACAAGCAGCTAACTCAAGCACAGGAAGCTCCTTCAACTCTCTAGAGACAGCAGGAGCAGTAGAGATACTCTTAATGATCAGCTATGAAAAGCCAACTGACATTTACTCCTGAGGTGCTGACTTGTTGCACCCTCAACAACTACTGTGATTAATATTATTTGACCAAGCTGGTCGTTTATGAACATTTGAACATCTTGTCCATGTTCTGTTATAATCTACACCCGGCACAGCCAGAAGAGGACTGGCCACCCCTCATAGCATAGTTCCCCTCTAGGTTTCTTCCTATGTTTTAGCCTTTCTAGGGAGTTATTCCTAGCCACCGTGCTTCTACACCTGCATTGCTTGCTGTTTGGGGTTTTAGGCTGGGTTTCTGTACAGCACTTTGAGATATCAGCTGATGTAAGAAGGGCTATATAATTAAATTGGATTTGATCCTTCTGAAGATGACATAAGTAGAAAAGCAACGTCAGTGAGCAGTCTAGATGGCGTCAGCAGTAGAAGTTCATCAGTCAGCGGCTCTGGATGCATAACATGCTGACCAGACCGGACATGTTGCATGCGTGAGCGTCACAAAATACATTTAGAAATCCATGTTATTCAATTATTGCACCCACACTGCTCACGCGCACCAACGAGCGTCTGCGTTACCAAGGGCTAAAATAGAAGTCATTCCAATTTCTGACGCAGATTGCGCTGAAAGTCCTGCCTCTCCCATCTCCTCATTGGTTTATAGAAGCAGGTACCCACGTGCCATCTCCTCATTGATTATACCCACGTGGGTGATTGAAAGACGAACGGTTTTGCCGGTAGTCGTGGTAATACTATTAAAGTTTAGATGCGATCACCATATAAGTTCAACGATGAAAAAGCCTGGAAGAAGGAGAGATGACTAGAAACGATTCAGTTGGCCGTTTTATGTGTGGAATAATTTGTCGGTGTAGAGGACCTTGTGCAGTTCAGGTAAAATAACAACTCAATGTTTATATCCCAGGACAAATTAGCTAGCAACAGCAAGCTAGCTAAATAGGACAAATTAGCTAGCAAGTGCAAGCTAACTAGCTAAATTGCCATACATGTTTAATGCTTTTCAACCTGTCCCCAAATTAATGTAATTGGTTCATTGGTTTGTTTTGATATTTTAACCTGCGTGTCTTGATCGTGTATGGTGTAGGGGGACAAAATAAATGTGCGCGCGGGCCAGTTTGGGTTCCGTGTAAGATCTACTAAGAAGATAATGAGTAACCAGAGAGAGGTAGAGCGCAGAAACAGCCAGGTCTGAGTTCACTGGTACAGTCCTGAGACCCAGTGAAGGCACCTTGAGAACTCGAACTGGAAGAGTTGTGAAGCCTGTCAGAAGACTTTTAGAGTCAATGAGTCAAGTGATTGCTGAGCCGGACAAAAGAGAGCATCTAGCTGCCCTGATTCAAGCCCTATCAACTTTTGTTGAAGTGACAGTACCCCAGTGAAACAGAGGTCAGAGGATAGATTAAGGAAATGAGAAATACTTTATTAGGGGGTCATAGGTTGTATGTATATGGGCATATTTCTACCTGGCAAAGTCTCTTTGCTGTCCTTCTGGACGACTCTTGGTCAAGGTTACCCCTGTGGAGGAAGAATTCTTACATTATGTCTTAAAGTTTGCTGTAATTAAGAAGGGGTGTGTGTAGCAGAGTTAAAAAATGTTATTCCATCAAACTTCAAATTATTAGAATAGTACACGACGCCGAACAGAACAACCAGGTTGAAGGTCAGTGGCCCAAGCCTGTGAACAGGAATATTCCAAGTTCAGACAGAAAGGGGGAGTCAGATTAATATATGGATGGGTTTTATTGTTATTAATATAGTTTACAGAGTGCTAAAAGTGCTGCTGTTGCTAGCTAGCATGCCTTTCTGTGATGCAGACGGTTAGCTGAGCTGCCGACTGGTGCTGGCGTTGCAATATGGGAGATGTAGTTTTGGCCCTCTATGGTCTGAACGGGATAGAGGCAATTTCACGTTGTAACTTGTTTTTGTACATGAGTTGTTGTATTTTGGTACTGTCAACACTGAAAGCACCTAGCAATGTATTGGGGATGTGAGACAGGATATGTATTTTACCTTTCTTCATGCTCCTGTATAGAACAACTTGTCAGATGGTGCATTGGAGACTGATGTGTTCCTGTCCTGTCTTTTCACAATACTATTGCAGGTATGGTTCTATTGTCTAAGAATTAAGATTATGCATTCGTTGTATTAAGGACTGGTTATTATTTTATACATTATGGCTTTCTGTATGAATGTGATTTATGTGAGTCTGAGAAAACACTGAGAGAAAGAACAGCTTGTCAGATGGTGCATTGGAGACTGATGTGTTCTGGTCCTGTCTTTTCACAATACTATTGCAGATCAACATAAAAGCCAAAAAGATAGCCGTGGTGTCGCTCTTCAATTCTTTGTTTTCCTGTGGTACATATAAAACCCGCTACACTTACATTTGAGAACAAAACCTATGACAAAAAAAATACAAAAATACTTTCATCCATGCAAAACATTGGTTGCTATGGAAAAATAACGGTTGCTATGCAGGCATGCTAACGTTCTCACTAAGGGTGTGTTCGTAAATTCACTCTGGAGTGCCAGAGTGCGCTCTGGGCGTCGGTAATTTCAGAGCTTGTCAGATTCTGAATTTACTAATGGACAGCGTTTCACTCTAGGAGCGCACACTGGACACTCTGGCCAAGGAGGTTGATCCAAGCGTTCTGACCTCACAATGACAGTCAAGCACCCAAGCTAACTGGCTAACTTTGTCTAGCTTTCTAGCTACTTCCAGACACAATGAGAGAACACCTCACTCTGACCATTTTACTAGCCCTAGCAGAGGTGGTTAGGCTGTTTTCATGCTATCCATAGAATTGGTGACTGTAACTGCTGCTAGCAACAGTTGAATTATGCTTCTTTAGACGTTTACTGACACCAGCTATATTCAACCGGTGTTGAGCATTCATAAATCCATCAATTATTCTGCGCTCTGGCACAGTCAGAGGAGAGTGCTCTATCATCAGGGGGTAGATAGCCAGAGTGAATTTACGAATGCACCTTTAGTTAGCCAACTGAAGCCACAAACTCTACAGCTGGAAGGGCAGCAAACGCTCAATTTTCATCTGTTTTCATAGTTTTTCTATTGACATTTAATTGGGAATAGCTATCCATTATAATAATATTGTTGCATGATATCGCTTGGATCAGAAAAGTTGATGTTTGGTCCATGCACAGCATTCTCTGTATAGGGGCGAGATGGCATTTCAAAAGTGAAACTTTGTTTCCGAGGTCAGACAGGCAGACACCAATGTTTATACAAACCATCACTGTTGGAAATAAAATGCTAACCTAGAAGCAAGAGGAAATAATGTGTTAAAAAGTGTTATTGTTTTAAATTGGTCTTGTGTCAGAGAGAATGATGGCTGCCTGTGTTTGTCAATTAGCAGGGCTTTGGAATACAAAAGTGTGCATTCTTAGCCCAGGGTCAACAAATGCCTGTGTGAACACAGGATAAGCTCGGCCAGGGCCAGTCTTAACTTGAGGCTAAGATAGCGCGGGGCTAAGAACAACGCAGCGTGAAAAGGCCTTCTGTGTGTTCTGTGGTAGGATTGGATAGGACCGCAATCACCGCAGCTGTAGCCACTGTGAGCATTTGTCGAAATCAAAACCCAACCCTAAAGTAGGCCTAAGTCATGACAAAACTCTGTTTTGGACGAGACTGACTTTACGACCAAAATGATCCTATTCACACTTTGTAGACAATTTTGACACTAGAATAAATGTTTGACTAATATCGATGCCACATAGGCCGTTTTGATACCCGATAAGATGTGTATTACGTTTTCAGTTGCGCTTTGATAGATGTGACCAACTCTCGTAACTAATTTATTCGATTATTTATATTGTTCCTAACATCAGTCATGTCCAGAGGTATTAACATTCAGAAGCCATACCTTCAATGGCTTTCTTTTAACTCCCGTATGGGGAATAAGCAAGCGAAACGTTCGTTTATGTTCTGATTTAGGCTACTTCACTCCCCCCTCGAATTACCTCTGTGAGTCTCTCCCCCTAACTTTACCACCCTCACTGCTTTCCGTATTTATGGCATTTCTATAACCCTTCACTTTCCCCAAAGAATGACACCATACAGCTCTTACAGATGCGGCGGGCTGATAATGAAACACCTGCACAGGACAATGAGTGGGTTCAGTTCAGAAAAATTACTTATTGGATTTTCCTTATTGGCCCCCCAAAAAAACTCATCCTAATTCACACATCTTTCCAAGCACAGCTTTCTCATCCTAAACGTGACAATTGTATTTGGTGGTAATACAGTAGCCTAGCATAGCCTATAGTTTATTCCGTTTATATTCGATAAACGTACCACTATGAAACGGTATGTGAGTAGCATTGACAATGCTACACATCACACGCAAAACTGGTGTGACTTCTTTTTCCGTCATCGCTGCTGTAGGCTACGCTATGCGTGTTGAAAAAGTGCCTCCTTTTGCGCTTCAGTCATTGTGGCTTGAGTCGCGCAACACTGACATTTCAGCACTTTCTTGGAGGACCAGCTACCGCGCCTCAGACTTGCTTTGGAAAACGGTCATCCTCAATGCCATTTTATCAAGGTGATTATTGAACAAATCCCTGAGAAGCAATGGATAATATTTTAGAGAACGTATCTTTTACTGGACATTCTGTCTTTTACAACTTTACTGACGATTGGATACCTGCTGAAAGAGAAACTATTGATTTTATTATAAGATGTGTCATACCGACTGTGTATATTCTGATCATAACGATTGGATTGTTGGGGAACATTACCTTGGTTAAGATTTTTATCACCAACAGTGCAATGAGGAGCGTTCCCAACATATTTATTTCGAGTTTGGCAGCTGGGGATCTTTTGCTTTTGGTCACTTGTGTTCCAGTGGATGCGTTCAGATACTTCTTTGAGGAGTGGATCTTCGGTGTTGTGGCTTGCAAACTAATTCCGGTCATTCAACTCACTTCAGTCGGAGTCTCGGTGTTCACTCTCACTGCACTAAGCGCGGACAGGTATGATGAAGAATAGGATCATGTGAAATATCCTTAATGCCAATATTGTTATGTATACTGTACCTAATTTACGTCATTGTAAATGTTATGGCAATTGCATGCTAACGTGATAGAACAATTAACATACAGTGCCTTCGGTAATGTATTCAGACTAGAGGTCGACAGATTATGATTTTTCAATTCCGATACTGATACGATTATTGGAGGCTTTTGCAAAAAAGCCGATACCGATTAATCGTCTGACAATTACAACAATACTGAATTAACACTTATTTTAACTTAATATAATACATCAATAAAATCAATTTAGCCTCAAGTAGATAATGAAACATGTTCAATTTGGTTTAAATAATGCAAAAACAAAGTGTTGGAGAAGAACGTAAAAGTGCAATATGTGCTATGTAAGAAAGCTAACGTTTTCAGTTCCTTGCTCAGAACATGAGAACATATGAAAGCTGGTGGTTCCTTTTAACATGAGTCTTCAATATTCCCAGGTAAGACGTTTTAGGTTGTAGTTATTATAGGACTATTTCCCTCTATACCATTTGTATTTCATTAACCTTTGACTATTGGATGTTCTTATAGGCACTTTAGTATTGCCAGTGTAACAGTATAGCTTCCGTCCCTCTCCTCGCTCCTCCCTGGGCTCGAACCAGCAACACAATGACAACAGCCACTACATCAAAGCGTTACCCATGCAGAGCAAGGGAAACAACCACCCCAAGGCTCAGAGCGAGTGAAGTTTGAAACTCTATTAGCGCACGCTAACTAGCCAGCCATTTCACTTCGGTCACACCAGCCTCATCTCGGGAGTTGATAGGTTTGAAGTCATAAACTGCTTCTGCCTACCACCACTCAGTCAGATACTTAGATACTTGTATGCTCAGTCATATATGCAACACAGGACACGCTAGATAATATCTAGTAATATCATCAACCATGTGTAGTTAACTAGTGATTATGATTGATTGTTTTTTATAAGATAAGTTTAATACTAGCTAGCAACTTACCTTGGCTTACTGCATTTGCGTAACAGGCAGTCTCCTTGTGGAGTGCAACGAGAGAGAGGCAGGTCTGCATTGGACTAGTTAACTGTAAGGTTGCAAGATTGGATCCCCCGAGCTGACAAGGAGAAAATCTGTCTTTCTGCCCCTGAACGAGGCAGTTAACCCACTGTTGCTAGGCCGTTATTGAAAATAAGAATGTGTTCTTAACTGACTTGCCTGACTTGCCTAGTTAAATAAAGATTAAATAAAGATGTAAAAAAATATATATTAAAAAAAGCCGCCCAAAAATACCGATTTCCGATTGTTATGAAAACTTGAAATCTGCCCTAATTAATCGGCCATTCCGATTAATCAGTCGACCTCCAATTCAGACCCCTTTTCCCACATTTTGTTACGTTACAGCCTTATTCCAAAATGGATCAAAAAAAAATTCCCTCAGCAATCTACACACTGTACCCCATAATGACAAATCGAAAACAGTTTAGATATATTTGCAAATGTATACAAATAAATACCTTATTTACGTGTGTATTCTGACCTTTTGCTATTAGACTAGAAATTAAGCTCATGTGCATCCTGTTTACATTAATCATCCTTGATATGTTTCTACAACTTGATTGGAGTCCACCTGTGGTAAATTCAATTGATTGAACATGATTTGGAAAGGCATACACAGGTCTATATAAATAAGGTCCCACAGTTGATAGTGCATGTCAGAAAAAATCAAGCCATGAGGTCGAAGGAATTGTCAGTAGAGCTCAGAGACAGGATTGTGTTGAGGCACATGTCTGCAGCATTTAAGGTCCCCCAAAACACAGTGGCCCCCATCATTCTTAAATAGAAGAAGTTTGGAACCACCAAGACTCTTCCTGGAGCTGGCCGGTTGGCCAAACTGAGCGATCGGGGGAGAAGGGCCTTGGTCAGGATGTTCACTCTGACAGAGCTCTAGTTCCTCTGCGGAGATGGGAGAACCTTCCAGAAAGACAACCATCTCTGCAGCACTCCACCAATCAGGCCTTAATGGTAGAGTGGCCAGACGGAAGCCACTCCTCAGTAAAAGGCACATTGTAGCCCACTTGCAGTTTGCCAAAAGGCACCGAAATACTCTGACCATGAGTAACAAGATTCTCTGGTCTGATGAAACCAAGATTGAACTCTTTGCGTCACATCTGGAGGAAACCTGGCACCATCCCTATGGTGAAGCGTGGTGGCAGCATCATGCTGTGGGGATGTTTTTCAGCGGCAGGGACTGGGAGACTAGTCAGGACCGAGGGAAAGATGAAAGGAGCAAAGTACAGTGAGATCCTTGATGAAAACCTGCTCTAGTCTGCTCAGGACCTCAGACTGGGTCGAAGGGAGCTTCCAACAGGACAATGACTCTAAGAACACAGCCAAGACAATGCAGGAGTGGCTTCAGGACAAGTCTCAATGTCCTTGAGGGGCCCAGCTAGAGCCTGGACTTGAAACCAATCGAACATCTCTGGAGCGACCTGAAAATAGCTGTGTAGCAATCCCCATCCAACCTGACAGAGCTTGAGAGGATCTGCAGAGAAGAATGGGAGAAAATCCCCAAATACAGGTGTGCCAAGCTTGTAGCATCATACCCAAGAAGACTAAATGCTGTAATCACTGCCAAAGCTACTTCAACAAAGTACCGAGTAAAGGATCTGAATACTTATGCAAATTAAATGTTTCCTTTTTTTATTTAATAAATTAACAAACTTTTTTAAACCTGTTTTTGCTTTGTCATTATGGGGTATTGTGTGTAGACTGATGAGGAAAAATCTATTTTAGAATAAGGCTGTAACGTAAGAAAATGTGGAAAAAGTCAAGGGGTCTGAATAGTTTCCGAAGGCACTGTATGTAATTATTAATGATTAATCCATTTTTATGACTGATTATTTTTAATGACAAGTGTCTGATCCCTAAACTATATCCCCAAGTGTTATCATAATTGAATGCTGGGCAATTGTCACTGACAAATCTGTTCATATTTTGATTGACAGACCAAGTGTATCCCCAGAATGATTTTAAAGGGATCAAATAGTGTACACCTGCTGGTTGTACTAACTTCAATAAGCCCAATTTGTGTTATATTGTTTTATTCAGGTGAGACACATGGTTAAATGGCCATTTATCGTCCCTGGAAGGAGCAGCATGAATGCGGAGATTGGAATAGATTGATACATGAGACATTCAGGAGGCATCACAGTCAGAAGTATCTGCGCAGAGCATCATTTATTGTCTGCGTGTGTATGGTTGAAAGGGCAATCATGCCCGAATCTTAATTTGACCCAGCCCCCACTTTCCTTTCTTCTCCTCCACATACCCTCAACAAGACCACTGGTGCTTGGAGACATTGACCTTCTCAAGTGACCATTCTATACCCCCACAAATTGCTTGTCTTCTAGTATTAAGAGCTCCTTCCTCAGCTAAAAGTTCACTGATGTCATAAATTCCTGGGCTGCCAAATATTGATTTAGTACATTTTAAAAAATTATTATCAAATTAAAGTCCATGTGATTTTCTGATAAAATAATACCCCATTGTGCAGGCCATGATAGGGGTCGGAAGATGGTGCAGGGCTTTGTAATTAGCCTTTCTATGTCACTGACCGTAATCCAGAGCGATATCAGTTGGAGGAAATGTTTGGCTGTGTCACTCTTCACCGAAAATGACCATGACTGTTGGCCATCCCTGTCACTAGGAGCTATTAGGACAGCCATATGGTGAGATTACAGTCTAAAGCTGTTCTCTTTATGGTCTGCCTAGTCCATTTGAGCATGTAATGTGAGCAATGAAAATACACCATTTATATGCTTACCCTATGTGATGGCTTAAAATAATGTAATCTTGTTAGCACTCCTTTGGGCGCTTGCTCTCAAGCATAAAAACACAAAGAAGTGGGATTACAGCAGTTTACTACAATAAATGCATAAGCATTTTCTCTGGTGAGATATCAAAGACTGTCAGTTTTTCTGCGCTTGTCTGTTCTTGCCTGAGGCAGCGTAGTCTTTGACTATGGCAGATTTCTACAGGGGCAGAGGGCAGCTGAGGCTGGTGTAACAGCACAGTCAAGGGCTTCCAATGGAGATTCTCCTCCAAACCAGACATTTAAATCAGCAGAAATATAATTTAGAAAACTGTCAGAAGGTGAAAAATCTTCCATCATTGAAGCATAAAAAAAGCCTTCATGCCCTGTGGAGCACACTTCCTCTGTTGCACCCTCATTTAATATATTTCTTCCCATTATATGACTTAGCAGGAATGGATTATTCTGTGCACATAGCACTGAGTGTTGATTTACACAGGAGATAAGTCCAAAGTCTAACCTTCAAATGAGCTGTATTGATCAGCTTGTAAACATTTTGGTTTCAACATTTAGATTCACTTTGGGAGCAGTGCAGGAACACATTGCTGTTTCAGTTGAATAATTAGAATTTCATTCAGTGGCAATTATTGTAATTAATGTGGGTTTGTTGTAGACAGGACAGTAATTAATTAGCTAGTGCAATCATAATGCACTTCATAGGTCTCCTACAGGTTTACAATATCACCAACAATCTATGAAGCTACTATTCTGTGCCAATCGACTCAGAGATGCCATGTCTTTGTCAAAGCCTCTTAATTTTGCAAAGAGGAAGAAAGTTAATTAGATTGATTAACTATAATCACAATACCAAGTCGCTCTGGATATGAGCGTCTGCTAAATGATTAAAATATAAATGTAAATGATATTTCAATTTACACAAGAAAATGAGAGCAGTAAGGACAGCTGGACATTTAATTGCATGAAAAAGACTGCTTTTAATGTAATTTCAAAGGATCAAGATGAAGGAGCACTAATATTATTCTATGGTTTTGTTGTGTTTCCAGGTACAAAGCCATTGTGAATCCTATGGACATCCAGACATCCAGCGCCGTGTTCTGGACATGTCTGAAAGCTGTGTCCATCTGGGTGATCTCCGTCCTGCTGGCGGTGCCCGAGGCCATCTTCTCCCAGGTAGTACACATCCAGGACAAGAATGTGACCTTCACCGCCTGCGTGCCCTATCCCCTTTCCAACGACATGCATCCCAAGATCCACTCCATCCTCATATTCCTGGTGTACTTCCTGATTCCCCTGGGGATCATCTCTGTATACTACTTCCACATCGCCAGGACTCTAGTCAAGAGTGCTCACGACATGCCTGGAGAGATCAGTGAGCACACGAAGAGACAGGTAGGTAACAACAACATGTTGCTGCCTGTATCTCAAACATGTCACAAATGAGGTTTGGCTATTGCAGTTGTGGTTATTTGGAATGCTGGACGGCATTTTAAGAACATCAGGTCATTTACTGGATGTCGTTAGCTGCTAGAGTGCACGTTGAGTTAGAGTGCACGTTTGAAGTCAAAGAAACTGAACTGCATCACACGTTTTCTCACTATTTTTGACATAACTCCGGAACCGTAGTTACAGGTTTAAATGGAAGGAGGCTCTAGGTTTTAATGCAGATATTTCCATATGTAGCCTAATACACCAAGTAAGTATTTAAAGTTTGTAAAGGGCAAGTACAGGACATTGTCAAAATGTATCACTGATTGTTGCATGGAGGCTTGATCTTTACTGTCTACAGGGGTAAAAAATTATAGGTCAGGGGAAGGGTGAGGTAAATTATAAATGTAAGCAATGATCTGGTTGACTACATTTAATTGAGGGTCCACTGACCAAAGCATATTAAATCAGATGATTCTTTGCCGTTAAGAACGTCCAATGAATCATCGAACAAATGGGCTTGAATCCAGATCAGGGCCCACCCAAAACCCAAACCTAGCTTCCAATCACTGACATCCTGACCTAGACCTGAACCCAAGTCATAATATATTCAAGTAGCCTCAGGAGCTTGTTGACACTGACCAATGTGAGGTTGTCATCAACAATGAGCAATACATAGTAAACAACTAGTGATGAGTGGTGCTGGAAGGCCTCCATGTGTTGTCTTATTTACAGTCAGTAGGTCCTCCAGTTGAGGGAGCCCTAAGGATGACCGGATGACCGAATCATTGCACTTAAGCTTCCACTGTCTCTGCCTCACAGTAATCCCAAATAATCAATGTTATTGTCTCTAGATTCGTTTCTGTTTTTTTGTATTTGAAATCAAATGAGTTAATAATCTGGGTGTACCTTTGGATTAGAAGGACAACACAGACTATTGACGTGGTGCATTGTGGTTGTGTTCTATTAGACATGCCCTATGGGGATTGGGCTGTAAGAGGCTCAAGTTTCATTAAGAAGAAAACTCTGATAGCATCAGTCCCTATTGAAAAGCAGAAATGTATTTAACATTAATTATATGACAAGCTGCAGAAACCTGATGAAAGACAGGCTAGAGAGAGTGTGTGTGTGTGTGTGTGTGTGTGTGTGTAGACGAGAGAGAGAATATGCAGACTAAACATGATTCTGGTAAATGTTTAAGACATTACAAAATATTTCTTGAATCACTATCACATCTAACAGGCATGACTTTATGAATAGTTATAGTAACAGTGGTCTTAACTGCTGTACAGTCAATTTTCAGTAAAGGCATTAGAAATAGGACTTCTAGATATCATCTAATCTTTTTTTTTTTTGATTTACTCTGGAATAGAGATATATATATATATTTTTTTGTTTTTTTACATAGATTTACAATTTAATATGAACAATAATGCTGTCCAGGCAGACACTGCTAGTGAATATGATTTCAGACGTGATATGTATGAATGAAAAGATACAGTCCAACCATCTCCCTTTGCCAGGGGCGGTGTTATGCTGTTATGATAACGAACATTCAGTCTATTTCTCTGTTATTAAAATAGTTTCTACTGATCCAATGCTACAGCTGTTTTAGTAACCGCATCAACTACATTCTATTTCAATGAAGCCCTTTATCTACTTCCCAGAGTCAGATGAACTTGTGGATACCATTTCTACAGTATGTCTCTGCGTACAGTAAGTTAGAGGTAGTTTTGTGAGACAATGCTAACTAGCGTTAGCACAATGACTGGATGTCTATGGTCAGAAAAATGAAGCAGATGGCCAGTCATTGTGCTAACGCTTGTTAGCAATTGCGCTAATGCTAGTTAGCAACTTCTTTCAAACTGCACCCAGAGGCATAAAAATGGTAGCTCAGTTCATCTGACTCTGGGGAAGCAGATAAAGGGCTTCATTGCCAAAATCCCTAAGTATCCCTTTAAAAACAATTGAAATGTTCACCACTTTCTCATCAATTTAGACAAAAATGTAGAGCTTATGAAATCTTAGTTTACTCCTCTGATTTTTCAATCTTTACTTCATGTAACATAACCATCTCATTTATAATTAATACCCCACACTTCTTGCAGAGACCAGCGAATACAACAATGAATAACTAACTGTGATGTGTTAATAACAATGCAGAAAATGTTCAGTTTACCTATGAAAGATTGTTGATACTGTGCCAAATCAAACAAAATGACTCAATTTGATATCCCTATCAATGGTTAGCTTTACTATCTTACCAGATATAACAGCTTGCTATTGACTTACCTTTTAATACTCTTCTGAATCATTTGAAGTCGACTTCAATACAAGATACTGTCATGAACAAAATAAAGTAAAATTATCATGCCGTGTTCTTCTGTTGAAAAACCTAAAAGGATCTTGGGTAGAGTGCCAGGATCACTTGACTTGGTGGCTGCCAATGAATGGCGAGATAAATCATGACATTTACCCAGGCTATTAAACTTACACAGGGTTGATTTTCAGAGCGCCATCTCCTGCTCACCTCACTGATAGGTTCAAATAGGTAGACTTGAAACTATTTTCAAACAATCTTAGCAGTACTCAGAAGCAATAGTCCTGCCATCAGTACTATTTGCCAGCCACTCTACTGTGGAATGAAGTATTGATTGGACTGGACCTTTTAGTTTCACATTTCCGCTTAGGATGAAAGGTTCTCACAGTGAAGATATCTTTGACACTCCCTTATGCCGGTATACACTACACGAATTCGCCACGTTTTTGCCATCCCCGAAAATGTTCACGATCGGAGTAAAATTCCATGAATTTGGGCTAGGATCATTACATCGCGACTCACGTAGTTTGAGCGGGTGAAGGACTCACTGATGATGCCTGTCGCGTTCTCCAGACCCCTGTCGGATGCCCTGAAATATTTTTTATCGTGCATCTTGCAATATGAGCAGTGCTACGACGCGATTGGGCAAGGACTACTGCCAATAGCCAATGAGCACTCAGCATGTGATACCAAAACAATGATCGCAAAGAGAGAAGGAACAACAAACAACACGCACGTTGCGGACGGAGGTGATGAAAGTCAGATTGCTGGAGCTGTGGAGAGAACGCAGCTGCCTTTTCAGTATTACCTACCTCTGTGTCCTAAGTATCTAGCATGCTAACTATAGGCTATAACTTTAATACAACATAGTATATTACTTCCAATTCCCTCTGTAGAAAGTCCATACCTTCCATATCTGCCCAACCATTTGCGAGTCCACATTCTGCGCCTTCCACCTCTTTTGATGTATCTGCACATAATAATGGGCACTTGCGCTACTGGTGCTGGCACATGCAGAGAACAAATAGGCTTACACCTCTGCAGTGTAGGTAGCCGACAGTATGTCGGCTGATGTAGCCTCAAACAAATCGCAGAATATGAATACAAAACTGAAGCACATGTACAATCAAGATTTTAATTTGGTAACATTCATAATCAAATTTGATTTGTCACATACACATGGTTAGCAGATATTAATGCAAGTGTAGCTAAATGCTTGTGCTTCTAGTTCCGACCATGTAGTAATATGTAACAAGTAATCTAACCTAACAATTTGTGACATGTAATAATTGTAAAATACTAAATCCTATGTACGGTGTGGGAAGGCCTTAGAGAGCTGACTGAAGGGCAATCTAAGTCGAGTACTGGTGGCTCTTGCTTTTGTGTTTGTTCATACTTGTTTGGTGTCTCTGGTAGATACTGTATTGAAACTGAAGGACAATAGCCATACTACTTGTAGCCTGTGCAAAATACAGAAGAGCGTGATTTGGACAAATTGTATTTTGTAGGCGTTCTGTATTCCTTCTGGAAGGACGCCTTCTGTATTTTGTACTCTGTAATCCTTCTGGAAGATTGACAAGGTTTTATGTTGAATATCATCATGCATTTTCAAACACTACATATTTATTTTCTTTCTTTTTCCAAGATGGAGACGAGAAAACGTCTGGCCAAAATTGTTCTGGTTTTTGTGGGCCTCTTCGCTCTTTGCTGGTTCCCCAACCATGTCTTGTACATGTATCGCTCCTTCAACTACCGTCAGATCGACTCCTCTCTGTCGCACCTCATCATCACCCTGCTGGCCCGGGTGCTAAGTTTCTCCAGCTCCTGTGTCAACCCGTTTGCCCTCTACCTGCTGAGCGAGAGTTTCCGAAGGCACTTCAACAGCTCACTGCACTGCAAGAGGAAGCCCCACCACGAACGCAACACTAGCTACCTGCAGCATACCTCAGCCATAAGAATGACCTCCATCAAGAAGACCACCCCTACTGTCATCAACGGACATGGCAACAGGCAGGAGGTCACTCTGTAGGTTTAGGATGTCACCTGATGACATGTAAGTGGTGGGAGTGGCACCAAAAAAAAGTTACGTGCAAAGCTTTTACAAGGAGAACTATTATGAAAAGGTCATGCATGTGTGCTGAACAGAAAAGGCTTTGTTTGAAGCTGTCTTGTCTTTGTCTATACATTCCCCACAATGCCACATATCACTACTGATGAGATGATCACCCATGAACTTGTCAACAAATCTGTCTTGAGAGATTCCGGTATCCACAATGTTCCTGTTTTGTTGTGTCAATCTACATGTTTCACTTTACACAGTTTGCATAGATATATACTGTCTGCGAAGCAAGCTGTCCAAACTGCAAACCCAAAGAGCAGGTAGTTGCTCCCACGACAGGAAATCTATGTCCCTGTGTTTTTATTTATTTATTTCATCTTTATTTAACCAGGTAGGCTAGTTGAGAACAAGTTCTCATTTCGACACATACAACAACATGGAGTTAGACATGGAATAAACAAACATACAATCAATAATACAGTAGGAGAATCTATATACAGCATGTGCAAATGAGGTAGGATAAGAGGTAAGGCAATAAATAGGCCATGGTGGAAAAGTAATTACAATATAGCAATTAAACACTGGAATGGTAGGATGTGCAGAGGATGAATGTGCAAGTTGAGATTCTGGGGTGCAAAGGAGCAAGATAAATAAATACAGTATGGGGATGAGGTAGATTGAATGGGCTATTTACAGATGAGCTATGTACAGGTGCAGTGATCTGTGAGCTGCTCTGACAGCTGGTGCTTAAAGCTAGTGAGGGAGGTAAGAGTCTCCAACTTCAGTGATTTTTGCAGTTCGTTCCAGTCAATGGCAGCAGAGAACTGGAAGGAAAGGCGGCCAAAGGAAGAATTGGCTTTTGGGGGAGACCAGTGAGATATACCTTCTGGAGCGCGTGCTACGGGTGGGTGCTGCTATGGTGACCAGTGAGCTGAGATAAGGCGGGGTTTTACCTAGCAGAGACTTGTAGATGACCTGAGGCCAGTGGGTTTGGCAACGAGTATGAAGCGAGGGCCAGCCAACGAGAGCTTACAGGTCGCAATGGTGGGTAGTATATGGTGCTTTGGTGACAAAACGGATGGCACTGTGATAGATTGCATCCGATTTGTTGAGTAGAGTGTTGGAGGCTATTTTGTAAATGACATCTCCGAAGTCGAAATCGGTAAGATGGTCAGTTTTACGAGGGTATGTTTGGCCAATTCTAGATTTAATTTTGGATTGGAGATGTTTAATGTGAGTCTGGAAGGAGAGTTTACAGTCTAACCAGACACCTAGGTATTTGTAGTTGTCCGAACCGTCTAGAGTAGTGATGCTGGACGGGCGGGCAGGTGCGGGCAGCGATCGGTTGAAGAGCAGGCATTTAGTTTCACTTGCATTTAAGAGCAGTTGGAGGCCACGGAAGGAGAGTTGTATGGCATTGAAGCTCGTCTGGAGGTTAGTTAACACAGTGTCCAACGAAGGGCCAGAGGTATACAGGATGGTGTCGTCTGCATAGAGGTGGATCAAAGAATCACCAGCAGCGAGAGCGACATCATTGATGTATACAGAGAAGAGTCGGCCCGAGAATTGAACCCTGTGGCACCCCCATAGAGACTGCCAGAGGTCCGGACAACAGGCCCTCCGATTTGACATACTGAACTCTATCGGAGAAGTAGTTGGTGATCAGTGTGCTGCTTAGCTTCCTCTACTGTCCAACTAACCCATCCTGGGCTCAAACCAGTGATCCAGGTTTCCAACTGTTAATGGAAACCTGTACACCACTATTGCTGGACAGTAAGAGGATAAATGCCATATGAATTTGTTTATTAGATCACTTTGATAATGCCATTTCCTGTGCTATGTTTGAATGTTTATCTTCAGATGCTCAATGTGACACAAATGTTTGATGTTTTGTTGAGTAAAACATGTTCCAGTATATTGAACTGCAAATGCTGCAATATGATTGCTGTAAAAAAATATAATCAAATAAACAAATAATAATATATACAGTGTGTGTGTGTACAGATATATATATATATAAATCTTGCTGATCTGTGTTGAAAGACAGAATTGTGTCACAACACAGATCACCAAGATGTCACAACACAGATCACCAAGATTTCACAACACAGATCACCAAGATTTCACAGCACAGATCACCAAGATTTCACAACACAGATCACCAAGATTTCACAACACAGATCACCAAGATTTCACAACACAGATCACCAAGATTTCACAACACAGATCACCAAGATTTCACAACACAGATCACCAAGATTTCACAACACAGATCACCAAGATTTATATATATATATATTATCTATATTAGTTCTTTTGGAAAGTATTCAGACCCCTTGACTTTTTCCACATTTCGTTACATTACATCCGGTTTTTAGAAATGTTTGCAAATGTATATATATATATATATATATATAAAACTGAAATACCTTGTTTACATAAGTATTCAGACCCTTTGCTATAAGACTTGAAAGTTTGCTCAGGTGCATCCTGTTTCAATTGACCATCCTTGACATGTTTCTACAACTTGATTGGAGTCCACCTGTCGTAAATTCAATTGGTTGGACATGATTTGGAAAGGCACACACCTGTATTTATTAGGTCCCACAGTTGACAATGCATGTCAGAGCAAAAACCAAGCCATGAGGTCGAAATAATTGTCCGTAGAGCTCCAAGACAGAATTGTGTCACAACACAGTTCACCAAGATTTTTCATAGAGCTGGCGGTACAGCCAAACTGAGCAATCGGGGGAGTGCTTTGGTCAGGGAGGTGACCAAGAACCCGATGGTCACTCTGACAGAGCTCCTCTGTAGAGATGGGAGAACCTTCCAGAAAGACAACCATCTCCGCAGCACTCCACCAATCAGGCCTTTATGGTAGAGTGGCCAAACGGAAGCCACTCCTCAGTTAAAGGCACATGACAGCCCGCTTGGAGTTTGCCAAAGGCACCTAAAGACTCTCAGACCATGAGTAACAAGATTCTCTGATCTGATGAAACCAAGATTGAACTCTTTGGCCTGAATGCCAAGTGTCACGTCTGGAGGAAACCTGGCACCATCCCTAAAGTGAAGCATGGTGGTGGCAGCATCATTCTGTGGGGATGTTTTTCCAGCAGCAGAGACTGGGAGACTAGTCAGGATCGAGGCAAAGATCAACAGAGCAAAGTACAGAGAGATCCTTGATGAAAACATTCACCTTCCAACAGGACAACGACCCTAAGCACACAGCCAAGACAACGCAGGAGTGGTTCCGGGACAAGTCTCTGAATGTCCTTGAGCCCGGACTTGAACCCAATCAAACATCTCTTGAGAGACCTGAAAATAGCCGTGCAGTAACGCTCCCCATCCAACCTGACAGAGCTTGAGAGGATCTGCAGTGAATAATGGGAGAAACTCCCCAAATACAGTTGTAAACGGTCTGAATAGTTATGTAAATGTGATATTTCCGTAAAATAATATATATATATATCAACAATTTCTAAAAACCTGTTTTGGGGTATTGTGTGTAGATGGATTAGGGGAGAAAACTATTTAATACATTTTAGAATAAGGCTGTAACGTAACAACATGTGGAAAAGTCAAGGGGTCTGAATACTTTCGAAGTCACTGTATATATATCGTGTGGTTTCTTTTGCAAACTTTGATAATTCCATGCACAGCATAGCTTCATTGAACATGTACATGAATAAGTTCTAAGAAAGTGTGCTTTCTGAACATGATTAATCAAAGTCTTTCAATTACAGTTATCAGGAGATCATGATTATTGGATTAAACCCACTCACATTAACCAATCCAATCCTATCTCTTCCTCTTAATCCTCCCAATCAGGAAAGCAGTTATAATTTACATAATTTCTGTAGGAAAATGGTCAAATCAATCTGTCTGTTTATTAGTGATATGTCCTAATACACTGATCTCAAGTGGTTAGTCAACAGGTGCCTCACTGGAAAAGGGATTGGTGTCTGTAACCACTGAGCAAACTCAATGGCTGAATCTTCAACTATTTTCTATGGTCTGTCCATTTTCCACCATCATGGAAATTGATTTGTGTTACTCTACCAGAGTTCTCTCTTCTTTCGTATTTTGTGATGACTTGAAACATGGTATGTACAATGTAAAACACATTTGTGTTTGAAATTATTCATCATATAATGGACCTACCTCACTGCCACCAATGCAATGTGATATTACGCCCACCTCCTAATTACCGTGGATTTGCTATGCTTGGGTAATTGGAATGGGATCCTCCAAGACTCCTGCTGTGTGTCTGGGTGATAAATATCCACAGCATGTAATATAATCACAACAATATTAAAAGAATGTCATGTTGACTGTGCCAGGTAAAATTCTGTGAATAATTGTAATGTTATGATACCGTATGCTTTTCAGACCTGGGTTCTGTGTATGTGATTGTGTTATTTAAATACTTATTTTCTGTGTAATGGAGTATTTTCAAATAATGTGGCCCGAATCAACTATTTCTATTAGAAGTATTTTAAAGTATTTTCATTTTTTTTCTATTAATAACCTATTATTTAAGTTTTTTCAAATAATATTTTCATATGCCTGGGTTAAATACATGGGTGTGTATTTGAGTATTTTCAAATACTTTCCAAGTGTATTTCCAAATACATTCCAATTTTCAGTTACTTGTCTTTTCAAATAAAAAATATTGAAATATTTACTTCCAAATGTCTTTGAAAGTAAATTAAATACCACAAATAGTATTTAAACCCAGGTCTGATGCTTTTTTCTTAATATTTATATTTAAAATGCATAAGTAATTACTTTGCATGTGTTGCTATTACATTACTGCACATAATATAAATGTGATCCCATTAATAAATTCTACTCACAAGATGTTTGTCTGTATGCATATTTGACATGCTTCTTAACTTATTCCAACATTCATTAGTCTTATTTATTCAGGACCATGCCAATAATAAGGTGAGAAACCTGTCTTTATTCATTTCAGAAAGCACATGCAGTCAGACTTGACACAGTAGAGATCATGTATCTGTTATAAATCATTATTTGTTGTTGTTGAAAAGCTGGCTTTATCGAGGCCTGATTTGTTTTTTCAGTGGTTTGTCTTTTCATTTCCTCCTGATTATGGAATTCCGAAGAGCGTGGCTCACAGCACAAACACAGTGGGCTTATGGCCATAGGAGGTGGGTATTCAATGAAAATGGACTCATAGTATAAAGGAGGTTTACTGATGAATTGTGTTAATTGTGCTGTAAATTGTTTATCCATCAACAAGTTGTACAACTTGACAAGGATATGTAAACAGTATATATCTATGGCATAAAGTGAGAAACATAACTGACAGTTTTCCTTAGCTTTTGCTCTATTACATTGTTTATGAACCACCACACTATTGTGCATCTATCACATGAAATATGACTTTGCTGGAAATACACTGGATATTACTTAATTGTTCACAGGAGAAATATGTACAATATTCAGTATACTGTAGAATCATTATTGTGTGACAATTAGGTGTTTGATGTAACACATTGATGTATTGATGCAAGATGTGCATCATTTTGTCTCAGATGTGCTTCATTTTGTGTTCTTACTTTCAACATTTGATAAAACAGTAAATTTTTTTGCCACAGGCAGCAGAAAAGACAACCGTGCAGCAAGCAGCAACGTAGACATCTCCTCGATGGCAGCCTCATTAAGGTATCTGCATATGTTCTATCCAATCGAATCAACTGTAAACACTTTCAACGATATTGGACAGTAGTGACACCAGTCACTGAAACATGACCTGGAAGGTGGCTGGCTCTGTGTGATGAACAGTGGTTACTACTAATACCTTTGTCCTGGAGAGAAGCTGGAGGGCACAGGAGACTGCGGAGGGGGGGAAGAACGACTCATAATAATTGCCGGAACATCGCAAATGGAATGGCATCAAACACCTGCAAACCATGTGTTTGATACCATTCCGCTTACTCTACGAGCCTGTTTTCCCCAATTAAGCTGCCACCAACTTTCTGTGCTGGAGAGTATCTGGAGAGTAGCTGTGCTTGTGGTACTGTTAACACGGCCTTTATTGATTCATGGTCCCCTCTTCATGGCTTTTAAAGTAGCTAATGAGATGTGTCACTGCCTATCTATGTCCAATGCTAAGACACCAGCACAGTCGCTCTCATTACCTTTCTATTTTCATGTCCATTCAGAAATTAAGTATTGGTGCACCTGCTCGATTGCCTCTTGTAGTGCACAAATGTCTCACACCAAATCTATGTGCACTCAAACTTCAGATGGGCACCTGTGTAAACATGTAATTGGATGATGATCAGAAAAACCTTCAGCATATGTGTCTAAAATGGGTCTGAAATGGGTTGACATCTCTTGAAGAACCAAAGTCTGACTTGGTATGCCGCCACAGGTGAACATCAACTTTGCTACCAGCTTCATGGTCAGACAACATGGTCTGGAATTACTCCTGACACATGAAAAACATTAGAAATAAGTAAACCAGGCAACCATGATCACAGCATACTTTTTGCCAACTAACCTGATAGTTAAGAAAGTTAGAACAGGTCCAATTCAAGCTAGATATATTAACTACACTCTTTGAAGAAAGGGTTCCAAAATGGTTCTTCGGCTGTCCTCATAGGAAAACCCTTTTTGGTTTCAGTTAGACCCCTTTTGGGTTCCATATAGAACCCTCTGTAGAAAGGGCTCTTCATGGAACCCAAAAGGGTTATACAAGGAACCAATAAGGGTTCTTCAAAGAATTCTCCTATGGGGAGAGCCGAAGAACTGTGTTAAGTTCTAGATAATACATTCTTTGAGTATCAGGAACACTGCCGGTACCGTATTAACCCTTCACGTGGACTACTGGTGTGTGTGTTTGTATGTGTAAACCCTGCCTTACCAAGATCAATGGTGCTAAAACCCTGTGTGTGTGACGTGACAATAATACACATTTACAATAGGCCTATACCAAAAAATACACACAGTATTGTTAGATACATATAGGCCTATTGTAAATGTGTATTATTGTCGCTTCGCCATCTTTATTGCAAAAAGAAATCCAAATACACACCCTTAAGTTACATATTAATTTGATACGGGTAATGAACATTGTTTAGCACAGCAATTGATGAAGAACGTTCTAAAAACATCCCCGACACAAACCGGCAACTGTAATATGGTGGTGGTCGTTTGCAGGGTGGTGACAGGGTGCCATCCATCTGAGAGCCTGTTGAAGCCATCCTTAGAGGACCCTCCTGTCCTCGTTCACTGATGCTCTCCCATGGTTGGATCACTGGTGGATATAAAGGATTTTCCAAAAACTATCTGTAATCCGTTATGTTACCAGGAAAATATTGTAATAAATATAAATTCAGTAAGGTTGTCATCACAGGCCCAGAGGCTTGCCAGAGGTGCTGTTCTAGAATGTCCAACACAGGTGGTAGTGTGAGGAGATGTGTGTTTCCTAACTCCCTCTATCTGCCTCTAACCAACCTGTTCCTGTCTTGTCAGTCAGTTAACACTTAATAGCACTCTTATTAGAGATGACTGGGAGCCACTCCCGAAGGGGCTTATCCCACATAGATAGGCAGGCAGTGTAATCCAATTACTTTCATCTTAGGGATTCAAACTTGTGACCTTTAAGTTACTGACCCAAATCTCTTAACGCTAGGTTAAAAGCATTACAGCGTGATTGAAATTTAAAGGCAATGTTCACATGTTAAGGGAGACTGCGTTCATGGTAAATGCTGCGTATGTTGGCTCAATGGGAAATGACCTTTTTAGTGCTTTTTAGCGATACTGACTGGATAGAGCCCTAAACCATGTTCCTTTTTTCAATGCTGAATTGAATGTCATTGAGAAACCCCGAAAGGTGTCATGTTTTTTTTTCAAACATCCTTTCAGAATTTAATCCAATTGTCCCTCGAAAGGCCAACATGGAATTTATAGATGAGATACCAACAAATTGGATGGTTTGTACACTAAACATATACGCAACAATTGCTGAGTTACCGTTCATATAAGATATCAGTCAAAATCATTTATTAATTATGCCATAATCTATTAATTTTACATGACTGGGCAGGGGAGCAGCCACGGATGGGCCTGGGAGGGCATAGCCCACCCATTTGGGAGCCAGGCCCCCGGTTCCACAGAGAATGTTCTCTTGGGTTCATCACGCAGAATTAGTTTTTCCCCACAAAAGGGCTTTATTACAATCAGAAATACTTCTCCGTATCATCAGCTGTCCTGATAGCTGGTCTCAGATGATCACGCAGGTGAAGAAGCCAGATGGGGAGGTCCTGGGCTGGCATGGTTACACGTGGTCTCAGATTGTGAGGATGGTTGGACATACTGCCAAATTCTCTACAATGACGTTGGAGGCGGTAGAGAAATTAACATTCAATTCTCGGGCATCAGCTCTGGTGGACATTTGTGCAGTCAGCATGCCAATTGCACACTCCCTCAACTTGAGATGTCTGTGGCATTGTGTTGTGTGGCAATGTGTTGTGACAAAACTGCACATTTTAGAGTGGCCTTTTATTGTCCCCAGCACAAGGTGCACCTGTGTAATGATCATGCCGCTTAATCAGCTTCTTGACATGCCACACCTGTCAGGTGGATGGATTATATTGGCAAAAAGAGAAGAGAAAGGCTCACACAGGGATGCAAAGAAAATGTGTGCACAACTTGAGAGAAATTAGCTTTAAGCGTATGTAACATTACTGGGATCTTTTAATTCAACTCATGAAACATGTTTTTTTTATTAATTTTTGTTCAGTGTTTTTGATATTTGTACTAATCAGAGAGCAAGATATAAGGGAAGCGAATTAAGACTTGTATTTTGTGTTGTATAATCACGTAGAGTAATCCCACAGAGCACATGGCTTACATTATCTGTATAGTTTAATGTTGTTGTTTTTTGAGGATATGGCTGTATTCTAATAGTAATTTGAGGCAAAGAAAAATTTCAAATGCCTTTGGTTACCGGAAAGATTTTGACGGGTAGATGCCACTAAATTTAGACTTTTGTTCAATAAATACTTACGATGTGACTTTATTCATGCTTTATATTTCTGTTTCATTTTAGCTGAACATGATAGGTATATACTGTACATCAAATGTGGGCGCACTGTACCTGACTACATCGAGTCACTGTCAGTTGATACTTGTAAAAAATATATTTCTTAAACCTTTATGTATAGACCTACTTATGTTTGTCCTGTATAAAGACTTCTCCAAATACTTCTCTCACGACCATTGCTCTCAGCAGAAAATGTGCAAAATCAATAACATATTGTGCCAAGTACTTAGTTATTTACACCTGCAATTTTGATTGGTCGACACCATCTTTAGATTGTGAGATTTGATTGGACAATAAGTATTTGGAGGCTGGTGGGAGGGGCTATAGGAGGACAGACTCATTGTAATGGCTGGAATGGCATAAAAGGAATGAAGTCAAACATGTTTACCGGAAAATTTATTCCATTAATGAGCCTGTCCTCCTATATCTTCTCCCACCAGCCTCCACTGTTGGATACATACAGTAGACCTATGTAATCTGTGATTCAATTGGCAAATTAGAGCGGAGTTGCCATTTTAGCACAACAGAAACAAGGAAACAGTCCAGTTGTATTTGACTAAACTTATAAGAGTATGAATTTCAGCTAACAAAGGAACGACTTTACAAACATAGGTGCACGGTAAGGATGGAAGAATTTACATTTTTACAAGTTTCAATTTACAGTTGATGTAGTCAGAGGTACAGTCTGCCCATACTCATCTCCATTGATCTAGTAAAATCTCAGAAACAATCCAAATGCACCCTCTTCATGCCACTTCCTCATTCAAAGGAAATTACACAACATACTACTACAAACCTCAGAACCTTTTTTTCTTCTTCTTTCTAACAAAGTAAATATGTTGTCACCAGTGGAAAGTCCTCCACTCTGGGTCTTTAGGGTTCACTCCGTATTCAAATCACAGTTTCTTTATTTCAGTAAACCTCATTCTCCACTGTATGCTCAGTCTATCTAAAAAGCCACAGCCTCCTCATTCATCTGCCGGGGTCAATTGAAAGACAAAGTGAGCAAACCCAGGGCGGTTAAGTAGCGGCCTCTGATTGATTTCACCTGTCTGCCGTTTAGTCTCTAATTACAACTGCAGACAGGTGTGGCTGTTCTGCTGCAGTCTGGAAGTTTGACCCTGAGCTGTCCATGGGGCTGCCTCTGGGGAATACTTCCGTTGCTGTCCGTGGTCCTGGCAGCCAGAAAACACAGAAATCTTGCAGGCATCGTTCATCCATCACACAACTCCTGAAACCTCTACAAAATATATATATATATATATATATATATATATATATATATATATATATACAGTTGAAGTCAGAAGTTTACATACACCTTAGCCAAATACTTTTAAACTCAGTTTTTCACAATTCCTGACTTTTAATCCTAGTAAAAATTCCCTGTCTTAGGTCAGTTAGGATCACCACTTTTTTTCTGAGGTCTTTGCTGATTTCTTTTGATTTTCCCATGATGTCAAGCAAAGAGGCAGTGAGTTTGAAGGTAGACCTTGAAATACATCCACAGGTACACTCAAATGTGTGTCAATTAGCCTATCAGAAGCTTCTAAAGTCATGACATAATTTTCTGGAATTTTCCAAGCTGTTTATTAAAAGCACAGTCAATTTATGTAAACTTCTGACCCACTGGAATTGTGATACATTGAATTATAAGTTAAATAATCTGTCTGTAAACAATTATTGGAAAAATGACTTGTGTCATGCGCAAAGTAGATTTGCCAAAACTATAGTTTGTTAACAAGAAATGTGTGGAGTGGTTGAAAAACAGGTTTTAATGACTCCAACCTAAGTGTATGTAAACTTCCAATTTCAACATATATATATATATATATATACATGTTTTCCACCATAATTAAAAATCCTCTAATGTGATTTTCTGGATTTTTTTTCAAATTTTGTCTGTCATAGTTGAAGTGTACCTATGATGAAAATTACAGGCCTCTCTTATCTTTTTAAGTGGGAGAACTTGCACAATTGGTGGCTGACTAAATACATTTTTGCCCCACTGTATATACACACAGTACCAGTCAAAAGTTTGGACATAGAATCAAGATGGTTATCTGTCTCTCTGTGACCTCTGATAACTTCAGAATGAAGTCTTTGCAACTGTTACAAACAAGCAAAGGTTTTAAAGAGGCTTCAAATGAAAACCGAGATGACTGCATTAAATGATAAATACAGTAGGCTACATAGGCCCATATATTTCATTCATACTGAAATTAATTTGATGTTCAATCAATTGAGTTCTATTTGGCTAATTGTTGGCTACTGTCTGTAATTTTTCCCTCAATTTCATGACGTGTAGGCGTAACAATGTGTGCAATGATGTGCGAAATATTTTAAGCATTAGAACAAGCCTCAATATTTGCAGAAATAGGTTATAATTTCTCTGTAAGAGCTGATCCGTCACCAGTATCTGATGTTAAGGTAAGATTTGAGTGGAGAACACTGATCCAAGAGAAGTCCTGCCTTTCTTTCGATCCGATCAGTATCGACACGAACTATAATAATGCACTTATTGAAAGTTATCCCTACATGGTGTTTTGGCGGTTTATAAAAACGATGCACCCTTAAAACCCTAGTAAGCTTAAGTTCCATCACTATTGGGAAACCGGGCCCTGGCTATTACTGTCTGTCATAGTTGAAGTGTACCTATGATGAAAATTACAGGCCTCTCTCATATTTTTAAGTGGGAGAACTTGCACAATTGGTGGCTGACTAAATACATTTTTGCCCCACTGTATATACACACAGTACCAGTCAAAAGTTTGGACACCCTTACTCATTCAAGGGTTTTTCTTTATTCTTTCTATTTGTATGTAGAATAATAGTGAAGACATCAAAACTATGAAATAACACATATGGAATCAAGTAGTAATCAAAACTGATAAACAAATCAAAATAAAGTTATATTTAAGATTCTTCAAAGTAGCCATCCTTTTTCTTGATGACAGCTTTGCACATTCTTGGCATTCTCTCAACCAGCTTCATGAGGTAGTCACCTGGAATGCATTTCAACTAACAGGTGTGCCTTGTTAAAAGTTCATTTGTGGAATTTCTTCCCTTCTTAATGCGTTTGAGCCGATCAGTTGTGTTGTGACAAGGTAGAGGTGGTATACAGAAGATAGCCCTATTTAGTAAAATACTAAATTCATACTATGGCAAGCACAGCTCAAATAAGCGAAGAGAAACGACAGTCCATCATTACTTGAAGACATGAAGGTCAGTCAATACAGGACATTTAAAGAACTTTGAAAGTTTCTTCAAGTGCAGTCGCAAAAACCATCAAGCGCTATGATGAAACTGGCTCTCATGATGACCGCCACAGGAAAGGAAGACCCAGAGGACAAGATCTTTAGAGTTACCAGTCTCATAAATTGCAGCCCAAATAAATGCTTCACAGAGTTCAAGTAACAGACACATCTCAACATCAACTTTTCAGAGGAATCTGCGAATCAGGCTTTCATGGTTGAATTGCAGCAAATAAACCACTACTAAAGGACACCAATAATAATAAAAGACTTGCTTGGGACAAGGAACATGAGTAATGAACATTAGACCAGTGGAAATCTGTCCTTTGGTCTTGTGAGACACAGAGTAGGTGAACAGATGATCTCTGCATGTGTCATTCCCACTATGAAGCACGGTGGAGGTGGTGTGATGGTGCTTTGCTGGTGGCACTATCTGTGATTTATTTAGAATTCAACGTACACTCCTTGTGTAATTGTTATGTGATATTGTACCCCCTAGCTCGATTGTCCATTGTTTGTAATCTATGTATGCTTGTGTTCCCTCATGTGCTTTATGTATTGATTTGTTAATAAAAAATGCAATTTAAAAAAAGATTTCACTTATCCAGCAGGCTACCATCAAGGCAAAGGGTGGCTACTTTGAAGAATCTCAAATGTAAAATATATGATTTATTTAACACTTTTTATGTTACTACATGATTCCATAGTTTTGATGTATTTGTAACGGGTGTCGTCGGAAGGATGAGACCAAGGCGCAACAGCGTTCCTTGAGTTCCACATAATATTTATTAAAAACAATAACAAACTCAACGAACAGCTTCCTTGTGCAAACTAACTGCACACAAACAAAGAACAAGATCCCACACAGAAGGAGGGGAGGAAAAAAAAGCTACCTAAGTATGATTCCCAATCAGAGACAACGATAGACAGCTGTCCCTGATTGAGAACCATACCTGGCCAAACACAAAGAAATAGAAAACATAGAAACATGAACATAGAATTCCCACCTAAATCACACCCTGACCAAACCAAAAATAGAGACATAAAAAGCTCTCTACGGTCAGGGACAGTATTCACTATTATTCTACAATGTAGAAAATAGTAAAAATAATCCCTTGAATGAGTATGTGTGTCCAAACTTTGACTGGTAATGTATATTATTTTAATAGCAGGACACTGTAAAGTCCATTGTTCCTCTGACGAGGCTGTTTGAGAAGGTTTGAATTCTAAGTGACCTGCATACACATGGTTTGAAGTAAAATATACCAACTTAGCTACAGTAGTAGGTCAAAACTGTGTACTGGAAAACTTTGGTAGAGCATGTGTGGAGTAGGAAATGCGTTACTCATGTCAATTTATTTTATTTTTTAGCTTCAGACCAATTCCTACTTTTCACTTAAAACTTTTGTTTTTTAATTTCCTTGGTTTCTACACCTGAAGTTGATTGTACAATATTTTACAACATTTCCACATGCAAAAGGTGTATTTCGAAACTGTAATTTGAGCATCAAATGATAAAAAAATGGATGTGTTTTGTCTTGCACCCATCTTTAAGGCTAAGTTCATCGTTAGAACCTTCATAGGCGTATTGTTAAATCTCAGAGCTGTTTCCCAAAACCATTGTTACTAAAGTTGCACTTGAAAACAGTTGTTATTTACAGACTACCTCAGACCACTCGTAGAACAGCTAACTGGGTCGTTAGATGCGTTTTTGTTTTTCTGCGTCATGCTAAACATAGAATCAAGATGGTTATCTGTCTCTCTGTGACCTCTGATAACTTCAGAATGAAGTCTTTGCAACTGTTACAAACAAGCGAAGGTTTTAAAGAGGCTTCAAATGAAAACCGAGATGACTGCATTAAATGATAAATACAGTAGGCTACATAGGCCCATATATTTCATTCATACTGAAATTAATTTGATGTTCAATCAATTGAGTTCTATTTGGCTAATTGTTGGCTACTGTCTAATTTTTCCCTCAATTTCATGACGTGTAGGCGTAACAATGTGTGCAATGATGTGCGAAATATTTTAAGCATTAGAACAAGCCTCAATATTTGCAGAAATAGGTTATAATTTCTCTGTAAGAGCTGATCCGTCATCAGTATCTGATGTTAAGGTAAGATTTGAGTGGAGAACACTGATCCAAGAGAAGTCCTGCCTTTCTTTCGATCCGATCAGTATCGACACGAACTATAATAATGCACTTATTGAAAGTTATCCCTACATGGTGTTTTGGCTGTTTATAAAAACGATGCACCCTTAAAACCCTAGTAAGCTTAAGTTACATCACTATTGGGAAACCGGGCCCTGGCTATTACTTCATAGACATGGCTATTTTCATTTATGCAAAACATATGGATTCTCCCTTTAGAGAGGGGATGGGGGTGAATAACAACATCTGCTTTACATTAAGCACAAAGTACTGAATAAGTGGGCTGCATTTGGAAAGAAATCCAAACAAAAATCTGGGGGAGTCTTGTTGATGGCGACTTCCCACTAAGGGGACCTATGGACCGGCAGTCATTTTTTGGTTTGGTCTGGACTGGCCGTGATTTCAACGATCACGGACGGGACTCCCTAAAACCACGCCACTTCGATACAAGTTATTTTTCGTAGCAAGTTAGGAGAGCATTTTTGCTAATACTAACCCTTTTCCTAATCTTAACGTAATTCTCCTAACCTGCTATGTTAATTCTCTTAACCTGTTAGATAAATTCTCCTAACCTGCTTCGAAAAAGTCGTAGCTGTATCAAATTGGTTTCACGATCGTCGTAAAGAGGAGACCAAAGCACGGCGTGGTGTGAATACATACTTTTAATAAATGACGAAAAAACACGAAGTACACTAAACAAAATAACAAAACGAATGTGACCGCTATCAACACTGAGTGAAAACATGCAACACCACTTAGACAATAACCCACAAAATACCCAAAGAAGATGGCTGTCTAAATATGGTTCCCAATCACATACAACGATAAACACCTGCCTCTAATTGAGAACCAATCTAGGCAATCATAGACCTACATAAACACCTAGATGGTAAACAACCCCATAAACCTAGAAAAACCTTAGACAGTACAAAAACCCTAGATGAGACAAAACACACATACCACCCGTCACGCCCTGACCTAACCAAAATATATAAAGAAAACAAAGAATACTCAGGTCAGGGCATGACAGTACCCCCCCAAAAAGGTGTGGACTCTGGCCGCAAAAACCTAATCTAAAGGGGAGGGTCCGGGTGGGCCTCTTTCACGGCGGCGGCTCGAATGCGGGATGTAGACCCCACTCTACCATAGTCATTGCCCTCTTCAAGGGCCTCTTCAGAGGGACGACCCTCGCCTCCGACCTAGGGTCTAAGACCCTAATTGAAGGCCCCACTGGACTGAGGGGCAGCTCTGAACAGAGGGGCAGCTCCGGACTGACGGGCAGCTCCGGACTGACGGGCAGCTCCGAACACAGGGGCAGCTCCGAACAGAGGGGCAGCTCCGAACAGAGGGGCAGCTCTGGACTGGCTGACGGCTCTGGCGGCTCCTGGCTGGCTGACGGCTCTGGCGGCTCCTGGCTGGCTGACGGCTCTGGCGGCTCCTGGCTGGCTGACGGCTCTGGCGGCTCCTGGCTGGCTGACGGCTCTGGCGGCTCCTGGCTGGCTGACGGCTCTGGCGGCTCCTGGCTGGCTGACGGCTCTGGCGGCTCCTGGCTGGCTGACGGCTCTGGCGGCTCCTGGCTGGCTGACGGCTCTGGCGGCTCCTGGCTGGCTGATGGCTCTGGCGGCTCCTGGCTGGCTGACGGCTCTGGCGGCTCCTGGCTGACTGACGGCTCTGGCAGCTCAGGACAGACGGGAGACTCTGGCGGCTCAGGACAGACGGGAGACTCTGGCGGCTCAGGACAGACGGGAGACTCTAGTAGCGCTGGGCAGGAGGAAGGCTCTGACAGCGCTGGACAGGCGGGAGCACCTGTAGGGATGAGATGGAGAGACAGCCTGGTGAGGGGGGCTGCCAACGGAGGGCTGGTGCGTGGAGGTGGCACTGGATAGACCGGAGCGTGCAGGCGCACTGGCGCTCTTGAGCACCGAGTCTGCTCAACCTTACCTGGTTGAATGCTCCCGGTAGCCAGGCCAGTGCGGCGAGGTGGTATAGCCCGCACTGGGCTGTGCTGGCGAACCGGGGACACCATGTGTAAAGCTGGTGCCATGTACGCCGGCCCGAGGAGACGCATTGGAGACCAGATGCGTAAAGCCGGCTTCATGGCACCTGGCTCGATGCCCACTCTAGCCTGGCCGATACGAGGAGCTGAAATGTTCCCGCACCGGGCTATGCACACGCACTGGGGAGACTGTGCGCTCCACCGCATAACACGGTGCCTGCCCGGACACTCTCTCTCTCCGGTAAGCACGGGAAGTTGGCGCAGGTCTCCTACCTGGCTTCACCACACTCCCAGTGTGCCACCCCCCCAGTACATTTCTGGGGCTGCCTCTCGGGCTTCCAGCCACGCTGTCGTGCTGCCTCCTCATACCGGCGCCTCTCTGCTTTCGCTGCCTCCAGCTCTGCTTTGGGGGGGCGATATTCCCCTGGCTGTGCCCAGGGTCCTTCGCCGTCCAGAATCTCCTCCCAAGTCCATGAGTCCTGCGTTCTTTGCCGCTGTTGCTGCTGGCAGTTACCACGCTGCTTGGTCCATTGTTGTTGGGTTATTCTGTCACGATCGTCGTAAAGAGGAGACCAAAGCGCAGTGTGGTGTGAATACATACTTTCAATAAATGACGAATAAACAAGAAGTACACTAAACAAACAAACAAAATAACAAAACGAACGTGACCGCTAGCAACACTGAGTGCAAACACGCAACATCACATAGACAATAACCCACGAAATACCCAAAGAAGATGGCTGCCTAAATATGGTTCCCAATCAGAGACGATAAACACCTGCCCCTAATTGAGAACCAATCTAGGCAACCATAGACCTACATAAACACCTAGATGGTAAACAACCCCATAATCCTACAAAACCCCTAGACAGTACAAAAACCCTAGATGAGACAAAACACACATACCACCCTCGTCACACCTTGACCTAACCAAAATATATAAAGAAAACAGAGAATACTCAGGTCAGGGCATGACAATTGGCATGGTTTTAGGGAATCTTGTCTACAGACTTGGATTTTTGGCCCAATCATATGTTTGGTTCAGATTTGGTCCAATTCCAGAATGGCCTTGATTTGGCCCAAACATAGATGTATATAATTGGTTTAGATTTGGTTGGGTCTGGACTGGACCAAATCCGAGCTAATCATAGACATTTATGTTTCACAAGTTTGGACAGCACAGAACAGTAGTGGTTCTCAAACCTCTCCATGACGACCCCAGGCCATTCCATGTAATTGATCTATTCCAGAGCTAGCACACTTGATTCAACTTGTCAATTAATTCTCAAACTCAACCCGGAAAATATCTAGTTTCAATGTCCGGAAAATACATATTTTCACCTTTCATTCAGAACCTAAAATGAACCTAACTTCAACATCTGGATAAAATACGTATTTTAAATGTAATTTTGCTTAATGGGTTCAGATTTTTGGGAACACTGAAAAGTAACCTGTTGATCAGTCAGCGCAAATTTGGATTAAAATGTCATGAAGACAATTTCATTGACAGAGGAGGGAGTGTACTGAATTAAGGAGTCATAAGGTTTGGGATTTTTTCGGGATGCTCAAACAGCGACATATCTTGTGTGTTGATCTAGCTAATTAGCTAGCTAGCATGTGTACAATCTCTGCAATGCACAGCCGATGCGTTACTTGCATGTGCATTGGCCGGATTTAGATTCAACATACAGTACATACAACATAACTGTTTCTTAGCAAGACAATTCATTTTTAATCAGCTACAGTTTGTGTTGTGAGAGGCTGGTCTTTACTGGGGAAATGTAGGCTAGCTAACAGCTGTTTGTGCTGAAACCAGCTAGCCAGTTTGACTGTAGACAGCCGGTTTGACCCCGTGCAGAAAAATGGATTTCTCCTACATACAGTGAGTCACGTGGCCTCGGCTTGAAATATAAAATGGCAGACAGGCATTGAGGCATTCAGTTACAGTTCAATTGAACATTAGAATAAGCAAAACGAGTGACCTTTGAGCGTGGTATGATCGTCGGTGCCAGGTTCACCGAATCCAGTATCCCTCCTGGGCTTTTCACGCACGACAGTTTCTAGGGTTTACCGAGAATGGCGTTACAAACAAAAACATCCAGTCAGCAGTAGTCCTGTGGGTGAAAACAGCTCGTTGGTGAAAGACGGTTGATGGAGAACGGCAAGAATCGTGCAAGCTAACAGGTGGGCCACAAACAGACAAATAACGGCACAGTACAACAGTGGTGTGCAGAACGATATCTCGGAACTCACAAGTTGTCAATCCTTGCCACTGATGGGCTATTGCAGCAGATGACAACACTGGCATGTGATCACCAACACTGGATAATTGAGGTGTGGAAAAACTTTGCCTGGTCGGATGAATCCCGGTTCCTGTGGATAGTTGTTGGCTATCTATATGTGTTTAATACCAGCCAAGGACGTTCACTATCTTATTTGTTTGTGCATGAATAAACATACACAATGCAATCATGTATGTCAAAGTGTATCTAATATGTAATTTGAAAACACTGTATGTAAAAAGCACTGTGTTGGGCTGTTCCTAGCATTGCCAAAAGACAAACAACTGGATCAGCTGATATAACATATCTGTTCTCCTTGGTGACCTCATAGAGAGGACATCCATCCATCAGGGTCGGTCTATGATGATCACCAATCAGGACCTTGATGGGATTGGCAACAGTAAGAAGGGGTAATGTGTAATATAACTAGGGTGTCATGACCAACTGGGAACTAGACAAAACCTCCAGGGGACCATGACACAACGTCCCAAGAACGCCCTAAAAATGACATTGGGGACGTCCCCAGGACCATCCAGGAACTAGACAAAACCTCCAGGGACCGTGACAACGTTCTGATGACTTAAGGCGACCATTTTCATAACATTTCAGGGACGTCCCACGACTCATTATTGTTTGCAGGGGCAGCGCCTATAGGGAATGTATTTCCAGCTGTGTACAGTGATTGCAGTTGTATTCAACAACACCTAAATTACATGTTGTGTGAACTTAATTATTATGGATAAAGAAGACAGCCATTATCATCACTGAATAGAGATTACAGACTTGTGACAGTTCCTCTATTATTGCTGGAAATAATTCTTAGTGGATAAGTAGGGGAGACGTCAGAGTCAGTCACACTTACATAAAAAGCTTTATAATTCAAAGCAAAGATTGAGTAGCTCATTGTTATAAAGTACTTACTTTGTATTACATTGCATAACCATGTCTATTCTATTTGGTCCAGAGAAATGGTTTTTGGTGGATGAGATTTCACTTGTCTTTCCTCCTTCTTTACCTATACAGAACATAAGTAACCTGTGACATGGCAGTACTTATTATTCAAGTCATGTTTATTCAAGTCATATTCAATTAATATAAAATAACTGAAGGATGGTGAACAAAAGTTCAATATTAGCAGCCCCAGTGGAACACAATGGCCACTACTGTTGCCCTATTAACATTGCAGAGAACAGTATTCCAATGCTTCAACGAGACAGAATAATCGTAACCTGATTTAAACTTTAAAGTTAATTCTGCTGAATTTTTCTCAATTTATGAATGAAATACATTATTTGTGAATTTTATTTTCAATGGCAGATATTTTCAAACGCAATATAATGAAAAACAATGCTGAAGGGTGACACAGTCGTCTATTACATCTTATTTCCTCTGACAATGGTAACTGTAGTTGAAAACATTCATCTCTTCATTTGATATTAATTTGATTAAATTATCATTTTTCTTGTTTTGTAGGACACCAGCATAAAAAAAGCATGGCTGATGAAGGGCTGAATTGAACAGAGCATAGAATCAGAAAAGGGGGACAATGAACCTTATTGTGTAACTCTCAGTATGAGCTCATCTCATCAGAATAAGAAAATATAGACAAAACATGAAGTGCCAAGTTGATGTCAAAGTTGTCACAGTGAATGTATTTACCCAGCAGAGACATTACTGGTGAAAGTACCGAGCTGAGGCGCCTGCAATTATTTATGGTTTAGTAAATCCACCTACCCTGAGGCAGAGAGTTGGTTAAAGAAGAAAAAAGTGTGTCTGTATATGTGTGTGAGCATGGAGACACACACCGCACATGTCAACGAGTGCCCGCCCACACACACACACACGCACACACTGGATATATGAAGACAGCATCAACATTATTGGGGAAAACGTGTTATCTTGACAGTGTAGTGTAGTGTTTTTTAATGTCACTCCTGTTACTTTGTGATCCAATAAGTGCTATGCTTTGGTCCTGCTTAGGTATCAGACTGTGAACTGATTGTTGTTGATAGCATTAGCCTGTGGCTAACCAGTCTCAAAATGTCACTTAGAGAAATCTGAGACATTACGACATCACTTCCATGTCCCTGCAGGGATTTAACGAGGAAAGACCCAACACTCTAACGAAGCTTTACCACTTTGAGTGCCATCTTTTCAAATCCTCACTAACTTTACTATCTTTATCTTATCTCAACAAGTGCCCTCCTGTTAAGACATATTTAAAGTGACAAAGGCTAAAAAAAAACAATTAAATAAATTCTGATTCACTACCGGTACACTGTGATGCCTGGTCACAGAGAAGGAGGGAGGGAGCAAAAGAGAGTCGAGAGAGATAGGGCAGAGACGGAAGTTAGGGTGAAGAGAGTTAGGGAGATGCGAGGCAGTTTAGTCAGATTGTAAGTAACAAAATCAATGCTGGAAGAATGACTTAAAATGAATATGTTAGTTGATAGCTAGTAAAATATCAATTCTACACTCTTAGAAAAGGGTTCCAAATGGGTTCTGGGGATGTCCCCATAGGAGAACCCTTTTCGGTTCCGGTTAGAACTCTTTAGGGTTACATGGAACCCAAAAGGGTTCTATTTGGAACCAAAAGTTTTTTTTCAAAGGGTTCTCCTATGGGGACAGCCAAATAACCATTTTCGGTTCTAAATAACACCTTTTTTTCTAAGAGTGTAGAATTCACATTTGTTTAATTTGACAAGAAAAACTACCAGATGAGATGTCAATACGGGCTCCCGATTGGCGCAGCAGTTTAAGGCACTGCGTCTCAGTGCTTGAGGTGTCCCTACAGACACCCTGGTTCGAATCCCATCTGTATCACAAGATGGGGCGCACAATTGGCCCGGGTTTTTTTCCGGTGTAGGCCGTCATTGAGGGAGGGAGGGTTCATTTGAATTTAAACAACGTTTTAATTGCATTACACTGTTACTGTATGGGTTTGGATGAACGTCCTACACTTTGTCCAACAAAAGAGACGAGTGCACATTATGTTCTCTTATACTTCAGTGGTATAGCTAAAGATATCAGCAGCTCCTTCAGTCAAGACAGTTGTGGGAAATAAGTGACTCATTGTTATGCATCAGAGTGTATAGTAACAGACTGAGGGGCCTTGGTCATGGAAGATGGCCCCGGCTCATCTCCTCACACCTGAATCAAGCTGAAGTCATAAGTGCTCAGAACAGTCCCTATCCGAGTACTGTAACTCAAATGGTGTCCACATCTGCATCACAACGGGATTGGATTAGCATCCGTTACTAGGGCCTTTGATAGTAACAAAATTGATAGTGTTCATTGCTATGCTGGATGCTATGTCCTGATTGCTATGATTGAGAGAGGCGCGTGCCGTCAACAGACAGAGGAAAATGGGATAAATTCAATTGAAATTGTTGCGAGCGCAGGTTTGTTTAACTAGCTAGCTGGGATGAAAGAATGTCCATTTGGCTGTAAAGTTCTCAAAAATTCTACGCATTAGCTCATTGCACCATTGAAATAGCAACAGACGATAAGAGCTAATCGAGAGGGGACACTATTGGGCAGGCGGACAGTATTTGGCATAACAGGCCACAGTATAGTGCATGTGTGATGTGAGGTCTGGGGTGACTAGAGGTTTGTGGTCCAGGATTTAAAGGCTTGCGAACTTGTTTTCAAGCCTGTGTATTGATCCCTGTCTGGGTGACACAACCTGCTGTGTGCACCAGACCCTGGCAATCCTCTTATCAAGAGTAAGCCCTTCTCTTTGTTCACTGGCACCTGGGGAGGGATGCCTCCAGAGTCTACATTATGTCAGACTCCAAATGGAGTGAGGCTTTATCTTTCAACTTTTCAGCTCCCGGTTCCAGACCACTGTGATCTTTGACTTCAAAACAATTCCTCTGCCCATTGCCCTGGGATAACCACACCACTTTTTGAGTTTGATTACTCACTCAATCACTCTTCATTCCACTAGCGCCTCATTAACACACTATGTTATGATAGCCTGCTAGATCATTTGAATCGCAGTTTATAGTCATTAAAAAGGTACACTAGAACGGGGTACCCATGACATTCTGCATCCTTTAGAGGTGTAATTTTCCTTAGTTTTGTGATAACAATCTCCGACAGCACATTTGCAAGTGCACAGACACCATTTTCATATTAGGTTTGAGCAGTAACCACAACGATTAAATGCTCCATTCAGGGTCACTACAGCTCACAAAGTCATGACTCACTGTGACTTTCTTCATCTTCCATTCAGAAGCGTAACTAATCACAGAACCTTGTGTCCCAGTCAGGGGCGTCGCAGTGGGACTGATGCCCCTGCAACGAGGTGTGCCCTGTATTTGCTTACCTATCTAACCGTATCACATCAGGAGATTATGCTGTGGCATCGTAATAAAGGCTATAAATACCAAGACGGGGAGTTGGGGACGTCATTGAGAGGGAGGGGGATGTTGGAGTTCATATTGGTTGTTGCTCCTATGTATTCTGATTTAAGTTCCATTACAATACAAACATGTGACAAATGCCTAATCCCCCGCATCACAGACCCATAATATCGTTATAGTATAGCCTCTGTGTACACTGTATGGCTTTGCTACATCCAAAGGGGCATTGAATGGGATAGCGGGTAGGTTATCCATAAACTGTCTGTAATAATTTCCTGTTGCTTAATTAGTATAAAAGAGAATGTTGAAGCAGTGGCTTTTAAGGCCATCATAGCTGTTATTGTATTGGTCAAATTTCCATTTCAATGATTTGAAATAGAATAATTCTGAGATTTTATCCATCTTTGTGATTCTTCTTTGCTGAAAGGAAGCGCTGCATGCAGTGTCCACTGCTTTGAGAGATATGTGTACCGTGTGTGGCTATCTCGTTTAACCAGAAAGCCTCAGCTCAGTAAGAAAACAGGCCCCTTTCTTTGTTAACGTTTATTGATTAGCAATGGAAGGAAAGGCTGGGAGTCCTTAATTGGAGTCCACCGCATTTTGAATGGCAAAGGTAATGGAATTGATTGATGGCTATTGATTTTGGTTCCTGATGGCTCCACATTTGGGTAATTGTCAAGATCTGATCTGGTCTGTCAATGTTTAGACATCCCAGCAAAAATGGGACGTCTAAGGACATTAGGCGATGTTCCAAGTAGGTCCCTTTAAGGATTTCGGCGAGACGTTATCCCACTGACGTTCTGAGAAAGTTCTAGGAACATTAAAACGTGATGTTAACCTCAGGACCATAAATCAAATCAAATTGTATTAGTCACATGTGCCGAATACAACAAGTGTAGACCTTACAGTCTTACAGTGAAATGCTTACTTACGAGCCCCTAACCAACAATGCAGTTTAAAAAAAGTCATGAAAGAGCAGCAGTAAAATAACAATACCGAGACTATATACAGGGGGGTACCGGTATAGAGTCAATGTGCAGGGGCACCGGTTAGTTGAGGTAATATGTACATGTGGGTCGAGTTATTAAAGTGACTATGCATAGATGATAACAACAGAGAGTAGCAGTGGTATAAAAGAGGGGGGAAATACAAAAAGTAGCCATTTGATTAGGTGTTCAGGAGTCTTATGGCTTGAGGGTAGAAGCTGTTTAGAAGCCTCTTGGACCTAGACTCGGTGCTCCGGTACCTCTTGCCGTGCAGCAGCAGAGAGAACAGTCTATGACTAAGGTGGCTAGAGTCTGACACTTTTTTGGGCCTTCCTCTGACAACGACTGGTATAGAGGTCCTGGATGGCAGGAAGCTTGGCCCCAGTGATGTACTGGGCTGTTCG
This sequence comes from Oncorhynchus kisutch, assembly GCF_002021735.2. Taxonomy (NCBI): domain Eukaryota; kingdom Metazoa; phylum Chordata; class Actinopteri; order Salmoniformes; family Salmonidae; genus Oncorhynchus; species Oncorhynchus kisutch. The sequence goes on along the minus strand of NC_034194.2, from coordinate 19,187,540 downwards.
TATCACCCTCTGTAATGCCTTGCAGTCGGGGGCCAAATAATTGCCAAACCAGGCAGTGATGCAACCATTCAGGATGCTCTCGATGGTGCAGCTGTAGAACCTTTTGAGGATCTGAGGACCCATGCCAAATGTTTTCAGTCTCCTGAGGGGGAATAGGTGTTGTCGTGCCCTCTTCACGACTGTCTTGGTGTGCTTGGACCATGTTAGTTTGTTGGTGATGTGGACACCAAGGAACTTGAAGCTCTCCACCTGCTCCACTGCAGCCCTGTCGATGAGAATGGGGGCATGCCCAGTCCTCTTTTTCCTGTAGTCCACAATCATCTCCTTTGTCTTGATCACGTTGAAGGAGAGGTTGTTGTCCTGGCACCACACGGCCAGGTCTCTGACCTCCTCCCTATAGGCTGTCTCATCGTTGTCGGTGATCAGTGTTGTGTCATCGGCAAACTTAATGATGGTGTTGAAGTCGTGCCTGGCCGTGCAGTCATGACTGAACAGGGAGTACAGGAGGGGACTGAGCACCCACACCTGAGGGGCCCCTGTATTGAGGATCAGCGCTGCGAATGTGTTGTTACCTACCCTTACCACTTGGCAAACTTGGCCCGTCAGGACGTCCAGGATCCAGTTGCAGAGGGAGGTGTTTAGTCCCAGGGTCCTTAGCTTATTTATGAGCTTTGCGGGCACTATGGTGTTGAACGCTGAGCTGTAGTCAATGAATAGCATTCTCACATAGGTGTTCCTTTTGTCCAGGTGGGAAAGGGCACTGTGGAGTGCAATAGAGATTGTATCATCTGTGGATCTGTTGGGGCGGTATGCAAATTGTAGTGTGTCTAGTGTTTCTGGGATAATGGTGAATAGTGTTGATGTGAGCCATGACCAGCCTTTCGAAGCACTTCATGATTACAGACGTGAGTGCTACGGGTCGGTAGTCATTGAGGAAGGTTACCTTAGTGTTCTTGGGCACAGCCACTACGGTGGTCTGCTTAAAACATGTTGGTATTACAGACTCGGATAGGGAGAAGTTGAAAATGTCAGTGAACTTGCCAGTTGGTCAACGCATGCTCGTAGTACACATCCTGGTAATCCGTCTGGCCCTGTGGCCTTGTGAATGTTGACCTGTTTAAAGGTCTTACTCACATCGACTGCGGAGAGTGTGATCACACAGTCTTCCAGAACAGCTGGTGCTCTCATGCATGTTTCAGTGTTTTTTTGCCTCAACGAGAGCATAGAAGTAGTTTAGCTCGTCTGGTAGGCTCGTGTCACTGGGCAGCTCTCGGCTCTGCTTCCCTTTGTAGTCTCTAGTGGTTTGCAAGCCCTGCCATATCCGATGAGCGTCAGAGCCGGTTTAGTACGATTCGATCTTAGTCCTGTATTGACACTTTGCCTGTTTGATAGTTCGTCGGAGGGCATAGTGGGATTTCTTATAAGCTTCCGGGTTAGAGTCCCGCTCCTTGAAAGCGGCAGCTCTAGCCTTTAGCTCAGTGCGGATGTTGCCTGTAATCCATGGCTTCTGGTTGGTGTATGTATGTATGGTCACTGTGGGGACGACGTCGTCGATGCACTTATTGATGAAGCCAATGACTGATGTGGTGTATTCCTCAATGCCATTGGAGGAATCCCGGAACATATTCCAGTCTGTACTAGCAAAACAGTCCTGTAGCTTAGCATCTGCTTCATCTGACCACTTTTTTTATTGACCTAGTCACTGGTGCTTCCTGCTTGAATTTTTGCTTGTAAGCAGGAATCAGGAGGATAGAATTATGGTCAGATTTGCAAAATTAAGGGTGAGAGAGCTTTGTATGCGTCTCTGTATGTGGAGTAAAGGTGGTCCAGAGTTTTTTCCCACTGGTTGCACATTTAACATGCTGATAGAAAAGTGGTAAAATGGATTTAAGTTTCCCTGCATTAAAGTCTCCGGTTACTAGGTGAGCGTTTTCTTGTTTGCTTATGGCAGAATACAGCTCATTCAATGCTGTCTTAGTGCCAGCCTTTGACGGTTGTGGTATATAAACAGGTACGAAAAATACAGTTGAAAACTGTCTAGGTAGATAGTGTGGTCTACAGTTTATCATGAGATACTCTACCTTCAGGCGAGCAACGTCTCGAGACATCCTTAGATATTGTGCACAAGCTGTTATTTACAAAAATACATAGTCCGCCACCCCTTGTCTTAACAGACGCCACTGTTCTATCCTGCCGGTGCAGTGTATAACCAACCAGTTGACAGTGTCGTCGTTCAGCCACGTCTCCATGAAGCATAAGATATTACAGTTTTGGATGTCCCGTTGGTAAGTTTAATCCATTTTATTGTCCAAAGATTGCACGTTTGCTAGCAGAATGGAAGGAAGTGGGGGTTTATTCGATCACCTACAAATTCTCAGAAGGCAGCCTGCCCTCCGACCCATTTTTCTCTGTCCCCTCTTCATGGGGATCTGGGCCTGTTCCTGAGAAAGCTGAATATTGTTTGCATCGGCCTCGTCAGACAAAATATTTCTGCCAGTCTGTGGTTAGAAATCGCAGTCCTTATATCCAGAAGTTACTTTCATGGCAACATTGTGTAGATAATAAGTTTAAAAAATAAGTTACAAACAATGCAAATAAACTAACAAAAAAACGATATCTATAATATATCTATATATAGATATATAATAGGACAGGTCCCCTTTTGGTTGCAGTATAAACACTTTTATGGTTACTACATGATTCCATATGTGCTGTTTCATAGTTTTGATGTCTTCAATATTATTATACAATGTAGAAAATAGTAAGAATAAAGAAAAACCCTTGAATGATTAGGTGTGTCCAAGCTTTTGACTGGTACTGTGTATTTCGAGGTTGGACATTAACACGTTGGGCTCACATGATTGGTGTTACCTCGTTAGTCTGTATGTGTTACACTTGTGCTGGCTTGTCATCTCGTTAGTCAGAAGGCGTTTCACCTGTGCTGGCACAAGTGATATTTAAGAGCGGCTGACCCAGTGCTCCAGCTGGCTTGAGAGATGTGGAGAGTTAACACCTTTATTTGGCTCTCCTGATTTGATTTCTTTAAGAAAACATCCCTTTATCTGATCCTTTATCTGCTCTTATTTTGCTTCCGGTCCAATTATTTGTCTGGGTTTTAATTTTGTTTGTCTCTTGGGTAAATTGAGTGGGTGCTCATAGTCAGTGTCTTCAGTTGTTGTTAGTTATCCCCATGAGTGACTTTCAGAACCCCGCCTAGAACCCCCACCTGTTTTTTTAGTCATTGTCCATGACTGTTTAATTTAAAGTTTTAATTTGACCCCTTTTTCTCCCCAATTTCGTGGTATCCAATTGTTTTTTTAGTAGCTACTATCTTGTCTCGTCGCTACAACTCCCGTACGGGCTCAGGAGAGACGAAGGTTGAAAGTCATGCGTCCTCCGATACACAACCCAACCAAGCCGCACTGCTTCTTAACACAGTGCGCATCCAACCCGGAAGCCAGCCGCACCAATGTGTCTGACACACCACACCACAGTGCACCTGACAATCTTGGTTAGCGCGCACTGCGCCCGGCCCGCCACAGGAGTTGCTGGTTTTCTTGCTTGGGAACATATTATTCCAACAGAGAAAAAGCTGTGAATGGATCAGTGATTTACCAGTCAGAGCCTTAAAGGGCTTGGCTACAGTAACAAGGGGTGAGGTGTAATGAAATGAGGGTGCACATGCCCTGGGTAAACTTTTCTTTTAACCATCAAGTACCTTCCCCAGAACAAATTGGGAACTAGACAAAAACCTCCAGAGGACCATGTCAAGCGACCTAAGAGCAATAAATGTCCTTGTAAGTCCACGGAACAAACTGGGTACTAGACAAAAACATCCAGGGTTGGCCATGAGAACATCCTACATGTCCTTGGAGATGTCCCCGAAACTAGACAAAAACCTCCACATGACCATTTTGTGATGTTCCGGGGACATCCTAATGCCATTTTTGTTTGCAGAGATGTCCCCGAAACTAGACAAAAACCTCCACATGACCATTTTGTGATGTTCCGGGGACATCCTAATGCCATTTTTGTTTGCAGGGATGCCTTTGTTCATGCAGATAATATGCGCCAGGTCTAACTGATTACACCATCATTAACAACTACAAGCAACCATCTTTCATAATAATCTCCCTCCTAGTCAGCCAGATAAAACACTTCTATTAACCATGGTCGCACAATCCCACCACTGACACCAAAGCTGATTTTGGCGCAGCTCAAGCAGGACTAGATATTGTAACCTTGCATCAGTCCAACATCTAGATACTGCAACCTTGTCAGCCCAACATCTAAGAAATTACCCTAAGTGGGATGAAACTATTGAGACAGCTGGTGCAACATATCTTTACTTTCTAAGTTAATGGACCCATATGTTTTCGCTATTTTTATGGAATCGATTCTATAAGTAAGCCTCTGTAGATTCCAGAATATACACTACCAGTCAAAAGCTTGGAAACTCATTCAAGGTTTCTACTTTATTTTTAAAATATTTTCTACATTGTAGAATAATAGTGAAGACTTCAAAACGATGAAATAACACATATGGATTCATGTAGTAACCAAAAAAGTGTTAAACAAATCAAAATATATTTGAGATTCTTCAAAGTTGCCCCCCTTTGTAGTTAAATGACAGCTTTGCATACTCTTGGCATTCTCTTAACTAGGACTGATCAAATGTCATTAACTGGGTGAATTGACCTCTTTGTCTGATAAGAAAACATTGCAAACTCATTAAGTGAAAAATTAAATGTTTTATATTTCACAATATATTTTTCAAGGCCATGCAAGTCTTCTGTGTTAGTCAGGAATAAAGAATATGCCAATGTGTTTGTATGAGACATTAAATGATGCCAGGACATTTTTGCCAGCTTTTACCTTTAAGTTTTGGTCTCACTGTGATGAATGCTTTAATTGCATTCAAAAACAGGATTTGACAAAGAGGTTTAAAGAATGTTAGGGATCTCCAGCCATCTCCAAAGAGAGCTGCGTTCTGCAATATGGTGTCATCAAAGACTGATGTATGATATTATCACCAATCATCCATTCTGCACGGACTGTGTGTGATGGATTCCATGTGACGGCGATAAAAATATTTGAAGTTTAGGGCTTTGGGGAAACTGGATACTTTTTGCACATACACATTTTCACACAAAACAGTACCATCAAAGGCCATAGAGGTTTGAAAGTTGCCAATTTATCGGGGAGATGAGTATTGGCTTATTTATCAGCCTTATTGTATAAACATCTGTATGCTCGGCTGCATATTTTCTAAAAGCTTTTGTTTTATAAAACAGCACTTCAATATCTACAATTGATGTCGGAAGTCTACAGACACTAGGATAATTGACATCATTTGAGTAAATTGGAGGTGGACCTGTGGATGTATTCCAAGGCCCACCTTCAAACTCAATTCCTCTTTGCTTGACATCATGGGAAAATCAAAAGAAATCAGCCAAGAACTCAGAAAGAAATTGTAGACCTCCACAAGTCTGGTTCATCCTTGGGAGCAATTTCCAAATGCCTGAAGGTACCACGTTCATCTGTACAAACACCATGGGACCACTTAGCCGTCATACCGCTCAGGAAGGAGACACGTTCTGTCTCCTAGAGATGAACGTACTTTTGTGCCTAAAGTGCAAATCAATCCCAGGACAAGGACCTTGTGAAGATGAAGGGGGAAACAGGTACAAAAGTATCTATATCCACAGTAAAACGAGTCCTATATCATCATAACCTGAAAGGCCGCTCAGCAAGGAAGAAGCCACTGCTCCAAAACCGCCATAAAAAATCCAGACTACAGTTTGCAACTGCACATGGGGACAAAGATCGCACTTTTTGGAGAAATGTCCTCTGGTCTGATGAAACAAAAATAGAACTGTTTGGCCATTATGACCATCGTTATGTTTGGAGGAAAAAGGGGGATGTTTGCAAGCCAAAGAACACCATCCCAACCGTGAAGTACGAGGGTGGCAGCATCATGTTTTGGGGGTGCTTTGCTGCAGGAGGGACTGGTGCACTTCACAAAATAGATGGCTACATGAGGGAGGACAATTATGTGGATATATTGAAGCAAAATCTCAAGATATCAGTCAGGAAATTAAAGCTTGGTTGCAAATGGGTCTTCCAAATGGACAATGACCCTAAGCATACTTCCAAAATTGTGGTAAAACTGGCTTAAGGACAACAAAGTCAAGGTATTAGAGAGGCCTTCACAAAGCCCCGAAACAATTTAAAGTCAATGCTACCAAATACTAATTGGGTGTATATAAACTTCTGACCCACTCGGAATGTGATGAAGAAATAAAAGAGGAAATAAATCATTCTCTCCACTATTATTCTGACATTTCACATTCTTAAAATAAAGTGGTGTCGTGGCAGAATCAGAATTAGTTAGGTAACGTTGATAAATAAGATGTTTTATTTACATAATAATGCTTATGTGAGATGTTTGTCATTAGGATGTTTTCTTTTGGATAATACTGTTGGCAGTTGCATTTTCCTCTCTCTTCTCCCAGGGCTTAGTCACTAGGGGCCCAGAGAAGGGAGAGGTCAGGCTTGTCTTCATATGTCAATGTATTTGTTAAACCATGTGATGCTATGAAGAATATCAGAAGGGGAGGAGGACAGAATGGAGGCTTGTCTCCTTATGGGAATGTGTCTGTAACTATTGTATGTCCCCTCTGAGGTTGCCCTTATCTTGATTTAGTATATAACCTAAGAGGCTCACTTACTATGAGGATTAAATGTCAGGAATTGTGAAAAACTGAGTTTAAATGTATTTGGCTAAGGTGTATGTAAACTTCCAACTTCAACTGTACATAATGTTGAAATTATAGGTCACTGTAGCCTACAGTTTGTCAAATATTATGACATTTTTTCCTTGAAGGTGTACATTTTAATTTCAGCATTAATTGTCTACATTAGGGTGCACCTCGTTTCATTATGGTTTCACTTTCCATAATGCGTGAGGCATAAATTAGGTCATAATGTTGGCCCTGTGTGTCTGCTCAGTTTTGTCAACACAAGACAGTTTGCTTTGCATTAATAGGATTTCAGTTAAAGTTACTGCTTGAGCGAATTTATAAGTACCATAAGTGGCAATAAGAGATGTCAGGGTTCAGGTATGGTAAGAGCAGCAACTCACAGCATGATTTATTGTGTTCTGCGTACTGAGACTCAATATTCAGGTACCCACTGTTTCAACAATGGCCTGCAGATGTTTCCCAACTGCATCTTTTCTTTCCTGACATTGTTTTGAACTTTCTGGAAGTCCATAGCATGAATAAAACATTCTGTATCACGACTGAAAATACGTTTCTCTCAAAGGAGAGCACAATTCCGTGTCGTTATTCTGTGTAAGTATACGCTGAGTGTACAAAAAATTAGGAACACCTGCTCTTTCCATGACAGAATGACCAGGTGAAAGCAATGACTTGTTAAACGTACTTCAATCAGTGTAGAAGGGGAGGAGACAGGTTAAAGAAGGATTTTGTGTATGTGTGCCGTTCAGAGCGTGAATGGTCAAGACAAAAGATATCTTTGAACGGGGTATGGTAGTAGGTGCCAGGTGCACCGGTTTGTGTGTGTCAAGAACTGTAATGCTGCTTCTTTTTTTTAAAACGCTCAACAGTTTCCCGTGTGTATCATGAATGGTCCACCACCCAAAGGAAATCTAGGCAACTTTACACAACTGTGGGAAGCATTAGAGTCAACATGTGCCAGCATCCCTGTGAAACGCAACTCAATATTAGGGAAGTGTTCCTAAAGTTTTGTACACTCAGTTTGTGTTTCTGCTTCTTATGCACAACTTTTTGATTATTCAGTTCATCAGGTATAGTGACAGCTGCCAATTATTCTGACCTCTCAAATGAAACATGGGATGTTTTTGACAGGTTTATCACATAGTCTACAGAAGGTAATGAAGCCCCTTGTGAGTGTCTCGGTCCAAGTCGGCTAATGGACAGACCTATTGCCATTCTGCCTATTTGAAGGTTTTGTCATTCTGCCTGTTTAAAGGTATTGTCTTAATGATTCAAAGACAGGGTTCTGCCTGATCCCATCCCAGCTCTACAATATTCAGGATCTGAAGCATTGTAGCGAGTTGTAATGCAAAGGTGACAGGCTTTGTAACACTGCCTTTCCAAAGCCTCATCTACACCATAGCAGTGGGAAGCGGCATCCTTGAAGTGTGAATATAAAATACCATCACAAGCCTGACCAAGACACTTTATCTGTCAATCTCTGGTCTGTTTGACCTTGGTGGTATTTGAAATTAGATTTGCTGTGGGAGGGAGTTATTCTCTCTCACACCTGAGCTCTGACTTAGACATACCTACAGTAGACACCTCAAATGGCATTCTACCATATTCAGTACTCTACTTTGTTTTAGGCAACTTGTCAATACAGCTGTACAGTTGGATATTCTAAGCGGCAGTCTTTATTTTGACCTCTGAACTATAGGTCAATCATCCCAGGCTGTACTAAATCCTAATGGCCCTATTTATTTAGCTGTTTAAAGCAAATATTGACTTGTGCGCTAAATTCCTCAATCAAACTGAGGGAGATACTGTTTTCCTCAGTGCTCTGTAGTAGTAGACACTTTTGAAAGTTGTGCTATTGGGATGAAAACAGGGTACAGCCACAAGGGCTGTTTGGGGGGCCCTGAGCGAGATTTGGTTTGGGGACCCCACCACCCCCCACCAAGACCCAGCCACCCCCACCTACATTTCCTGCAATTCTCCACATTTTGCCATGGGGGAGTAGAGCAGTGGAGGACAGCTCATAATGTCTGGAATGGTGTGGCATCAAACACATAGAAACCATGTGTGTGATGTATTTGATACCATTTCGCTCCAGCCATTGCTCCAGTGGAGCAGAGAAAATGTTGTTTTAAAGCAACTTTTCTGCACTTTTCCACATTCTGCCATGGGGTGGAGATAAAATTTGGCAATTATTTTGCCATGGGGCAGAGACACGTTATCACTTGTAAAGTAAGTTTTCTACAGTTCTACACATTTTGACATTACTTTTGTTAATGATTACAATGAGCCCAACCTCCTATAGCTCCTCCCACCAGTCTCCAATGGCTGGCATGGCTAATTGAGTGACTGTCAGTGATTAACAAAACAAGAGAACCTGCTTGTAACGATTTTCCTCCTCTTCTGAAGAGGAGTAGGACATTTCGGATCAATGCGCAGCATGGTAAGTGTCCATAATATATTTTAATGAAATATAACTGAACACAGAAAACAAAAGAACAAGAGAATAAATTAAAACCGAAACAGTCCCGTATGGTGCAAACACTGAAACGGAAAATAATCACCCACCCCTCAAAATGGGAAAACAGGCTACCTAAGTATGGCTCTCAGAGACAACGATAGACAGCTGCCTCTGATTGAGAGCCATACCAGGCCAAACACATAGAAACAGAACCTAGACCTACAACATAGAATACCCACCCACATCACACCCTGACCAAACTAAAAATAGAAACATACACAGCAATCTACGCTCAGGGCGTGACACTGCTGATGCACAACCAAATTTCAAACATACGCCTTGTGTATTCTACTATTATAACTCAACAGTAAATTGAGACCCTGACTGAACTGCTAATTTATTTCATATTATAAAATAAAAAATTGGGGTCAGGGGCCCCTATCCTGATATGCTGTCTTTGGTGTGTGTATAGAGATTTTAAATTTTTTTTTTAAGCGGTTGAGATGAGGATCTATGTGCCTTCCCACTGGGTACAGACGTCAATTCAACATCTATTCCACGTTGGTTCAACATAATTTCATTGAAAATACATGGAACAACCAATGTTGATTTAACCAGTGTGTGTCGAGGTATTTGTCACTTAACTATGGCATGCACTTATTTAGGCAGCAGATTCATCCATCCAAAACCAGCTGTACCATAACAACAGCATTTCTGGCATTGGTATAAAATGTGGATAAATTCAAAGTGTTATTTTATTGTAGAACCACAATCCAGACCAAATGTTTAAAACAAAAAAGCAATTTACAGTATCAGTCACCAATTTGATTTGTAAGCTAATTTTTAAGATTCTTCCACAGAAAATGAAGCTTTGTCTTCAGAATAGGCCAGATAAAAAGTGGAGTCTAACGGGCATTCACATATTTTATTGAATTCATATGTACTCTTGGCCAAGACCATATGTCCCACCACACTCAATATTGAAATGGGTCTTGGTTGTCATAAAACTCTGAGTCGAGGATTAGCTGACTCATTCATGCACATTAAAATGGCCGAGGGAAGTCAAGATGCTGAGGGTGCTGAAGCAGCCCTAGGGCTTACAAAAGTAGCGCACTGGGCCTTTAATATTCCTGTATTAGCCATCTGTAGCGTGCGCAAATGATTCATTTTGAGGCAGCAACACCAGACAGATGCAAGACATGCAGATGCCAAAGCCAGAGGGTGTCTTGCAATGCAGAATTAATAGAATGTATTTCTCAGAACACACCTCTACACAAAATATAAACTGAAACATGATGCTTTGAAGTAGTTTCTATGATGCCCTGAAAAACAGGCGAATCCTTGACAAAGTTCTTAGACACCCGGTCAGGGTCAGGTGTGTTAGCAGACTTCATTCCTTCAAACAACAATACAGTTTCCTCTTGAGACAACGGACAAAAGACACTTTTAGAAGCACTTAATAACCTTACCCCGACCGTTCACAAAATCACTCATCTTCTGAAGGACCCACAGAACTCAAGGCGGCTTTATAGATATCACCAGAACAGACATTATCTTTGGCAGATAAGCTGTATTTTGGTTCCAATACCAACTCTATAATTGCTCCCAAAAGTTGATTCTTGATAATATGCCCTCTGAGTCAGTCACTTATTTCAAATTCTTAGTCAGTGGATTCATCAGAACTCAGGGACATTCTATTCTTTACTAGCATCAACAACACTGTGTGAGAAGCTGGTAACATCCCCTGCTGGTGCCTTAGACTTATACCTACCTCGTCCAGATCCTGATTTAATCCCCTCTCAAATCCAGCAGACATTTCACTGTGACCATGTTGTTGATCACGGGAAAAACAAACTCCCAGTCGTGTGTTTCCCTGAAAGTCAACAGAATCTATAAACATTTGTTTTGAAAACTAAAACATGGTGGCTGAGGAGACCTCCACTTCACAGCGACAGCAAGATAACCAAGATGTTATAACCAAGCTGAAGCTCTCAATTGACATCGGGGTTGAATAACCATTTCAGGTTGAATTGACTAATTATTGCCAGTCTCGAATATTGTTAGTTGTTTTTAGCGTCTATGGTTAAAGCTTCAGAAATGAAAGAATACGGCTTATTGCAGCGCTTGCAATCAATCGGAAATTTGTTCATTTGGTGTTCTCTAATGAAAAGCTTTTCATTACAGAGAATTGCAGCAGTCCTCTACAGCTTTATCATCAACAAGACAATTCCAATCGAAAGCCATAGCACCAACCCGTTGGGGACACACTAGTTGAATCAACGTTGTTTCCACGTCATTTCAATAAAATTGTTACATTGACGTCTGTGCCCAGTGGGAAAAGGTGTAATCTAGTTTCAAGTCTTAACTTTAGGACAACTGCCCCTCTCATTATTTAGTAGCTGTGTTATATATAGGCCCTCCATTAGGATCCCGTTATTTGTATGTCCTTCCACGCTAGTATTGGTAGCTGTCATTATTAAGTAATGAGCTGCACACAATAAAATACAATTTCATGCACAAACTATAAATTCATGGGGCAGAGAGAATATTCCTGCCAATGCTCAATGGGGCATTACCCTACCCTCTAATGAGCAATCCAGGCACAAACAATTAAATGTGTGTTCCAACAGATCACTGTTCGGCATACAGCCTGATTTGCAGTTCCAGTCGAAAGTTTGGACACCAAATCATTCAAGGGTTTTTATTTATTTTTACTATTTTCTACATTGTAGAATAATAGTTGAAGACATCAAAACTATTTAAAAAAACACACGGAATCCTGTAGATTTGAGATTCTTCAAAGTAGCCACCCTTTGCTTTGCACACTCTTGGCATTCTCTCAACCAGTTTCATGAGGTAATCACCTGGAAAGCATTTCAATTAACAGGTGTGCCTTAAAAGTTCATTTGTGGAATTTCTTTCCTAGATGCGTTTGAGCCAATCAGTTTTGTTGTGACAAGGTAAGGGTGGTATACAGAAGATAGCCCTATTTGGTAAAATACCAAGTCCATATTATGGCTAGAACAGCTCAAATAAGCAAGGCGAAATGACCGTCCATCATTACTTGAAGACATGAAGGTCAGACAATCTGGAACATTTCAAGAACTTTGAAAGTTTCTTCAAGTGCAGTCGCAAAAACCATCAAGCACTATGAAGATACTTGCACTCATGATGACCGCCACAGGAAAGGAAGACCCAGAGTTACCTCTGCTGCAGAGGAAAAGTTCATTAGAGTTACCAGCCTAGAAATTGCAGCCCAAATAACTACTTCAGAGTTCAAGCATCAGACACATCTCTACAACAACTGTTCAGAGGAGACTGTGAGAATCAGGCCTTCATGGTCAGATTTCTGCAAAGAAGAATAGACTTGCTTGGGCCAAGAAACCCGAGCAATGGATGTTAGACCGGTTGAAATCTTTCCTTTGGTCTGATGAGTCCAAATTAGATTTTGGGTTCCAACCACAGTGCCTTTGTGAATCGCAGAGTAGGTAAACGGATGATCTCTGCATGTGTGGTTCCCACGGTGAAGTATGGAGGAGGTGGTGTGGGTGTGCACTGACACTGTCAGTGGTTTGTTCAGAATTCAAGGCACACTTAACCAGAATGGCTACCACAGCAGTTCCCCAATCATTTATTTTTCAACAGGACAATGACCCAACCCACCTCCAGGCTGTGTAAGGGCTATTTGACCAATAAGGAGAGTGATTCATCAGATGACCTGGAGGAATCACCCGACCACAACCCAATTGAGATGGTTTGGGATGAGTTGGACCGCAGAGTGAAGGAAAAGCAGCCAGCAAGTGCTCAGCATATGTGGGAAGTCCTTCAAGCGCTTTGGAAAAGCATTCCAGGTGAGGCTGGTTGAGAGAATGCCAAGAGTATGCAAAGCTGTCATCAAGGAAAAGGGTGGCTACTTTAAAGAATCTCAAATATAAAATATGTTTTGATTTGTTAAACACTTTTTTTGGTGACTACATGATTCCGTATGTGTTGTTATAGTTTGTCTTCACTATTACCCTAGAAAATAGTAAAATAAAGAAAAACCCTGTAATGAGTAGGTGTGTCCAAACTTTTGCCTGGTACTGTATCTGTCCATTGTAGGAGCACAGTCCAGAGAACTTAAGGAGATAGATGCATCTCGTACGTGGTTATACGCAATGTTCTGACATTGAAAGTTGCCGGATGGTGTAAATAAGTTGAGAACTAAGTTTTAATGGCTCGAACGCCTTGTAGCAGCAAGTACCCGGAGAAAGGAAGAGACTGACGAACTCACGTTGTGCCAACTTTATTACACTGAACTAAATGCAACATTCAAAGATTTTACTGAGTTACAGTTCATATATGGAAATCAGTGAATTTAAATATATTCATTTGGCCCTAATTTATGGATTTCACAGGACTGGGAATACAGATATGTATCTGTTTGTCACAAATACAAAACAAAAAAATGGGCCTCAGGATCTCGCCACTGTATTCAAATTGCCATCGATAAAATGAAATTGTGTTCGTTGTCCGTAGTTTATGCCTGCCCATACCATAACCCCACCTGGGGGCACTCTGTTCACAACGTTATCAGCAAACCGCTAGCCCACACGATGCTATACACGTGGTTTGCGGTTGTGAGGCTGGTTGGACATACAACTAAATTCTCTAAAACTACATTGGAGGCGGCTTATGGTAGACATGAACATTACATTCTCTGGCAACAGCTCTGGTGTACATTCCTGCCGTCACCATGCCAATTGCACATGCCCTCCAAACTTGAGACTTCTGTGGCATTGTGACAAAACTGCAAATTTGAGTGTCCTTTTACTGTCCCCAGCACAAGGTGCACCTGTGTAATAATCATGCTATTTAATCAGCGTCTTGATATGCCACACCTGTCAGGTGGATGTATTATCTTGACGAAGAAAAAATGCTCACTTAAAGTGACGTAAACAAATTTGTGCACCATATATGTGATAAGATTTTTATGCGTATTGAACATGTCTGGGATCTTTTTTTTTCAGCTCATGAAACATGGGACCAACACTTTACATATGGCATTTATATTTTTGTTCCATGTAGATTCTTCTGAAGAATTAGGGCATATTCAAAGAGCCTTACCAGGTAAAGCTCCAAACGAAAACGACTGCCAGGTAAAAGGAATTAAATACATTTGAATTTAGACTACAATTCCTTAAAGATGCCATAGAAGGAAATTGAGCATATCATTAGATTATCAAGTGTATGGTACCACTAATTAAAAATAAGTGATGCGTAGAAGGTACACATAGGCTTTGACAGTAAATACGATTTGGGGCAGATTCAAATTAAACATCGAGCTGCAAATCCTATTCCCAGTTTGTCAATGAGAAGAGATTAAACTGTAGACCATAACCTCCTCCAGAAGTGTACTAGAATACAAACACCAGCCTTAATTTTACCTTTTTAAAGTGTTTTCACACAGTATAAGTATACAGGAAGACTGCAGCCAGGCCTATTCACACGAACACCAGGTGGTGTGTGGGCAACGCATGAGCATGAATAAGAAATGGCGGCTAATGTTTTTGACTTTCTTCACAATTAAGTGGTTACATTTGAAGATGATGAAAAGTCCATTTGGGAGTATGAATAAGCTGACTGATGGGAGGTTAAAGAGAGGCTGAATCTCTGAAGAAGATTTGTTAATCTACATAATAAACGAATGCAAGTCAGACGACCCATGAATGTCAACTTTTTCTCTATGGTGCTCATTGAGAAGTAATAAAATATTTGAATGGTGTTATAACTGCAGTCTGAGTGCTTAATCTTACCAGCCCACCATGGAAATGCTGAGAAAATCAGAGAGGTAACAATGTGCCGTGCCAATACTGTAATCCGATGCCTGAATAGTGGATATAATTAGCCAAATGCAAGGCAAAGAAAAGGTCACATCACTTCCTTTGACAAGTACAAGGAAGGATGTTATATGAGCCCTAGAACAACCTTTCAACATCAGCAAAACAAAGGAGCTGATCGTGGACTACAGGAAGCTAAGCATGGCCTCATCCAAATCGCTGGAGTAGGTCGAGAGCTTCCTCGGTGTCCACATCACTAAGGATTTAACATGGACCACACACGCCAACATAGTTGTGAAGGCACAAAAAATGCCTCTTCCCCTTAAGAGGCTGAAAAGATTTGGCACCGGCCCTCAAAAAGTTATACAGCTGTACCATTGAAAGTATCTTGACTGGCTGCACCACTACTTAATATGGCAACTGCTTGGCACGCGACCGCAAGGCTCTAAATAGGGTAGTTTGTATGGCCCAGTACATCACTGGGGCCGAGGTCCCCGCCATCCAGGACCGCTATGCCAGGTGGTGTCAGATTAAGGCCACACAAGTCAGACTGTTCTCTCTGCTACCGCACGGCAAGCGGTACCGATGCACCAATTCTGGAACCAACAACAGCTTCTACCCTCAAGCCATAAGACTGCGAAATAGCTACTCGGACTATCTGCATTGACCCCCCTTTACACAAACTCTCGACTCATCACATATGCTGCTGCTATTGCTTATTATCTGTCCTGTTGCCTAGTCACTTTACCCCTACCCATATATACAGTGCCTTGCGAAAGTATTCGGCCCCCTTGAACTTTGCGACCTTTTGCCACATTTCAGGCTTCAAACATAAAGATATAAAACTGTATTTTTTGTGAAGAATCAACAACAAGTGGGACACAATCATGAAGTGGAATGACATTTATTGGATATTTCAAACCTTTTTAACAAATCAAAAACTGAGAAATTGGGCGTGCAAAATTATTCAGCCCCCTTAAGTTAATACTTTGTAGCGCCACCTTTTGTTGCGATTACAGCTGTAAGTCGCTTGGGGTATGTCTCTATCAGTTTTGCACATCGAGAGACTAACATTTTTCCCATTCCTCCTTGCAAAGCAGCTCGAGCTCAATGAGGTTGGATGGAGAGCATTTGTGAACAGCAGTTTTCAGTTCTTTCCACAGATTCTCGATTGGATTCAGGTCTGGACTTTGACTTGGCCATTCTAACACCTGGATATGTTTATTTTTTAACCATTCCATTGTAGATTTTGCTTTATGTTTTGGATCATTGTCTTGTTGGAAGACAAATCTCCGTCTCATTCTCAGGTCTTTTGCAGACTCCATCAGGTTTTCTTCCAGAATGGTCCTGTATTTGGCTCCATCCATCTTCCCATCAATTTTAACCATCTTCCCTGTCCCTGCTGAAGAAAAGCAGGCCCAAACCATGTTTGACAGTGGGGATGGTGTGTTCAGGGTGATGAGAAGTGTTGCTTTTACGCCAAACATAACGTTTTGCATTGTTGCCAAAAAGTTCAATTTTGGTTTCATCTGACCAGAGAACCTTCTTCCACATGTTTGGTGTGTCTCCCAGGTGGCTTGTGGCAAACTTTAAACAACACTTTTTATGGATATCTTTAAGAAATGGCTTTCTTCTTGCCACTCTTCCATAAAGGCCAGATTTGTGCAATATACAACTGATTGTTGTCCTATGGACAGAGTCTCCCACCTCAGCTGTAGATCTCTGCAGTTCATCCAGAGTGATCATGGGCCTCTTGGCTGCATCTCTGATCAGTCTTCTCCTTGTATGAGCTGAAAGTTTAGAGGGACGGCCAGGTCTTGGTAGATTTGCAGTGGTCTGATACTCCTTCCATTTCAATATTATCGCTTGCACAGTGCTCCTTGGGATGTTTAAAGCTTGGGAAATCTTTTTGTATCCAAATCCGGCTTTAAACTTCTTCACAACAGTATCTCGGACCTGCCTGGTGTGTTCCTTGTTCTTCATGATGCTCTCTGCGCTTTTAACGGACCTCTGAGACTATCACAGTGCAGGTGCATTTATACGGAGACTTGATTACACACAGGTGGATTGTATTTATCATCATTAGTCATTTAGGTCAACATTGGATCATTCAGGGATCCTCACTGAACTTCTGGAGAGAGTTTGCTGCACTGAAAGTAAAGGGGCTGAATAATTTTGCACTCCCAATTTTTCAGTTTTTGATTTGTTAAAGTTTGAAATATCCAATAAATGTCGTTCCACTTCATGATTGTGTCCCACTTGTTGTTGATTCTTCACAAAAAAATACAGTTTTATATCTTTATGTTTGAAGCCTGAAATGTGCCAAAAGGTCGCAAAGTTCAAGGGGGCCGAATACTTTCGCAAGGCACTGTACATATCTACCTCCATTAACTCATACCCCTGGACTGTAAATAAATAAACTGCACTACTCGGGAGAATTTCAACAATGATTGTCATCAAATTTCTTTCCCACATACTGCAGTTGACAGCTTGGATTTAAGCTGTAAATCATCAATAGTTGTCAGATTTGACGTCTGGCTGTTGAGCCTCTGAGATGCAGCTATCCAGATATGAGAAGTGTTGTCCTACACAGGGATCTGGCCTGGTGTTAACCAGTAACCAGCGGGGACACAACCTTTTCAGATCTCTACCTTTTCTCATTATTCACCCGCACGGTTATGAATATGGTTGGTCTTTGTTCGGATTTTTGCGGTACTCCCAAATGTTAGCAATATTTTTACATGATAAAATGTGACAATGATTTTGGAAGTTCAAGCGACCATAAGATAAATAGCATTGTGCATCAGGACACTTGTTGAGTTACAGGAACTGACTATCAAGAAAAGGTCTGAGAAATGAAATACTACTGTAAATACAAGTATTTATATATAATATAATTGTAAAATGAATGAATACATTATACAAGGCATAAAGATAGGTTACAAGGTATTACTGCATTCATAATCTAGGCATGATCAGAGAGGGAGAGATAAGTCAGAGGCTAAAAGTTGTGAGAGGAGAGAGAATCTCACCAGAGCAGGTCAGGAACAAAGAGATAGGCACAAGGATAACCATTTGACCATGTTTGGATTCAAAATCAGAGTGTTTACCAATAGCATTACTGTAAAGTTATCTTCCAGTTATGTTACACATGCAGCTAACAAAAATATATTGACATTTCTGCTCTACCCAAAATTACAACCAACTATATTCAACATTACTGCAAGATGCAAAAAGTCTGTCGGCCCTGCATTAAAGACCAACATTGATTAAAAAAGGTATACCAGTGTAATTTAAAAACAAAAAATGGCCAGATTGGAAAATAGATGGGAAGAGATATGATGTTCAGATTCCATGGCACATGGTTTATGGTTTAACTGATACGGAAAACACTGGATTCAAAACGTACATTTTTTCCATTTAAATTATACATCATTCTTGCAACCAATAGAATGTAATATGGGGTATGCAACCATCCCAGTTCTGCAGATCTTGCTGTGAAGAGACAGAATCTTTAGATCATTTGTTTTGGTACTGTCCATATGTAGCTTGTTTTTGGTTGTTGAAGAATCTGCAAATACTGTAGCACTGCTGGGTGATTTGAAAAGTCAATCAATCGATCAATAGTATAATAAAACTTTTAGCAACATTTTTTATTTAATTTACTATCTGTAGGAACTGAATAGAAAGGATCAGAACTTTTGTGTAAAATATGGCTGTCACATCCTGACCTTAATTCCCTTTTTATGTTTCTATTTTAGTTTGGTCAGGGCGTGAGTTGGGGTGGGCATTCTATGTTTTTGTTCTATGTTTTGTATTTCTGGTTTTGGCCTGGTATGGTTCCCAATCAGAGGCAGCTGTCAATCATTGTCTCTGATTGAGAACCATACTTAGGCAGCCTGTTTTCCCACTATGGGTTGTGGGTAGTTGTTTTCTGTTTTGTGTTGCTGCAGCTTACAGGACTGTTTCGTTTTCATTTCACTCTCTTTGTTATTTTGTTTAGTGTATCTGTTCCAATAAAATAACATGAACACTTACCATGCTGCGCATTGGTTCGATCCTTCATACTCCTCGCCAGAAGAGGAAGAAAACCGTTACAGAACTACCCACCAAAAAAGGACCAAGCAGTGTGGTAACAAGGAGCAGAGGGTTCTGGAATCCTGGACTTGGGAGGAGATATTGGACGGCAAGGGACCCTGGGCACAGGCTGGGGAATATCGCCGCTCCAAGGAAGAACTGGAGGCAGCGAAAGCTGAGCGGCGGCGATATGAGGTAAGGCAGCGCAACAGGCACGAGGGGCATTTGGGCTGTTGCACACGGGGGGATTGGAGGAGTCAGGCGATAGACCTGAGCCAACTCCCTGTGCTTACCGGAAGAAGCATAGTACTGGTCAGGCACCGTGTTATGCGGTCAAGCGCACGGTGTCGCCAGTACGCGCTCATAGCCCGTTGCCCTATAGGCCAGCCCCCCACAAGTGCCATGCGAGAGTGGGCATCCAACCAGGGCGTATTGTGCCGGCTCAGGGTGTTTGGTCTCCGGTACGCCGTTTCGGCCCAGGGTATCCTGCGCCGGCTCTGCATGCTGTGCCTGCGCTCAGCCCGTGCCGGGTGAATGTGGGCATTGAGCCTAAGGGAGAGGTGCGAGTGGTATGCACCAGACCTCCAGTGCTCACCCACAGCCCGGTTCAACCTGTGCCTGCACTCTGGAGGGTCCGGGATAAAGTGGTCATCCAGCCTGGAGGAGTGGTGCCAAGGCTGCGCACCAGAACTCCAGTGCTCCCCCACAGCCTGGTCCAACCGGTGCCTCCTACACGCACCAGGCCTCCTGTAGGTCCTGTGGCAGCCCCACACACCAGGCTGTTTCTCCGACTCCTCCCTCCAGGTTCTCCCGCCTGTCCGGCGCTTCCAGAGTCTCCCTACTGTCCGGAGCTGCCAGAGCCGCCCTCCTGTCCGGAGCTGCCAGAGCCGCCCGTCAGTCAGCAGCTGATGGAGCCGCCCGTCAGTCAGGAGCTGCCGGAGCCGCCCGTCAGTCAGGAGCTGCCGGAGCCGCCCGTCAGTCAGGAGCTGCCGGAGCCGCCCGTCAGTCAGGAGCTGCCGGATCCGCCGTCAGTCCGGAGCCGCCCGTCAGTCCGGAGCCGCCCATCAGTTAGGAGCTGCCGGAGCCGCCAGGAGCTGCCGGAGCCGCCAAGAGCTACCGGAGCCGCCCTTCACTCCGGAGCTACCAGAGCCGCCCTTCACTCCGGAGCTACCAGAGCCGCCCTTCACTCCGGAGCTGCCGGAGCCGCCCTTCACTCCGGCGCTGCCGGAGCCGCCCTTCACTCCGGCGCTGCCGGAGTCTCCCGCCTGTCCGGCGCTGCCGGAGTCTCCCGCCTGTCCGGCGCTGCCAGAGTCTCCCGCCTGTCCGGCGCTGCCAGAGTCTCCCGCCTATTCGGGGCCCGCTGTAAGGGCCCCCAGTCCGGGGTCGGTGGCGAGGGTTGCCACTCCAAAGACTATGGTGGAGTGTGGTCCACGTCCCGCGCCAGAGCCGCCACCGCGGACAGATGCCCACCCAGACCCTCCCCTATGGGTTTAGGTTTTGCGGCCGGAGTCCGCACCTTTGGGGGGGTTACTGTCACGTCCTGACCTTAGTTCCTTTTTTATGTCTCTATTTTAGTTTGGTCAGGGCGTGAGTTGGGGTGGGCATTCTATGTTTTTGTTCTATGTTTTGTATTTCTGGTTTTGGCCTGGTATGGTTCCCAATCAGAGGCAGCTGATTGAGAACCATACTTAGGCAGCCTGTTTTCCCACTATGGGTTGTGGGTAGTTGTTTTCTGTTTTGTGTTGCTGCAGCTTACAGGACTGTTTCGTTTTCATTTCACTCTCTTTGTTATTTTGTTTAGTGTTTCTGTTCCAATAAAATAACATGAACACTTACCACCCTGCGCATTGGTTCGATCCTTCATACTCCTCGTCAGAAGAGGAAGAAAACCGTTGCAATGGCAAATAGAAATCAAAAATGGATTGTGTTAAGAGATAGAGGGGACTAAAAACAACAATAACTCCTATAAAATATGGTGTCTGTAAAATGTATATACATTCACAACTTATGAAACAGTACAGTTAGAAATCTATCTGGAGGTCTTCAGAAATAGATGGGAGGAGTTAAGGGTAGCTGAAGGATGGGATTAAATACAAACAAAAGTGAACTATCGTAAAATACATTGTGTCAGTAAAATGTATAAGCTGGAAGTAGAAGCCTAAGTATTGTCCAGTAGTTTACTCCAATCAGGGTTAGGGGAAAATAAAGGAAAATATTTAGATATATTTACAACAAAAATATGGGGGATTGGAAATGACACGGACAATTATATTGATAGAAGCAATATAATCTGCAATATTACATCTGATCTACCTCCTTAACTTTTTTTTTCAACTTCCAATTAGCTATCAGTCATAAAGGATGTTATCACAACATAACCTTTGCTTCCCAGAGGTGTGACAGAATGGAAGATGTTAGAGCAACACAGAACTCAGCATTCCTCAGAAACACAAGAGTCAATTCGGGACCTGGGACTCCACTATAGATGCAATGATACAAGTTTGAGCTGTGTTAGTAACGCCACTGACAGAATGTGTAAGGGCAGTGTGCAAATATGTTATGTTTGTGGCTATACGAAGCGTGCACAATGTACAGTATATGGCATAGGTAGTACCATGCAATGTAGACTGAGTATACCAAACATTCTGAACATCTTCCTAATATTGAGTTGCACACCCACTTTTGCCCTCAGAACAGCCTCAATTCGTCAGGACATGGACTCTACAAGGTGTCAAACATTCCACAGGGATGCTGGCCGATGTTGACTCCAATGCTTCCCGCAGTTCTGTGTCAAGCTGGCTGGATGTCCATTGGGTGGTGGATCATTCTTGATACACACGGGGAAATGTTGAGCATGAAAAACCCAGCAGCGCTGCAGTTCTTGACACAAACCGGTGTGCCCGGCACCTACTACCATACCCCATTCAAAGGCACTTAAATCTTTTGTCTTGTCCATTCACCATCTGAATGGCACACATACACAATCCATGTCTGAATTGGGTCAAGGCTTAATCTGCAATGATTTAACAAGTGACATCAATAAGGAATTTCACCTGGTCAGTCTCCTGGAAAGAGGTTCTTAATGTTTTGTATATTCTATGTATTGTGTTAAGTTTTTATTTTGTATACAGCAGTACTGTTGAACAAAATTTTTGCTTCAGGGACATCCTATTCTATACCAACTCTAAAACAGTACCTGGTGCTTTTAGGTCACTTGCAATGTGTATCTGAGTATGCAGTTTGACTGAAATGCAGTTTGACTGAAATGTATATTCAGTTCAGATTGGGTCAAGGTGAGATTGAATCTTTTCTCTCATCTCAAGCATCAAAAAGCAATTGGCAAAAAGTGCCTGGATTGAAGTTGCTTTGTATAAAACCAATGGTATAAGATGGTCTATGAAAAATTAAGCTCAGGGCCCTGGGTCTGAACCCTGCTCTGTACAACTGGGTCCTGGACTTTCTGACGGGCCGCACTCAGGTGGGGAAGGTAAGAAACAACATCTCCACTTTCCTGATCCTCAACACAGGGGCCCCATAAATGTACGTGTTCAGCCCCCTCCTGTACTCCCTGTTCACCCATGAATGCGTGGCAACGCAGGCCTCCAACTCAAACATCAAGTTTGCAGATGACACAACAGTTGTAGGCCTGATTACCAACAATAACGAGACAGCCTACGAAGGAAAACGAAGGAGCTGATCGTGGACTTCAGGAACCATCAGAGAGAGCACGCCCCTAACCACATTGATGGGACCGCAGTAGAGAAGGTAAAAGGCTTTGAGATCCTCGGCATACACATATCCCACACAGACAGTGTGGTGAAGGTGCAACAGCGTCTCTTCAACGTCAGGAGACTGAATAAATTTGGCTTGGCCAATAAGACCCTAAACTTTTACAGATGTACAATTGAGAGCATCCTATCAGACTGCTTCACCACCTAGTATGGCAAATGCATTGTCTGCAACTGCAGGGCTCTCCAGACGCATCACCGGGGGCACACTGCCTGCCCTCCAGGACACCTACAGCACCCGCTGTCACAGGAAGGCCAAAAAGATAATCAAGGACATCAACCACCCGAGCCACGACCTGTTCACCCCGCTACCATCCAAATTCCGAGGTCAGTACAGGTGCATCAAAGCTGGAACCGAGAGACTGAAAAACAGCTTCTATCTCAAGGCCATCACTGTTAAATAGCCATCACTCGCCGGCTACCACCCGGTTACTGGCCTATATACATAGACATGGAATCACTGGTGACTTTAATAATGGAACACTAGTCACTTTAATAATGTTTGCATACTGCTTTACTCATTTCATATGTATATACTGTATTCTATTCTACTTTATTTTAGCCAATGCCACTGACATTGCTCATCCTATTATGTTTCTTTATTCCATTATTTTACTTTAGATTTGTGTGTATTGTTGTGAATTGTTAGATATCACTGCACTGTTGGAGAATTAACAGAAATTACATCTGCTAAATATGTGTATGTGACCAATCAAATGTGATTTGATTTGATCAGCAACCAAGTTGTCCTTACCACGGGCGTGTCTGATTTCAAGGGGAAACTCCGGCAATATCCGTAGAGATTATCGTCAGTGGAATGGCCTCAGGGAGACGAGTGGCAGCGCACATGATAGTTAAGAGAAACTGATTACCACTCTTTGCTTTGGCCAAAGGACCATTACCAATACAATCCAGTCATATGTCTTGTTGGCGCCAAGATGGCCTGCCATACTAACATTGGGAGCCAACCTCATGTATCTCTTGTTGAAACATAACTTGACAACAATTTGATACACTGCTAATCATCTTGCCCAGAAATGGCGCGAGAACGCCTTTCCTCATCAGAACATCTGTCAAATTAACGCACACAAACTTAGGCCTCACTCCAATGACAAAGGAATCAGAAATAACATCAGACTCAAGTTCCATGTCTTACAAAGGAACTTCCATGCCACCCATCTCCGCACCGTGTACTAACACTGTAACCAGTTGAAGTTTCAGACAAAGGCTAAAACATCCTCCAATGAAGGACTGGGGTGCTCCGACAAAAATAAACAGCTTTTTCTCTCTCTAATTGTTCTGTTTTAACTTAGGACACTTAGGACAATGTGTCCTTTCTCACGGCAATAATGACAAACTGGCAGATATATAAAAAAAAACTGTTTTCTGCCAAACTTTGGGCACTGTGAAATGAACTGAAACCTCACAGTAGGTGACTTCTCTGGATTGCTTTGTTCATAGGGATAACTACTGGGTGTGTTGTTTGAGAAGGTAATGTGTCAACAAACTAATCTGCAAGAACTGCAGATTTCTCAACAGTGAGATCCTTGTGCTCATCAATGTAGGTAGCAACCATTTCATGAAAACAATTATTGAACTGCTTGAGTCATTAAATTCTCAAGGTCCTGTGTTTCGTCATTTACGGAACTGATGTCTGTAGGCCCCAAGGATAGCAGCTTTAACAGTGTCATAATCTGAACTCTGGTCAAGAGACAAAGCAGTGTACACATTGAGCTTTTACCACAAGAACACTTTGGAGGAGCAGTGACCAAATATCTTACGGTAATACGCTCAAACAGAGTAAAACATACATCATCCTAATTTTTGTTGAAAGGCGGTACAAGTCGGCTTGTCCGACCAAGATCAAATGTTTTTCAGATTGCCTGACTGGATTCGGAGGGCTTCCAGATATTTCTCCCTATGTAGCACTTCCAGCTCCATCTCTTTAAGTTGAATGGCATGCGCACATTCTTCTTTTTCCAGGCTTGCTGCACATTCTTGTTGTTTGGCTGCACGCTCATCTTGTCTTTCCCTGTGCTTCAACTCTATGTTCTGTTCCAATATCTCCTCACTCTCTTTCCCTTTCCCTGTGCTCAAGCTCTAATTTCTGTTGTTCCCATTTTGCCTTTAGTTCTACCTCTCACAGTCCCCACGTCTATGTGGTGTACTCTACCACCCGTAGGACCCTTTTCATCATCCCCCCTCTGGAAGGATTTCCTCTCCCACCAAAGCAGTACAGATCAACTCTTTGACTAGTGCTTTTGGATCGCCAGATACCACCTTGACGTCAATGCTTTGAAAAGCAGATTCGCCTTTGTACGTTTATCTAGCATCTCCCATGTAGGGGTATCCACAAATACTTCCAAGTTAAAGTCCCTGGCTTTATTTAATAGCCTGTGTGTTTATGCAACTTTTAAAAAATTCCCTCAATCTTATAACCCCTCAAGGTGGATGTCAGTGACAGAAACTGTACCATAAAAGTGTATTTTGAACACTCAAATATCTGGGCAGAGCTAGGTAGGTGAATACCATACTCATGGGGAAGAATATGTCAGATGAGCCCCCATTTTGCAACTTTCCCCAGCAAAAAATAAATAAAAGTCGCTCAAACAGAAAGGGGAACAAACAAGGAGTCAACCACCAAAACAAAACAGGTGGGGTTTTAGGAGGGGCTCTGAAAGACACTCATGGGGGTGTCCTCTGAAAGTTGACTAGCAACAACAACTGGAACCTAAGACACCCACCATGAGCACTCACTATATTTGCCCATGAAGAGCACCCCACATGCACTGAATGACGGGTCACCACTGGTTAAGAAATCCTAGCAAAGTTGCCTCTTGTGAATAGCTCACCCGGATTCTATTTTATTCTGTTTTGTTGCTGCTGTGATGTGTGGTGCTTGAAGTGTTACTGTGCATTTGGAGATTTTACACATACTGTAAAAGCAATGTCTGCAAATGAATTTTCCCACATGTATGAGCACTGACACAAATGCATTTGATGTTTTGAAATTCATCAATTTGTGACACTATACTCATCACTTTAGGGCAGGGTTGGGGACAAGTCCATTTCAATTCCAGTCAATTCAGAAAGTAAACAAATTGCAATTCAACGTTTCTTCATTGAAAAACATTTGAGAGAATTGGAATTTCAGTCTATTTCCTGAATTGACTGGAATTAAAATGGAATTGTCCCCAACCCTGCAGGCACATTATATCAGCAGAGTCACTTTAACAGTTCCAATCATTGCCAATATTTTAGCAGAAAAAAATGTCCTTTAGACTGACAGTGTGAAATAGATGGAAGATAATGGAAATTGTATGGCTGCATGGCCTGCCCAGAGATATGTAAGATATCTGACCTATTGAGATGGTAACAGCATTTTAAGAGATGGCTCTTTACAAAGGACCAGCTCAATGGGAAAAGGTGAGAGGGTGAGTCATTTCTCTGAGCACATACCGGCACCTGCCTTTCTCTCTCCTCTCACTCCTTCAGCAGCTGTGCTACTCAGGCAGACAATCAGAACAGCACAGACCCCGAGCAGCAGTCTCTGCTTTCATCTCCATTCAGTGTGCCCATTACATGAATCCCATTGGGTGACAAGGCTAAACACAATTTGTATCAATTGGCAAGGCCTACTGCAATTGCTGGATTTCACGATGTAGGCATGTTAATAACATAATATATAAAAATGACCTTACCTGCCAAGGTTGTAAGCCTCATCTCATTTTACTGAACTGCCTGGGTTATTATAAGGTTTTTGGTTGTCTGTGTTGATTTTGTTTATTCGAAAAAATTATAAGCATTTGTACAGTTTGACAGTTTTTTGAAAATGTCTCTCGGCTCCCTATTTCACAATAAACCTGAAGCCCTGACACTAAGGAGCTCATTAAAAGTTGGCCAATGTCTGGGCACATTGCAGAGAGAAAGTGAAGGTAGTATTTTGTGGAATAACTGTCTTTAGTTAAACATATAAGAAGTTAGTAAGGCTGTACAAACCCAGAATAGGAACTGAGAATCTCCTCCAAAGCAGTGGTTTTCAAGCTTCTCCTCTGGGACCCTGTTTTTTTTGTAGCTCTGAAGTAGCACACGTTTCAAGTAGTCATGGGCTTGAATTGTTGAATCGGGTGTGCTAGCTCTGGAATAACTCAAATACTTGGAACATCTGGGGGTCTGAAAGGGAGGTTTGAGAACACCTTCTCTAAAGAATAAGCACATTTAGAGTTTCTTGCCTGGGGGGTAATATCCTGTATGAATCTGTCTGGAATGACTAGGAGGACTAGGAGGTTTAACAGTGCATTGGCATGCCATGTGTGGGCGGGAGGAAGGGGGCAATACTATCCAATATCTACACGAATTATCCCACTTCAGATATTCTCTGATGGTTGGAGAATATCGTCCGTTAGGGTTAAGCCACATAAATGTAACGCAATTCCCCTTTAATGTACTTTTCTCTCTACGCGTATTCTGACTGTGAATTTAAGCATGAGAATAGCATTCTATTTATTCACCCGCTATTCATTTGGGGTGGAGATCAAAGAAATGAAGGTGTGGTGGTGATATGCCATATTTTGACCATGACTTAATGCCACTATATTTACACGCAAGGAAACCATGGATAAGGTCTAGTGAACCTGCTGGCTTCAAGTGTAAAAGGCATCTACTTGAGTTTTTCCTATATAAATGATCCTGTCATTTACAAATTGATAAGAGCGATTGATAAGACCTAGGTAAATGAGTAATCCGTTTGGATAAGTGAATTGTAAATATAAATTACAATTGTTTTGGATCTATTTTACCTTCTGATTGCTGGAGACAAATGTGAAACCAGTCATATTTCAGAAAACTGAAAAGCAGATCAACATGACAGGTATTTTGGTCTCTTTTCCACAGTGAAGTATGTGTGCCTGAAAGAAAGTA
Organism: Oncorhynchus kisutch; assembly: GCF_002021735.2. Lineage (NCBI taxonomy): Eukaryota > Metazoa > Chordata > Actinopteri > Salmoniformes > Salmonidae > Oncorhynchus > Oncorhynchus kisutch. The sequence continues at coordinate 19,159,717 of NC_034194.2, read as the reverse complement.
ACAAAAGTCTAAATAAATATATATAATGGGTTCGTATGTGTGGGGCTTTAGCAAGTCTATTTGTCCAGGCCACAATTGTTCGTTGACCAGCACCATTCATTCCTGCTGTCAATAATTCTGATGTTATAACTCCTATTAGTAATTGTATCCACTGGTTAAATGGGAGAGAGTGAGGTAGTTGCCATCTTAGAGTCAGCATTTTAGAGTCAACATTCTTATAACCCAGGCAGTTCAGTTGACCATAGTTTACCTAAGTTGTAAACATTTAAAAAATGAGTTTCCTGGAAATGCGTATGTATCTTTACAATCTCGAAATGTTCTCAAACCGTTACTTCTCTCTATACTCATCCAGAGGGCAGAAGAATCATGTCTAAAACAATTTAGGATAGGAGTGAAATGCTAGTGCCTGAAAACACAATTTAAAGTTTGGTACGATTAGTTCTCCTACGTCATTTGCTCTCTGTAAATTTGTTCATTTTATTTGGATGGTTTACCTTGCCATATACATTTTGAAACAGCACTATGAATTTGATCACAATAACCAGAAAGGGAAGCTATGGGAAGCATAGAACTACAGAAATTCAGCCATGGCAATATATTCATTTTGACAACATATATTCTGCTGGTTAAAGCAACTGGGACATGATTCCATCGACTGAGGACGGATTGAATTGATTTAAGCATTCTGTTAAACTTTCTGGCAATGGTTTTATCTAAAGAAGGAAATATATCTACTCCCAAATATTTAAAATGGGAAGCGATTGGGATTCCATAAGTAGAGATGGAATCATCCATCGGGGGCTTGAGAGGCAGTAAGGCTGATTTGGTTAGATACATTTTATACCTTGAGATGAAGCTGAATTTATCTTCAATGCGTTTGTGTAACATGTGCGCTGAGAGTCGGGAAGCAAGTTCAGGGAGTAAATGTTTTAATAAATAAACGCAACTAAATAAAAAACAAGAAACACAAACAACGCACAGACATGACACTGGAACAGAAACAATGATGCCTGGGGAAGGAACCAAAGGGAATGACATATATAGGGCAGGTAATCAAGGAGGTGATGGAGTCCTGGTGAGTCTGATGACGCGTAATGATGGTGACAGGTGTGCACCATAACGAGCAGCCTGGTCTAGATATAGTAAAATAGAATCTGCGTATAATGAGATTATTACGTGATCATTAGATTTGACAGAAATTGGTGTTATTTATGTTGATAGATTAATTGCATGGGCCAAGGGTTCCGTGGATAGTAAGAATAGCAGAGGCGAAATTGGATCTCCTTGTCTGCTGCTTCTAGTGATTCTGAACAGAGCAGAGCAGATATTACCTGTTATAACTATGGATGAGGGATTGGCATATAGTATTTTAATCATATTAATGAAATTGGAGCCAATTCCTAAATGTGTTTTCTGATGAAGCATCTAAGAAAAGTAATAGTCGATGGAGGTTATCCGAGGATAAACACTTTTTAACAGACCAAAGCTGGTTTGTTAAAAAGTGTTTATCCCCGGATAACCTCCATCGACTATTACTGTGTCGATCAATTTGGTTCAGTAAGTCTCGAAGGGATGACAACATTTTGGAAAACTGGTTAATGTCTGTGTTTATCAAAGATAGGGGGCAATAGTGAGAACACCGAGTGGCATCTTTACCTTTTTTTAATAAAAACAAAATTAGTGCTGTACTCACATCCTCCTACACAAACCTTTGTGAACGGATCTATGAATAATTTCGAGCAATAGTGGACTAAATTGATTCCGAAATGTTAAATAGACCTCAGGAGGAATACTATCCCATCCAGGTGATTTGCCTATATTCATGCAATCCAATGACCTTTTGAGTTCATTGAGAGAGATTTGGGCTCCCAGCGAGGTGGCTTCCTCTGTTGAGAAAAGAGGAGTTCTTAATTATTTTAGAAAGGAATTAGACTGGCATGGTGTGGATTTACAATCAGTGGTGTACCGTTCTTTATAGAAGCAGGAAAATCTTGGATTCATTAATTCCCCTGTTTCAGATTCAATAGTTGCTATATCAGCTAATTGATCATTACTGCATAGCTTGTTGGCCTGTAAAGATTGAGACTATTGCCATGGAAGTAATGGTTGGGTCTTACTCGATGAATGCCAAATTCTGCTCTCTGTCTCATAATTAATTTATGTTTTGAAATTGGAAAGAGTAATAGCTACCTGGTCTGAAAAGAGTGTTTGTTGATACACAGTTAACAACATTTCCAATTCTGATATTGTCACATTCTGACCTTTTATTTCCTTTGTTTTTGTATTTATTTAGTATGGTCAGGGCGTGAGTTGGGGTGGGCAGTCTGTTTGTTTTTCTATGATTTGGGGATTTGTATGTTTCGGCCTAGTATGGTTCTCAATCAGAGGCAGGTGTCATTAGTTGTCTCTGATTGAGAATCATACTTGGGTAGCCTGGGTAGAGAGATTAAAGTAGATGTCACGTGTCAAAATTTTGATTGATGACCCTATGTAGTGATGACGTGTGCATGTCTTCTGGTCAGGCAAGCCTGGTTAGGTGGGGGCTATGGGTTGAGTAAGGGTCCATTTGACAGGCCGTTAATGATTGATGACCCAAGCCTGATAGGCAAGCCTGGTTAGGTGGGGGCTATGGGGTGAGTAAGGGTCCATTTGACAGGCCGTTAATGATTGATGACCCAAGCCTGATTTATGACCCTATGTAATGATTTATGACCCTATGTCATGTAGAAGGGTGCATGCCCAGGGGTGTTGTTGGGGTTGAGTAAGTGACCATGTGTCAGGTCAACCTGTTACTGTTTCTCACGGTTTGGGTTGGTTAATGCCCCTTATAAAGCGCCTGAACAATACCTGTTTAAGACTGTACATGATAACCCCCCTGAATATTAAACAAAAATGACACCTATGCCAATTTTAGGGATGTTATGCTCGGCTTGTCATGAACCCAGTGACCAAAGCCTTGAAGAAGTTCTGTGTGAAGCTCCAGAATGTTTTAAAGGATTTTTGGGTACGAGTGAGGGCCACATGTCTTACATATTCCACCCGGAGGATTCTACGGTAAAGATATTCACAGACCGTGGACCCAAACCCCTTTATCCTGCAAAACCTGGGAGTTTTCCCCCGGCTCTGGGGATGAGAGAATGGCTAAACATCAGGCTGGCTCTTTGTAAAATTGAACAGGTCCTAAGTGTTACAAATGTGCCAGGATATGCGTTGGAAGAACAGGTCTGCGGCCGCAGTGATCTCAAGGCTCTAAGAATTGCTTCAATGGACTATAGCCCTGACAACAAAGTGACAATTTTAGCCTGTGACCTTTATGATAAGTATAATGCTACAAAGTCTGTCAATTCTCCTGTAGCTTCCAGAGCACGCAAACATGTAAACTTTTTTATTCCTGTGTTTAGTTTTAAATGGGTGGATTATCCAATTTTCATAACACTTATGAATAAGCTGGACATTCTCTTCCAAAATGGGGAACAGTTAAAGCGCTGGGCGAGGCTTTCCTTGAGACAGAGTCAAGACCAAAAGGCCCGACGGAGGATCTACCCCTGGAGTGAAAACTTACCAAGTGTTGATGGACCTAGCAAGAGAGCCTTGCCTTTTGAGGGTGAACTCGACACGGACAATGGCGGTTGGTTGCATAAGCTCCCAGGATCTGTAAGAAAGGCATCGTAAAATACCTTAAGAATGTAAGGATATAAAATGTATGTACTAAATATTTTGAATGAAATAAATGGTTTTAAAATCAGAATCTCACCACGTTATGAACTCTCGCGTTTGTTCACTCTTAGCGCAGTCTGTCCCTGAGAAAAAACTTGCGGAAAAAGCCATGTGCGCGCGTATGTGCGTGAGGGAGTTTTCTGTAGTGGCTGTGTGTGTGTGTGTGTGTGTGTGTGTGTGTGTGTGTGTGTGTGTGTGTGTGTGTGTGTTTCAAAAACAGAAAAAGGGGGGGCGGGTTGTTTGTTAAAAAAATACCCTTGCATGCCTGGTGGGTCGTTTGAAACCAAGGTTTACACTAGCCTGCAAAACAGATGCCTACCCCCCAACAATAATATTGTGTCTTACGACTCCTAATCTTAAAGGCCTTTCATAAAACTATTTTTTTAGGTGGGCTAAAAAGTCATTCATCCCAGCGATGTCGAGACCAACCCACCCCCATGCATCTAGGTGCTAGCACCCCGGAGATTTTAGAAGATCCAAAAGGATCCTAATGTTTAGACACACCCAATACCATGTGTTTGAAATGTGTCAAATATACCATGGGCGGGGGTATAGCCCGAAAAAAACGACAAACCCCAAATGCTATGTAAAAAATCATTCAGGGGTTTTTCTCTAGGTCGTAGGGTACAAAAGCGCTAGAAACCATGGGCAATGTTAGCAGCGTTTTAGTTCCGATGCAAACAGCACCTCCAGAAACTCCAAGAATCGTTATCGGACTGAAGCGTTAAAAAAGATAATCGGGGAAAACAGTCTAATGGATCTATCGCAAGGTGAGTTCTTGAAATAAATCTTTATTAGATTTGGTTGTTGTGGGGAATTGTTTGAAAAGCGTGGGATGTTATAGAAATATTAAACAATCATTAGGACCAGTATGCTTACCGTATAACAAGGCAATATCCTTCCTGTTTGGCCCTGTCCGGGGGTGTCCTCGGATGGGGCCACAGTGTCTCCTGACCCCTCCTGTCTCAGCCTCCAGTATTTATGCTGCAGTAGTTTATGTGTCGGGGGGCTGGGGTCAGTTTGTTATATCTGGAGTACTTCTCCTGTCCTATTCGGTGTCCTGTGTGAATCTAAGTGTGCGTTCTCTAATTCTCTCCTTCTCTCTTTCTTTCTCTCTCTCGGAGGACCTGAGCCCTAGGACCATGCCCCAGGACTACCTGACATGATGACTCCTTGCTGTCCCCAGTCCACCTGGCCATGCTGCTGTTCCAGTTTCAACTGACCTGAGCCCTAGGACCATGCCCCAGGACTACCTGACATGATGACTCCTTGCTGTCCCCAGTCTACCTGGCCATGCTGCTGCTCCAGTTTCAACTTCCACCTGACTGTGCTGCTGCTCTAGTTTCAACTGTTCTGCCTTATTATTATTCGACCATGCTGGTCATTTATGAACATTGAACATCTTGACCATGTTCTGTTATAATCTCCACCCGGCACAGCCAGAAGAGGACTGGCCACCCCACATAGCCTGGTTCCTCTCTAGGTTTCTTCCTAGGTATTGGCCTTTCTAGGGAGTTTTTCCTAGCCACCGTGCTTCTCCACCTGCATTGCTTGCTGTTTGGGGTTTTAGGCTGGGTTTCTGTACAGCACTTTGAGATATCAGCTGATGTACGAAGGGCTATATAAATAAATTTGATTTGATTTGAAATTTGATTTGAATATTAGCTAAAGTGATTATAGCTTTAATATTGTCGAATGTTTTATAGATTCTGAAGCATTCACGCAGATACTCCGAGGTATAACTGAGCTCGAACCATCCAATGGGGCTCCGAAACAAAGTGCAGACAAACAAACGCCTGCCCTGAATTGTCAACGTAAGTAAGCTCCAAGAATTCCATACATAAAAATATTTATACCTTAAAAACAAAAAGTGTGGGCATCTTATATTAAAAGTTATTTTATATGTTTACAGAGGACCTAAAGCCTAGAAGGTTAAACGAGGCCCTATGGAGCCTGAACGGTTTCTGCGAAGCATATGACTACGAGACAATTCTGCCCTACTCCCAGGATGTATTTACACAAAAGCAGCGAACAGAGACTTTAAACGGCAGGTCAACTCCCCTTGGCCAGGACAACGTTGTCCCCCATATTTCTAAACACCAAAGGATAATTAGTGCTCAGATCCACAGTTCCGCTTCACCCGAACAATTCTACTTGGCCGATATTCACGAGACGTCGTTCCAAGGACTAGGTATGAATCAATTATATATTATTATTTATATATATTATTATTTTAATATTTATATATTTTTTTTATGCCGGAATATGTTAAAACAAGGCCTAATGCTGTTTTTTTTTTTTTTTTTTTTTTTTTTTTTTTTTTTTTCAGGCTCACCATCTACCGAACCTGCAGATGCTGTAATACAGGTTGAACAAAGACATCAGCCCCTGGTTTCAGAGCTTCTTCAGAACAGCCCTCGTCAAAAAAGCCGAGGTATTTAATTAATGTATTGTTAATATATAGGCTTATATCTGAAATGTATTTGGCATTTTTAACATATTTTAGGGTTAATAACCTATTTTTGTATGTATTATTTTTATTTCAGACTCCTCACCGGCTTATAAACACAACGCACAAACATCGGAGGATGCCCAGACAAGCATCCCCGAGGAGGCTCCAAAGACACCAGTCAAGAAAACAGCGAAACCTGATGATGTCAAAGATTTAAATGACATTTCTGAGGTAGACGATTTGATGTTCTGTGAAGCTGCCAACCTTCTTGAATCGGCCAATTCTGTGGGGGAAACAGCAGATTCTGAAATAGACCAAGAACGTTTTTTCAAAGCGTTTACCCTGGGTTTAAAATCACGAAAGGCTCTACTCCAGAGGCGCATGTGTATTCTACTCGAGCATCAATACAATCAGGATGTGTCATTCTGGCGTAGCGAGCTACCCCGTATGTTAAAAAACATTAGGGCTAAAACAAGCAAATACCGCCGTTAAAAAACACACATGTAAACACACACACACACACACACATCCTTAATTAGACAGATGGCGCCCCCTATAGACCAAAGTGAGACAATTGAAACCCTCTTAGCCAGGATCCCTACAGAGCTCCAAGATATAGTTAACCATATGAATGATTCGGGGGTAATTGACATAATGACAATAGATGAAAATCTATTATCCCAGATTCCCTCCGAACTCATAGACATTATTACACGTATGAATGAGTCAGGGCCTTCCGAGGAAAACATGTTAACACAGATTCCCGAAACCATCATATCTCTAATTACCCAGCTTAACGCGAGCCCTAGGTTTAATTCGGCCCCACAGACACCTCTAAGACAGCCTTTAACAACATTGTCCGAAGAGTCTGAAAGTCAATATGATGTTTTTGAACAGTTGGACAAATGTCTAGCAAATCTGGAGGGGGGCGGTCTTGAGATCAGTGTACAGAACGAGAGCGCTAGGTTTAATTCAGCACCCCAGACACCTATAAATCAGCCTTTAACACCAATGTCCGAAGAGTCTGAAACCCAATACGATGTTTTTGAACAGTTGGACAATTGCCTAGCAAATCTGGAGGGGGGAGGTCTTGATCGAAGTGTACATGTTTTGCGTCGAAATAAATTCAACAATATTGAGGTTCGCCAGTTTTTCAATTTCGCATGGGGGGGTCAGATTCGGGAATATGCTGTGTTTTACGTAATGCTTATGGACACTTTGAATGAACTGTTAGCGAGGATTAGAGATTATAGCGAACCTAGGGATCTCTTACAGTTGGAAATTTGTGGAGACAGTCTACAGAGCAAGGTATCGCTTATTTTACAGAATGGTGAAGCAGAGCTTGAACAATTTGTTAAACTGCTAGAACGCCTTGTTCAGTCAAATTTAAATGTGCTAGCAGATAGGACCCTCGAACTTGTAGTACAATTAGTACGACAACCACAAGGGGGCGGGGGTCAGAGACGAAAGCTCGAGAGTTTAATGCAGTCCGAAATCATAAGCAATAAAAGGGCCTATCTCATAAACGTTCACAATCCAGGTAATAAGCTATGTTTTGCCATAGGTTTGGCCCACTTACTCAGCCCAGGATGTACTGATCAAGCCGCGTTACAAAAAGCTCGAGAGCTACAAACTGCGGTGGGTCTCGGTATACAGGATGCTGTGGCTTTCTCAGACATAGTCAAATTTGAAAACTTTCTGAACATCAAGATTGTGGTTTTGTACCACAGTAGGGCTAATGACGCTCTCCTCAAGTTCCAAAATATACCCGAACCACATCCTAAGACTATGTACTTTTATGTGCAAAATGAGCATTACTATGCCGTAACTAACATCACAGCCTTTTTAGGTGCGCCATATGTCTGTCCAGCCTGTCATACCGGCTACACACGCATGGGGGGGCACTCGTGCCATTACAACTGTTCAGTATGTCTGGATAAACATTGCCCTATGCAGCCGCTAAACTTGACCCCCTGTGCGGATTGTCACCGCACATGTCGTTCGGCCTACTGTTACGAAAAACACAAAACTGAAACATGGCATCCCAAGGCATGTAAATCTGTAAGCAGTTGTGACATTAACAAGAAATGTCCAAAATGTCATTGCAATTACAACCTTAAAATAGATAGCCCTAAACCTCATGTTTGTGGAATTATACACTGCCCAATCTGTAAAGGTCCTTTGAAAAGCAGAGACGCGGAAGCGGTTCAAGAAGTAACACATGAGTGTTACATTCAGCCCTTGGCTGAAGATGAACATACAGAGAAATATGTGTTTTATGATTTTGAGACAAATCAGCAATCAGGGGTTCATTTGCCTATTTTTGTGTCAACCATGACTTTCAAGGGTGAAAAATGGTCGGCCGAGGGACCCAATTGTGCCCGGCTCTTTCTAAAACATTTTAGAAAAGCCCAGTACAGAAACTTCACGTTTATAGCTCACAATGCTAGGGCCTATGACTCCTATCTGCTTCTGAACCCTTTGATACAGCAAGGCGTGGCCCCCAGTGTCATAGCTCAAGGGAGTAAAATATTATGCTTTGTTGACCCCGCCTTCAAACAGAGATACATTGACAGCTTAAGCTTCTTACCCATGAGATTGGCTCAAATGCCAGAGGCCTTGGGTTTTGAAAACTCTGTCAAAGGCTATTTCCCTCATTTCTTCACATCTGAGGAGAATCTACATTATATAGGATCTTATCCAGCCCCCGAAATGTACGGGTGTGATCAAATGTCTCCCAAAGAGCGTGAGAGATTCATGACATGGTACGAGACCGTAAGACATGGCACTTTTGATTTCCATAAAGAGATGGAATCATACTGTGACAATGACGTTGTTATACTTCGTGAAGGATGCCTCAGATTCAGAGAAGAGGTAATCAAAGATGCGGGCATTGACCCCTGGAGCTGTACAACTATTGCATCAGCGTGCATGAAAACCTATCGTACACACTATCTAACTCCTGAATCTATAGCTATCCCATCGCCAGACAACTACCGACGCCAATTCAAGGCCTACTCTAGTGGTTCCATTCAATGGTTGGAGTACTTGGCCCAGGATAAAGATATTTTTATCCAACATGCTTTGAATCGGGGGGGAGAAGGCTTTTGGGCCTTACCATGTAGATGGATACACACAGATTGACGGGGTTGAGACAGTGTATGAGTACAACGGTTGTTTCTTCCACGGTTGTAAATTATGCTTTGTCCCCCACACCTTGTGTGTCCTAACCCAAAAGACTTTTGGGGAAATGTACCAAGAGTTTCAAGACAAACTGAATTCTTTAAAGGCTACTTACGGGTTAAAAGTTGTGGTTTTGTGGGAGCACGAATGGACAGCCCTCAAAAAGGCAGATCCTAGTGTTAAGGCCTTCCTTACCCATTATGACCCTCCAGAGCCCCTGGAACCGCGACAGGCCTTGTTTGGAGGCCGGACCAATGCTTTGACATTGCGTTATGTAGCTCAACCCGACGAGACAATAGGCTATGTAGATTTTACATCCCTATATCCTCATGTAATGAGTTCCTCATTCTATCCTATAGGGCATCCTGAAATTATTCACAGCGACTTTGACGAACCCCAAAATTATTTTGGTTTAATCAAAGCGACTGTCTACCCTCCTAGGGGGCTGTTTATACCTGTGTTGCCTTACAAGGGTCCTAAAGGAAAACTTTTCTTTCCCCTTTGTCGCACATGCTGTGAAAACCACAACCAGGAAAACCCCTGTGATCACACAGATCAAGAAAGAGCCCTGACCGGTGTATGGGTCACTGTAGAATTCTCTAAGGCTTTAGAGAAGGGGTATCGTGTGGCCAAAATCTTTGAAGTGTGGAACTTTTCCAGGAAATCAGACACACTTTTTAAAGAGTACATCAAAACCTTCTTGAGATGCAAGCAGATGGCTTCAGGCTATCCTGCATCGGTCACAGATCAAGAAAGTAAAGACCAGTACATTCAAGACTACCATGACAGAGAAGGCATACTTCTTGACCCTGACAGAATAGAGGTCAACAAAACCAAAAGAAATGTGTCGAAATTGTACTTGAACTCCCTTTGGGGGAAATTAGCGCAGAGATGCAATATGCTAACAACTTCGATCATTAAAGACCCCGAAGAATTTTTGGAATTTGTTTTTTCGGACCAATACGAAATTTCACATTTTTCCTTCTTGAGTCAAGACATTGCCTTGGTGCAATGGAGGCGCCACCAAAAGTTGACACATGTGCCTTTACGTAACAGGAAGAATGTTAAATACATTATGAACAAGATAAAAGACTCAAAGGGGATAGCTGCTTGGAACGACTCTGGAGAGTTTATCCTTCAGGGCTCTGTGGTTAGGGGGTCCCATATGCAGGACTTGCTTAAAAGTACCACGGCTGCCCACAAGGTTGCTGATGACCGAAGGCCTCCCGGCTGGCGTCAGTTTCTTAAGGCCCTGGCAATCCTCAACATCCCCCTCTCCGGTGTACCCAACCATAAGCTTCGTCAACAGATTCAAGCTTTAAAACAAAAGCCTTCAACGAGATACAGCACCCCTAAAGATGCCCCAACGACACCGGCCCCATATGAAAGCGATGATGCTAACTCATTTACTCCCATGAACGTCTCAGGACCTTTTCCTAAACCCGATCTCTCGGCGTGGTTAGACTTTTGAAAATGACTTTTGAATGACTATGATTAAATTCAATAAATGTTTTATTTGAAAAATAAGCAAGTTAACATTTGTGGCATTCTTGAAACATATGACGTGAGCATACGCCTTGATTACGCGTTCTTAAAGGACACACATTTGAACACTTTTGATATTTTCTAACAAAACAAGATACAAGGTTATCATTACTTCTTAAATCATCCTTATAAAGAGACATAACATCTTCAAAAGAAACTCCCCGGGCTCTTTGGCACAGGTAAAATACACAGTGGTGACCGCATGTAGTGGAAAGGTTATCTTGCACTTGTTTGATGTTGTAGTAGATCTTTGTACCGTTTAGGGTCAAAAAATCTTTAATAGATTTAGGGAAATGTGAAAAACCGGGGGGAAAGCCATAGGAATCAAAAAAAGTTGAGATTTTTCGTCCACCTTCCTGTTCTAATGTCATAGCTAGCCAATGTTCACCAGGCATGTGTTTAGGATGGGTATTGACAATAAACATTGCAGGCCTCTCAGACCATATCTCAATAGGTAATTCATCACAAGCCAACACTCCACAAAATTGTTTTCCAATCAAGCGGCTCATGAGACCGTCCAACTCTTGGGTATTCATGTCTTTGTTCAAAGGTCCTTAATAATAATCCACTAAGACCTGTCTTCGGGCATTCACTTCCAAGATTGAATCAGAGCATGCGTAAACAATCATGCTAACTGTACAGGCTAAAGGTGTACGGAAACGCATTTCCAGCCTGAGGTTACCTTGGGACACCACAGACAGATTTCCTGAGGTGTCATCATCAGGTGATAAATTGAAAGCATACAATGTGTAACCCTCTGCAAAATCATTTCTGTCAATAGGTAAAGAGAGATCTTTTAGATGTCGCCCTGTAGCCAGGAATAGATTGTAAAATTCTCGCACAGATATGTTGTTATTAAATTGTGGTTGGAAAGCCTTCGCCGGAACCTGACGTCCGTCCTGACAGAGCGCTACATACTCTGCATTGAAGTGCTGAAAATTAAAGGGGTTTTTATCTAAACTGCTGGGGTCTAAACGGCTGGGGTCAGTTTGTTATATCTGGAGTACTTCTCCTGTCCTATTCGGTGTCCTGTGTGAATCTAAGTGTGCGTTCTCTAATTCTCTCCTTCTCTCTTTCTTTCTCTCTCTCGGAGGACCTGAGCCCTAGGACCATGCCCCAGGACTACCTGACATGATGACTCCTTGCTGTCCCCAGTCCACCTGGCCATGCTGCTGTTCCAGTTTCAACTGACCTGAGCCCTAGGACCATGCCCCAGGACTACCTGACATGATGACTCCTTGCTGTCCCCAGTCTACCTGGCCATGCTGCTGCTCCAGTTTCAACTTCCACCTGACTGTGCTGCTGCTCTAGTTTCAACTGTTCTGCCTTATTATTATTCGACCATGCTGGTCATTTATGAACATTGAACATCTTGACCATGTTCTGTTATAATCTCCACCCGGCACAGCCAGAAGAGGACTGGCCACCCCACATAGCCTGGTTCCTCTCTAGGTTTCTTCCTAGGTATTGGCCTTTCTAGGGAGTTTTTCCTAGCCACCGTGCTTCTCCACCTGCATTGCTTGCTGTTTGGGGTTTTAGGCTGGGTTTCTGTACAGCACTTTGAGATATCAGCTGATGTACGAAGGGCTATATAAATAAATTTGATTTGATTTGAAATTTGATTTGAATATTAGCTAAAGTGATTATAGCTTTAATATTGTCGAATGTTTTATAGATTCTGAAGCATTCACGCAGATACTCCGAGGTATAACTGAGCTCGAACCATCCAATGGGGCTCCGAAACAAAGTGCAGACAAACAAACGCCTGCCCTGAATTGTCAACGTAAGTAAGCTCCAAGAATTCCATACATAAAATATTTATACCTTAAAAACAAAAAGTGTGGGCATCTTATATTAAAAGTTATTTTATATGTTTACAGAGGACCTAAAGCCTAGAAGGTTAAACGAGGCCCTATGGAGCCTGAACGGTTTCTGCGAAGCATATGACTACGAGACAATTCTGCCCTACTCCCAGGATGTATTTACACAAAAGCAGCGAACAGAGACTTTAAACGGCAGGTCAACTCCCCTTGGCCAGGACAACGTTGTCCCCCATATTTCTAAACACCAAAGGATAATTAGTGCTCAGATCCACAGTTCCGCTTCACCCGAACAATTCTACTTGGCCGATATTCACGAGACGTCGTTCCAAGGACTAGGTATGAATCAATTATATATTATTATTTATATATATTATTATTTTAATATTTATATATTTTTTTTATGCCGGAATATGTTAAAACAAGGCCTAATGCTGTTTTTTTTTTTTTTTTTTTTTTTTTTTTTTTTTTTCAGGCTCACCATCTACCGAACCTGCAGATGCTGTAATACAGGTTGAACAAAGACATCAGCCCCTGGTTTCAGAGCTTCTTCAGAACAGCCCTCGTCAAAAAAGCCGAGGTATTTAATTAATGTATTGTTAATATATAGGCTTATATCTGAAATGTATTTGGCATTTTTAACATATTTTAGGGTTAATAACCTATTTTGTATGTATTATTTTTATTTCAGACTCCTCACCGGCTTATAAACACAACGCACAAACATCGGAGGATGCCCAGACAAGCATCCCCGAGGAGGCTCCAAAGACACCAGTCAAGAAAACAGCGAAACCTGATGATGTCAAAGATTTAAATGACATTTCTGAGGTAGACGATTTGATGTTCTGTGAAGCTGCCAACCTTCTTGAATCGGCCAATTCTGTGGGGGAAACAGCAGATTCTGAAATAGACCAAGAACGTTTTTTCAAAGCGTTTACCCTGGGTTTAAAATCACGAAAGGCTCTACTCCAGAGGCGCATGTGTATTCTACTCGAGCATCAATACAATCAGGATGTGTCATTCTGGCGTAGCGAGCTACCCCGTATGTTAAAAAACATTAGGGCTAAAACAAGCAAATACCGCCGTTAAAAAACACACATGTAAACACACACACACACACACACATCCTTAATTAGACAGATGGCGCCCCCTATAGACCAAAGTGAGACAATTGAAACCCTCTTAGCCAGGATCCCTACAGAGCTCCAAGATATAGTTAACCATATGAATGATTCGGGGGTAATTGACATAATGACAATAGATGAAAATCTATTATCCCAGATTCCCTCCGAACTCATAGACATTATTACACGTATGAATGAGTCAGGGCCTTCCGAGGAAAACATGTTAACACAGATTCCCGAAACCATCATATCTCTAATTACCCAGCTTAACGCGAGCCCTAGGTTTAATTCGGCCCCACAGACACCTCTAAGACAGCCTTTAACAACATTGTCCGAAGAGTCTGAAAGTCAATATGATGTTTTTGAACAGTTGGACAAATGTCTAGCAAATCTGGAGGGGGGCGGTCTTGAGATCAGTGTACAGAACGAGAGCGCTAGGTTTAATTCAGCACCCCAGACACCTATAAATCAGCCTTTAACACCAATGTCCGAAGAGTCTGAAACCCAATACGATGTTTTTGAACAGTTGGACAATTGCCTAGCAAATCTGGAGGGGGGAGGTCTTGATCGAAGTGTACATGTTTTGCGTCGAAATAAATTCAACAATATTGAGGTTCGCCAGTTTTTCAATTTCGCATGGGGGGGTCAGATTCGGGAATATGCTGTGTTTTACGTAATGCTTATGGACACTTTGAATGAACTGTTAGCGAGGATTAGAGATTATAGCGAACCTAGGGATCTCTTACAGTTGGAAATTTGTGGAGACAGTCTACAGAGCAAGGTATCGCTTATTTTACAGAATGGTGAAGCAGAGCTTGAACAATTTGTTAAACTGCTAGAACGCCTTGTTCAGTCAAATTTAAACGTGCTAGCAGATAGGACCCTCGAACTTGTAGTACAATTAGTACGACAACCACAAGGGGGCGGGGGTCAGAGACGAAAGCTCGAGAGTTTAATGCAGTCCGAAATCATAAGCAATAAAAGGGCCTATCTCATAAACGTTCACAATCCAGGTAATAAGCTATGTTTTGCCATAGGTTTGGCCCACTTACTCAGCCCAGGATGTACTGATCAAGCCGCGTTACAAAAAGCTCGAGAGCTACAAACTGCGGTGGGTCTCGGTATACAGGATGCTGTGGCTTTCTCAGACATAGTCAAATTTGAAAACTTTCTGAACATCAAGATTGTGGTTTTGTACCACAGTAGGGCTAATGACGCTCTCCTCAAGTTCCAAAATATACCCGAACCACATCCTAAGACTATGTACTTTTATGTGCAAAATGAGCATTACTATGCCGTAACTAACATCACAGCCTTTTTAGGTGCGCCATATGTCTGTCCAGCCTGTCATACCGGCTACACACGCATGGGGGGGCACTCGTGCCGTTACAACTGTTCAGTATGTCTGGATAAACATTGCCCTATGCAGCCGCTAAACTTGACCCCCTGTGCGGATTGTCACCGCACATGTCGTTCGGCCTACTGTTACGAAAAACACAAAACTGAAACATGGCATCCCAAGGCATGTAAATCTGTAAGCAGTTGTGACATTAACAAGAAATGTCCAAAATGTCATTGCAATTACAACCTTAAAATAGATAGCCCTAAACCTCATGTTTGTGGAATTATACACTGCCCAATCTGTAAAGGTCCTTTGAAAAGCAGAGACGCGGAAGCGGTTCAAGAAGTAACACATGAGTGTTACATTCAGCCCTTGGCTGAAGATGAACATACAGAGAAATATGTGTTTTATGATTTTGAGACAAATCAGCAATCAGGGGTTCATTTGCCTATTTTTGTGTCAACCATGACTTTCAAGGGTGAAAAATGGTCGGCCGAGGGACCCAATTGTGCCCGGCTCTTTCTAAAACATTTTAGAAAAGCCCAGTACAGAAACTTCACGTTTATAGCTCACAATGCTAGGGCCTATGACTCCTATCTGCTTCTGAACCCTTTGATACAGCAAGGCGTGGCCCCCAGTGTCATAGCTCAAGGGAGTAAAATATTATGCTTTGTTGACCCCGCCTTCAAACAGAGATACATTGACAGCTTAAGCTTCTTACCCATGAGATTGGCTCAAATGCCAGAGGCCTTGGGTTTTGAAAACTCTGTCAAAGGCTATTTCCCTCATTTCTTCACATCTGAGGAGAATCTACATTATATAGGATCTTATCCAGCCCCCGAAATGTACGGGTGTGATCAAATGTCTCCCAAAGAGCGTGAGAGATTCATGACATGGTACGAGACCGTAAGACATGGCACTTTTGATTTCCATAAAGAGATGGAATCATACTGTGACAATGACGTTGTTATACTTCGTGAAGGATGCCTCAGATTCAGAGAAGAGGTAATCAAAGATGCGGGCATTGACCCCTGGAGCTGTACAACTATTGCATCAGCGTGCATGAAAACCTATCGTACACACTATCTAACTCCTGAATCTATAGCTATCCCATCGCCAGACAACTACCGACGCCAATTCAAGGCCTACTCTAGTGGTTCCATTCAATGGTTGGAGTACTTGGCCCAGGATAAAGATATTTTTATCCAACATGCTTTGAATCGGGGGGGAGAAGGCTTTTGGGCCTTACCATGTAGATGGATACACACAGATTGACGGGGTTGAGACAGTGTATGAGTACAACGGTTGTTTCTTCCACGGTTGTAAATTATGCTTTGTCCCCCACACCTTGTGTGTCCTAACCCAAAAGACTTTTGGGGAAATGTACCAAGAGTTTCAAGACAAACTGAATTCTTTAAAGGCTACTTACGGGTTAAAAGTTGTGGTTTTGTGGGAGCACGAATGGACAGCCCTCAAAAAGGCAGATCCTAGTGTTAAGGCCTTCCTTACCCATTATGACCCTCCAGAGCCCCTGGAACCGCGACAGGCCTTGTTTGGAGGCCGGACCAATGCTTTGACATTGCGTTATGTAGCTCAACCCGACGAGACAATAGGCTATGTAGATTTTACATCCCTATATCCTCATGTAATGAGTTCCTCATTCTATCCTATAGGGCATCCTGAAATTATTCACAGCGACTTTGACGAACCCCAAAATTATTTTGGTTTAATCAAAGCGACTGTCTACCCTCCTAGGGGGCTGTTTATACCTGTGTTGCCTTACAAGGGTCCTAAAGGAAAACTTTTCTTTCCCCTTTGTCGCACATGCTGTGAAAACCACAACCAGGAAAACCCCTGTGATCACACAGATCAAGAAAGAGCCCTGACCGGTGTATGGGTCACTGTAGAATTCTCTAAGGCTTTAGAGAAGGGGTATCGTGTGGCCAAAATCTTTGAAGTGTGGAACTTTTCCAGGAAATCAGACACACTTTTTAAAGAGTACATCAAAACCTTCTTGAGATGCAAGCAGATGGCTTCAGGCTATCCTGCATCGGTCACAGATCAAGAAAGTAAAGACCAGTACATTCAAGACTACCATGACAGAGAAGGCATACTTCTTGACCCTGACAGAATAGAGGTCAACAAAACCAAAAGAAATGTGTCGAAATTGTACTTGAACTCCCTTTGGGGGAAATTAGCGCAGAGATGCAATATGCTAACAACTTCGATCATTAAAGACCCCGAAGAATTTTTGGAATTTGTTTTTTCGGACCAATACGAAATTTCACATTTTTCCTTCTTGAGTCAAGACATTGCCTTGGTGCAATGGAGGCGCCACCAAAAGTGGGTTCTACCCCCGGGTAATGTAAATGTGTTTCTTGCAGCATTTACCACAGCCTATGGCCGCCTTGAACTGTACACCCTCATGGAACAGCTTCAGAGGCGGGTTCTTTACCACGACACAGACTCTGTGGTCTATGTAAGCAAACCGGGGGATTGGACCCCCCCACTTAGCAACTATCTTGGGGGTTTAACGAGTGAACTCGAAGAGGGTGACCATATTACAGAATGGTCCTCATGTGGTCCAAAAAGCTATGCTTTTAGGACTAAAGCCAATCACGTGGTGTTGAAAGCCAAAGGCGTGACTCAAAACTATGAAAATGCACCGCGTGTAAACTTGGAATCAATCACGCGCTTGGTCGAGGGGTTCGTAAAGGACAAGAATAGTGACTTGGAGATTTTGAGCTCCTACAACAAAATAGTGAGGGATAAAAAGGGGTTCCATCTAAGAAACGCACCACTCACTAAAAGATTCAGGGTAGTCTATGACAAGAGACAGCTATTGCCTGACGGTACCACATTGCCCTTTGGCTACTGACTTATGCTACAAGCCCCAGTGTGTCTTAAAGCTTAAGATATTATGACTGCTGTCGAGGGTTTTGACCCCCGGCTACAATTGCCTTTTTCAGCATTAATTGCAGGCCCTTCAAACAGTGGTAAAACTTTTTTTGTAAAAAGTATTTTAGAGAATTCTGAACATGTGTTATCTCAAAAGCCTGACAATATTGTATGGTGTTATTCATGTTACCAACCTCTGTATGATGAATTATTGAAGACAATAAAAATCAAGTTTGTTGAAGGAATACCCGATTCTCTGTCTGATGATGAACTTCTCCCCCCACATGTAAATAATCTGCTGGTTTTGGACGATATGCTATTTGCTGGTAGCGAACACCCTGAAATTGCACGAGCTTTTACCCAATATACTCATCATAGAAACCTGTCCGTGCTTTACTTGGTCCAGAATGTGTTTCACCAAGGTAAAAATAGTCGGACCATTAGCTTGAATGCCAACTACATGGTATTGTTTAAAAATCCTAGAGACAAACTGCAAATTAGCACTCTAGCTCAGCAGATGTACCCTGGACGGAAATCATACTTTATGGAGAGCTATGAGGACGCTACCAAAGAGCCATTTTCTTATTTAATCGTGGATTTAAAAGCAAATACTCCAGAACACCTTAGGCTACGTACAGGGCTGTTTCCGGGGGAGAGGCCTGCTGCATACCTTCCTAAAAAGTAAACGCTATGTCTCTGCGTTTAAAAAGAAACCTCCCCCTCTTGAGAAGGCTAGTAGGTTCTACAGCTAAAGAACGGAAGGCCATCTTGGGTCGCTGTTCTTCAGATCTCATATTAGCCCTATGTGAGATTGCTTTGAATCTTCTCAAAGGACGCATTCCACTCACCCTGAACCAATTGAAAAAATTAAGGAGACAAAAGACAGCGATCAAACTCTTTGCCAATAAAAGGGCCAGTCTTCAAAAGAAAAGACATAGTATACAACAGTCTGGGGGTTTTCTTCTACCTTTACTCAGTATAGCCGTGCCCTTCATCACCAGCCTTATTGCGGCCAGACGTGGGGGTTGAACACGTGGTGTGATGGCCACTAAAATGTACTTGGTGCCTCAACAAGAGTTGGATAGACTTAAAAAACAAATGCAGGGTCCTGAAGATATCAGACAAACAGCGGAAAATGATTTGGATACGGCCATGAAGGATGTTTTGAACCGAAAAGGATTGAACCCCTATGATAAGATTCAAAAATACACAAACCTAATGCAAAGGTATTTGACTCGGGTAAAGCAAGGGGAGAGAGAGACTAACCATTTAACCCTTTCCCTACCGGACCCTTTAACAGATGTCGAACCTAACGATAGCCATGCCCCTGTAAGGCCTGTACCGTCGATCTTACCTAGTGGAGATATTATGTCGGGTGAAGCTCAAATGCCATTTGAAGATAAAGTTATGCATGACCTACTGACACATGTGCCTTTACGTAACAGGAAGAATGTTAAATACATTATGAACAAGATAAAAGACTCAAAGGGGATAGCTGCTTGGAACGACTCTGGAGAGTTTATCCTTCAGGGCTCTGTGGTTAGGGGGTCCCATATGCAGGACTTGCTTAAAAGTACCACGGCTGCCCACAAGGTTGCTGATGACCGAAGGCCTCCCGGCTGGCGTCAGTTTCTTAAGGCCCTGGCAATCCTCAACATCCCCCTCTCCGGTGTACCCAACCATAAGCTTCGTCAACAGATTCAAGCTTTAAAACAAAAGCCTTCAACGAGATACAGCACCCCTAAAGATGCCCCAACGACACCGGCCCCATATGAAAGCGATGATGCTAACTCATTTACTCCCATGAACGTCTCAGGACCTTTTCCTAAACCCGATCTCTCGGCGTGGTTAGACTTTTGAAAATGACTTTTGAATGACTATGATTAAATTCAATAAATGTTTTATTTGAAAAATAAGCAAGTTAACATTTGTGGCATTCTTGAAACATATGACGTGAGCATACGCCTTGATTACGCGTTCTTAAAGGACACACATTTGAACACTTTTGATATTTTCTAACAAAACAAGATACAAGGTTATCATTACTTCTTAAATCATCCTTATAAAGAGACATAACATCTTCAAAAGAAACTCCCCGGGCTCTTTGGCACAGGTAAAATACACAGTGGTGACCGCATGTAGTGGAAAGGTTATCTTGCACTTGTTTGATGTTGTAGTAGATCTTTGTACCGTTTAGGGTCAAAAAATCTTTAATAGATTTAGGGAAATGTGAAAAACCGGGGGGAAAGCCATAGGAATCAAAAAAAGTTGAGATTTTTCGTCCACCTTCCTGTTCTAATGTCATAGCTAGCCAATGTTCACCAGGCATGTGTTTAGGATGGGTATTGACAATAAACATTGCAGGCCTCTCAGACCATATCTCAATAGGTAATTCATCACAAGCCAACACTCCACAAAATTGTTTTCCAATCAAGCGGCTCATGAGACCGTCCAACTCTTGGGTATTCATGTCTTTGTTCAAAGGTCCTTAATAATAATCCACTAAGACCTGTCTTCGGGCATTCACTTCCAAGATTGAATCAGAGCATGCGTAAACAATCATGCTAACTGTACAGGCTAAAGGTGTACGGAAACGCATTTCCAGCCTGAGGTTACCTTGGGACACCACAGACAGATTTCCTGAGGTGTCATCATCAGGTGATAAATTGAAAGCATACAATGTGTAACCCTCTGCAAAATCATTTCTGTCAATAGGTAAAGAGAGATCTTTTAGATGTCGCCCTGTAGCCAGGAATAGATTGTAAAATTCTCGCACAGATATGTTGTTATTAAATTGTGGTTGGAAAGCCTTCGCCGGAACCTGACGTCCGTCCTGACAGAGCGCTACATACTCTGCATTGAAGTGCTGAAAATTAAAGGGGTTTTTATCTAAACTGCCCGTATTAGAGGCGTGATCAACCAGACCTATAACCACATATCTAGGTAAAGGGCCTAGAAATAGGTTTTCTTGACTGCAGATTCTACTGCCCACAGGTATGCTAAAGGTTTTCATGGTAATTCTTTGGAGAGGGTAAAGGGCATTTCCTTTCATCAAAGCATGTGAGTGACCCAGGCGCACGGCCGGAGATACAGATACTTTTTTAATAAAAAGGGTTGCCCCCAACACTTTCAAACTAAAATCCCCGTCTTGGGGAGACATCAGGCAAAAATCATCCTTGGCCCTGGTTAATTTTAATCTTAAATCAACCGAATTTAAGAGTAACCGTTCTTGAAAGAAAATGTCAGAGTGTATAGGGCCTAGCAAATGAAACTCTCGAGATTCGGCGCAGTAGCGAGCTCGTGCCGCTAGTCCTTTGTTTGCACCGGTGGAAGGGTCTGTCGATTCCATAGAGGCTCCTGCAGTATCCTTGCTAAACAGCCCGGCGCTAAATTGGGTTTTGAGAGTGTCTTCGGAGTAGTTTAGTAAACACTCCATGATGGCTCTATAAGGGTATGTAGCGCTGCTTTGACTGATTAGGCGTTCACCCAAAGTCACATCAACTTGGGAGAAAATGGTGGCCAAGGGGTAATTAATGAGACTCACTTTGGCATCGTCTGCAATATTAGACCCATCTCTTTTGGTCACTTTTAGACGTAAATGCACCAAGGTGTTGTTGAGGTCCAGATAGTTGTCACCATGGCCTGGTATGAAAAATTCGATAGGCCCGTTATCGGTAATAGCAGAGAGAGGGGCTATCTCCACATAACTGGATCTATCTATTGAATGCTGCGTTAACGGTGCCGTGAAAAGATCAAGTTCTGTCTTTATAGCTTCAGAGGACATTCGATGTAAAAGAGCCATGTCACTTATTCTTTTAGAAAATACTTCCTAGTATTCTTTTAGCCTGTTTTGGTACAGACCTCCTCACTTTACCCCGTCTTTGACTTACTGAGGTTCTTTTAACAGTTAACCGCCGCTTTTTAGGTGCCGGTCTACGCCTTAAACCAGGGGGTCTCTTTTTTGGCCTTCGAGACAATATCATAAGCCCCGAGCCTTCTTGATGCTCCACCTCTGGTGACGCCCTTCGGGTCATAGCATTGGCTACAACCTCACTTACTATATTTTTAGCCGCTGATTTTAAATGTGGTTTGGCTATGCTGAAGCCTCTCTTCATAAACGGTAAAACCATCCTGAAGAGGTTACGGAATATACCGCCTATCCCCGAACCATACATTGTCGGCGCTCCATGATATCCTGGTAGTCCATTACCCACTTGATCCACATAGTATGAAACATAACGGTTAGGGTCGAGCTGATGGTGCTCCATAACACTTTTATTTGTATTATGTTTATAAATATAATACAGCTATTATATATGTAGAGAGGTTTTGGTGGGTCTAAAGTGGAGTTTTACAATCGTTTTACCATAAGTAAATTCAATGTTTTCGTTCTGATCTGTTTTAAGCTCAACCAGAATGTTTTCAATATAGTTCTTGCTGACATGTACGTAGTGCGGCTTGTCATAATTGACAGTGACGATGTCCCCATCCTTGCCGTCTATATGAACTGTTCGCAGGAGGGGCACACAGCTGTCTCCGACCCTTTGATAGGTTATGATGTCGGTATAGACAAATATGTTGTAAAAGCCTGCATGTATATCCGCAGGGAATGGGAATAATTTATCGTTCACATACGTCCATTTATTGGGACCCATCCCCAACATGTAGGATAAATTACCGCTGGTCTTTATACCTCCGTTAGCAGGCCCTGAGATTTGTATCCTTTTATGGATTGGATTGTAGAATAGGAATATTTCCATCTTGTTCAGGGTTAGGTGTTCATTCAACTCTGAGACGATCCTGTCGACGGTTCTATAGAAACCTTTTTTAAGCTTAATAAGTTTCGCAGGTTCCGAGAACCTTTTGCAATAAAAATCACGGTCCTTAGCTTTGATATTATACCAACTATGGGGGTATGTAATCTCGCTGAGACCTACTTCCCAAGCCTCTGATAACTCTATAGGCTTTGGAAAATTGGTTGTATACTTCGAACTCTGATTATTACGATATATCTGTGCCGACGCATTACTGGGGAGAGTCAGGTAGAAGCCGCTGTGTTCCATGATGCCCAACTGTGTACACGCGAATGATGCGCTAGTTATCATGACTAGGGGTTTAAATTAACCCCCGTTGCCTCCACCACATCCTGCTCCAATACCCAACTGTTGAACTTTTGAGGCCAGTTTTTCCAGCGGACCAGTAACCATTTTTTACCCTTTTCTCTCTTCTGATCTAGAATCTCCTCCACGTGAAAGACTTTGTCTTTACCCAACTGGACCTTCTGTAATTCCTTCTCATAAAAAGATCCCTCTATAAGATCCCCGTCATAATCTTTTAATTTGTAGACCGGCGGAATGCGTGGCAGACATTCGGTAACGGTAAACAACTCCGAGCTAAAGCCTTGTTCGTATTTTTTGTCGAAAACACCCCTCAACTTTGATATACGCACCAAGTCACCCACTAGGAATTTAAAAGTCTTTTTTTTCTTACGGCGAAGTGGGAACAAACCATACATATTTTTAAAGACTTGAAAAGAGTTTTCCGAAGAGACCTCCGAGGGCTTCATACGTATAGTCTTATGGTAGCTGTGGTTGTACCCGTTTACTAAATCCTGAACTATGTCTGTATATCGGTTGGTGTTGTGAGCTGTAAAATAGCGCCACATCCGCTCTTTCAAAGTCCTATTAAAGCGTTCCACAACCGAAGCTTTCAAATCAGAGCCTGTAGCAAAATGTACTATATTATACTTATTCATTAGCTTCTGAAATGTTTTATTAAAAAATTCTTTTCCGCCATCCGTCTGCACTTTCTTGGGGGCGCCTCCTGCCTTCAAGATCGATTCAAAGGCCCTGGTCACCTCTGCCACGCTCTTATTTTTTAACACCCTTACATAGGCTAATTTAGAGAAAATATCTATAACCGTTAGCATGTAGCGATTTCCATCATTTTTATCGGCAAGGGACTGCATGTCACATAGATCCGCCTGAAATTGGGATAATGGATGCGTAGAAAAAACTCTATTTCTTGGAAAATGTTTTCTTACAGGTTTATGTAGAGTGTAGGCATCTTGCTCTGATAACCATTCATTCACTTTAGCATCGCTTAACAGACTACCTGTTTCTTCGACTATAGCTCTCTGTAAACGCTCTTTACCCCCATAAGACCCGGGGTTAGAGGGATTATAATATATGTTTTTCAACAGCTGCTCAGCCATCCTTCTTGCCTCTCTGAGGTACAATAACTGTAATGAGCCACTTTCATATAACGACAACATTTCAGTTTGTGAATTTTTATTTTAAGAATGCAACAATTATTACGTATACAGACAATTCAGGATTTGTTGCAAGATACAAGTCCCCGTTTTCTCAACAATCACAGCATGCAACACCCTGTATATATTGTTTAGATTTACAGGTTTGTTTCGCTGAATTTTTAAAACACACACGTCTGATATATAAGTATATAAACAACAAATATGATACACATTCACATTAAAGGGTGGTTCAAACAAATAATGTAAAATCTTAGCCAAAGTTATTTCTAGTTCTTCAGAATCCTCAACAAGCCTTGATACCATATGTGACCATTGTAAACTCTCGCCCGTATGTCGGACATGTTTCATGATTTGCTCCATTTTTAACACACGCTCTACAATAACCCCTGTATTGTGGGTTGTGTAGAACTTTACATTGTTCACTTTATTTTCAATAATCTGATGCATAACATTTGTAAGGTCTCTCAAAAGAAAAAATGTATTTATTCGCTCAAACATCGTAGACACATAGTTACCCATAGCTCTAAATAAACAAAATGTCACTCGGTCTCTTGGGATTTATTGAGCCAGAAAAGCATCACATCAGCCACCACAGCTTCCCTGTATTTGTTGTCGTCCACCAGGGTGTGTCGGATTTCTTTGAGTTTCTCATGGATGAAGATGGCCTCCTTCAGTTCATGTAGGAAGGCTTCGGTTACCCCGTAAACTCTAGGGATAGACGGCGCAATACCCATAGACTCCAGGGCGATGACCAGCGCTGGTATAAAACGGCAGGACCACAGTCTTTTCACCAGCTCCTCAAAATGATTGAAAAAGTAGTATCTAGGAGGGTCGTAGAGGCAAGGATGACGACGCTGGCTGGGATGATTGATCTCACAGCCGATGCATTTTTCTCGTATATATTCGCCAATCACCACGTTTAAAAGTGTAGCTACAGAGGCCTTGATTGTATCCACAAAAATAGTACTGGCCACCCCATCAAACACATCCTCAGGCTGGGTAAATGTCGGGGGTGTCACGGGTCTTGCCAGGGGTGCGTAGAGTGTAGGGCTTCGTGGCATAGAGTCTTTAGTGTCGGGCCCCCATGACGTAGTGGCTTCCTCGTAGATGGTCTGGAGATCCATGGTGTATGCTGAAATGAAGAACTGGCTGCTTTTTTTCTTTTTATTGTAGAACAAGGCCATTGGGTATCTGGGGGGCGGGGTTAAAGCATCCGCTTACTTAGTTTTCTTCTGACGCTGTATCTTCTTGAGGCTCTTTTGCATCGTAATCTTTACGATTCGTATATATTATGCACTTCTTTAAATGAACAAGGCTCTGACGCTGTTGGCTCTGTACAAAGAGAGCATCCAACGGTTGCAACATTTTCAATTCCAGTACATCCCAACTCTTAAAAGGAATAAGCAGACGCAGTCGGGTATCCCCAGTCAGGCCACCACCCCTAAGGTTGTGGTTTCGGATTGCCTCGGTGCCGATATAGAACTCCACGCTGCCGCACGGTCGGCCATTCTTTCTTTGTATTTTCACCCTGTGAAATATTTGTCCTGAGGAGTCCGGGGTACCTTCCCAACGGGTCTCGTGGCCCGTGAACACACTATACCCCTTGGTGATAAGGCTCAGTTCAGGACACACAACCTTGCGAAAAACCGACCAGTCTTCAACACCATATTCCAAGCCTACAGTCTGGTCTGTATATTCTTCTCCTTCATCTACCGTATAGAGGGTCACTCTACAGGCCAGGTAATCAAACCGATACCCCCACTGCTGGCCATTAGACATCAACACTTGATCTGTCAGAGCATTTGCTGGCGGTATTTGGGTTCTATACACATTTAAAAAACGTTTTTTTGGCGCATCATATATTGCTGGTTGATACTTTGCCCTTGCTCTATGGGCAACCCGAGGGCCTGCTTCAGTTGTTACCGTCATCACTTGTTTGGTACCGATCCCAAATTCCATGGTTATTCTTAAGATCTTGTGCACTCTTAAACAGGTATTGTTCAGGCGCTTTATAAGGGGCATTAACCAACCCAAACCGTGAGAAACAGTAACAGGTTGACCTGACACATGGTCACTTACTCAACCCTGGGCATGCACCCTTCTACATGACATAGGGTCATAAATCATTACATAGGGTCATAAATCAGGCTTGGGTCATCAATCATTAACGGCCTGTCAAATGGACCCTTACTCACCCCATAGCCCCCACCTAACCAGGCTTGCCTATCAGGCTTGGGTCATCAATCATTAACGGCCTGTCAAATGGACCCTTACTCACCCCATAGCCCCCACCTAACCAGGCTTGCCTGACCAGAAGACATGCACACGTCATCACTACATAGGGTTCACATAGCGTTCACATAGGTTCACATAGGGTCATCAATCAAAATTTTGACACGTGACATCTACTTTAATCTCTCTCTGGGTTTCACTGTTTGTGGGTGATTGTCTATGTTAGTTGCTTGTGTCAGCACAGGTCTCATTTATAGCTTCACTGTCGTTATTTGTTTATTGTTTTTGTATAGTTTGTATTCAGTTTTCAGTGCTTTCTTTTATTAAATATTCATCATGAACACATACCACGCCGCATTTTGGTCCTCCGATCCTTCTCACCCGACCGTGACAGATATCTTCTTCATTTGTGATTTATTCAACCCAGATGCAAATGCGGCTGGATTCTTTTTAACAAAACCTTTATGGTGCCATCCCATAGAATCCAGGGGTCATCGACTGAACTTTTTATTGATCATTCTGAATTAATTTAGTTCAATTTCAAATTGATCACAGAATGTAGGATTTTGAAGTAATGAAACGTTGAAAGGCCATCTTGTGGCTCTTTTAGGACATTCAGAAATGTCAAGTTGGCAGTAGTAAGCATGGTGGTCAGATAAGCTTACATGTCAAATGTCTATTTTCTTGATTGAAAAAAATAGAGGTGTCGATGATAGTTTGAAATCAATTTGTGAGAATGATTTATGCAGATGTGAGTAGAACGCAACTCTTTTGCTTTCTTATTTGCTTGCCAAGCATCAATGTTGTTAGAGAGTATATGCTGGAGAGCCTTGGTTGCGTGTGGATTGTAAGTTAGTCTTATTAGATTTGTCCCGAATGTCCAAAATGGAATTCATGTCTCTCCCAATAACCAGACGGAAATTAGTTAGTTCTAACAATATGCTCTTCAGTGAACCAAAAAAACATAGCATCATATGAATTTGGAGCATACACATTAATAAATGCAATTTTCGTTCCATTATGGATACATTTAAGGAAAGTGATTCTGCCTTCTTAGTCTTTCCACGGGTGAATTATGAACGGACAGAATATGCCAGCTACTGGAGCGAAATAGACATGCTATTGTTCCTTGTAATACAGTGAATGTCCCACACATAATGTGATGTTATATGTTGACAATTATTTGAAAATAAGTCCGTTATTAAGGGAGTGAACGTTATTTATAGTAAGAGTTACATGGAGAAAATCAGACTTCTGTGAAATGAAAATGGATGGCCCTCCCTTCAGCAAAATATATTTTTCCTAAACCCTCCCTGAATGCTTGGGGAAAAAGGGGCCCTCCCCTATACCCAAAATAATTATTAAAACAAAGTGGATAGCAGAGAACATGTCTACCCTCACTTCTTGGACAGACCATAGCCTTAGATATGCAGTTTTAGAAACTGTTATTCGTCCTGTCTGCAATACACGGCAACGCAGGAATTTCGATAGCGCCCATGGCTGAGGCCAGAAGGTTCACAGACCATAGTAGACAACTGTAAAAGCATTGCATGAATCTATCATCGTATTTTCCAGTCTGAGAAAACACTGCCTTTTAGAAACATTTCATGAAATTCTACGTAATTTTACATATTATTGGAATGTATTTTTTAATACAACAGAAATGACTGAAATTTCAGGCTAAGAATGGACAAGGAGATAGGCCTATGTGTTCATCTTACATTTCTTCAATGCCAAATCAGTGTGTCTTGTTTGCAACCAAGCAGTCGCAGTTTGCAAATAATTAAATCTGAGACATCATTAGGAATCTGAGCATGGTACTTTTAAAAGTTAGGCATACCTTTCCAACCCAGACAGAGCAGGCCTACCGGCGGAGAAAAATGTATTGCTTTTAAATAAATTCAGTTAGAGTAGTAGCAAGCTATCAAAGTTGGCCTCTGGTCCTCCTTCTCATCGTCACACTCTCCTTCTCAAACTGAACAGACCATAGGCTATAAGCTAGTCTGAGCACAAGATAGTGATTTTTTATTTTATTTTGTACTAGGTTTAATCCAAAAATATTTTGGAAGAAACCTTTGACTCTCCTCCTGAACTTCCATCATAGCCCTATGCAGCACATCCATTTTTGATCAGCAAGAGCAGCCCGGGGCTCAGGGTTGGAATATCCATTGCAGTGTGTAATGCAGCCTAGTTTTATTTACACCATCCCAGCAGCTATCTTTGTAATATAACTTTGCTCTGTGCTTCTCCGAACATGCACTTCGTAGCCTATAGGCTATGGACCATTTGATTGAGACCACAATAAATAGCCTATACTGTAGGTGCAATTAATATTGCACACCCAGCGAAGAATCAGAGATGAGGGGCGGCATCACCACACATCGATATACAACCTAATAAGCAACTAATTCTAAAACACTGAACAATTACATGACCCTCCTCTGGACTAGATTTAAAAAATACTAAACCTTCCTGTCACACCCTGACCTTAGAGATCCTTTTATGTCTCTATTTTGGTTTGGTCAGGGCGTGAGTTGGGGTGTGCATTCTATGTTTTGTGTTCTATGTTTTCTATTTCTTTGTGTTTGGCCGGGTATGGTTCTCAATCAGGGACAGCTGTCTATCGTTGTCTCTGATTGTGAACCACCTGTGGGTGTGGGAAGTTGTCTTTGTTTATAGCATTATAGCACTTAGGCTTCACTGTCGTTTTATTTAATGGTTTTGGGTGGTGGGTACTCTTCATTCGCTGGACTTTATCCTGCTAACTGTTCCAAATGTCCGAACTGAATTTGGTAAAAGGGCTTTTATGTACTCTGCGCCATCGTCTTGGAACGCCTTACAAAATACTTTTAAACTGGAAGAACTTGTCCCGATTGGTATTTTTAAATCACTGATGAAGGATTTTGGGGCTGATTCCCTGACCTGTCAATGTTTTTAATTTGCTGTTTTATACTCTTGTGAATTCTATGGTTTTTACTAGATTACTTGTAGTTTTTCATGTTGTTCATCTGAAAAAGAGATTTTAAATCTCAATGAGCCCTTCCTAGTTAAATAAAGGTTTAATAAATAAGTACATTTAAAAAAAGGCTGTAGTGAGACTTGTGTTACATTGACAGACTACCATCACTTGTTCAATATCAAACATGGTTCATGGGTGTGCTGTAAAATCCCCTCATTATCCCCTGTGTTTATACCTGTGTTTGTCTGTTACCAGTTTGTTTTGTTCGTCAAGCCTACCAGAGGTTTTCCCCTTGCTCCTGTCTTGTCTATAGTTTCTGTTTTCTAGTTTTCCTGGTTTTGATCATTCTGCCTGCCATCTTGTACCTTGCTCCACCACTATCAGGAATCAAGGAAAGACCCAGATGCAGACATGTCAAATTGACAATGGTTTAATATTCCAGCAGGGGCAGACAATAGACAGGTCAAGGCAGGCAGAGGTCAGAAAACCAGAGGTGGGGCAATAGTACCGGATGTCACGCCCTGGTCTTAGTATTTTGTGTTTATATATTTATTTGGTCAGGCCAGGGTGTGACATGGGGTTATTTTGTGTTGTGTTGTGGTATTGGGGGTTTTAGTAGGTATTGGGATTGTGGCTGAGTAGGGGTGTCTAGCATAGTCTATGGCTGCCTGAGGTTCTCAATCAGTCAGGTGATTCTCGTTGTCTCTGATTGGGAACCATATTTAGGTAGCCTGGGTTTCACTGTGT
The DNA here is from genome assembly GCF_002021735.2 of Oncorhynchus kisutch. Classification (NCBI taxonomy): domain Eukaryota; kingdom Metazoa; phylum Chordata; class Actinopteri; order Salmoniformes; family Salmonidae; genus Oncorhynchus; species Oncorhynchus kisutch. Next base: position 19,129,424 of record NC_034194.2, on the reverse strand, counting down.
GTTTGTGGGTGATTGTTCCTGTCTCTGTGTTAGTTGTCACCAGACAGGCTGTATAGGTTTTCACATTTTCCGTTTGTTGTTTTTGTATTGTTCGTATTCGTTTTCATTAAACATGTATCGAACTAACCACGCTGCATTTTGGTCCGACTCTCCTTCAACGGAAGAAAGCCGTAACACTGGAAGGCAGGCAAGCTCAGGGTCATGGGCAGGCAGATTGATCAGGCAGGTTGGCTCAGAGACAGGAAAGGCAAGGGTCAAAACCAGGAGGGCAAGAAAAAGGAGAGACTGGGAAAAACAGGAGCTGAGAACAAAACGCTGGTTGACTTGACAAACAAGTTGAACTGGCAAAGGACAAACAGAGAACACAGGTATAAACACACAGGGGATAATGGGGAAGATGAGCGACACCTGGAGGGGGGGTGGAGACAATCACAAGGACAGGTGAAACAGATCAGGGTGTGACAACCACACTGGATTATTGACCTCTGCTTGCCCTGACCCTATGACTGCCTGCCGTTCTATACCTTTTGGAATCTGATCTGGATTACTGACCTCTGCCTGCCCTTGACCTGCTGTTTTGCCTGCCCCCTGTTCTAGTAATAAACTTTTTTGACCAGGCGTTCGAGACTTTGCTGGAGCAATTCTGCAGATTTCCGACTGGGCAGCGGGTCACACCCGTAATCTCCCCATCCTACCCCAATGTTCCGAGATCCCCAAGTACCTCCTCCAGAGCGCTACGCGGAGATTCCGGAACCTGCCAGGCTTTTCTCTCCCAGTGCTCCCGCATTTTCAAGCTGCAGCCTTCTTCGTTCCCCTCGGACTGTTCGAGCATACAGTGGCGTACATCATAATGCTGATGTCAGGCAGAGCACTCGTCTTGGCTATGGCGGTGTGGGAGCAACAGTCCCTTGTCTACCTCAGTCTGGAGGAGTTTGTGGCGGATGTTCAGAGGTGTTTGATTCGTAAGCTGCTCCAGCAATATCAAGACTCCCATAGTGTGGAAGAATTTGCAATGATTTTCACTTTTGTGCCGGATAGTGCCTGGAACCAGGAAGCATTGTTCGACACGTTCATTCAAGGATTATCGGAGGTGGTCAAAGATGAGCTTATAGCGTGGGAAATACCCATGGACCTTGACTCCCTCATAGCCTTGACCATCCGACTCGATGGGCGGCATCGATAACGTAGGAGGAAGAGGGAATCTGTGCCCTGGCACCCTCGTTCGCTCTCGATTCCCACCTTGCCTCCGAAGAATCCTGGAGATCCCCGAAGTTTACATGTCAGAGTGAACCCCACATCATCCAAGTTCTCTCTAGAATCACAGAGGGTTGCCGACTTGCCTCCTTCGGAGTCCAGGCACCTGGGCAGGGCTAGATTGACTCAGGCTGAGTGCTTACGACATCTCCACACCCAGAGCTGTCTATATTGTGGCATTACAGGACATTACCCGCCCATTAAAAAAACAAACAGGCTCATCAAGAAGGGGCGAGTACTCTGGTGGGCCTTATGGAGAACTTTTCCTCTCCCCTTACTCGCATCCCTTTCCATGTCATTCTGCTGTGGGGGAACCAGTTAAAATCTCTCCGGGTACTCATTGACTCTGAGGTCGATGAGAGATTTTTGGACGCTACCCTGGCGTCCTAGCTGGGCATCCCCACTCATCCCCTCTCCATTCCCATGGATGTTAGAGTGCTGGACGGGCGCTCTATATGCCAGCTCACAATACCACTCCCGTCAACCTACAAGTGTCAGGGAACCGCAGCGAGGCAATCCAATTTATGATATTAAGTCTCCTCAGGTTCCCATGGTATTGGAATTCTCTTGGCTCCAGCGACACAAACCCATCACAGACTGGACTGCTGGTGCCATTATGGGCTGGAGCCCGTTCTGCCACGGACATTGTCTGAAGTCAGTGCAGCCTGCCCAGGGAGTCTTCCGGTGGGCTCGGAAGTTGCCCCGGACCTCTCCGCCATTCCAGCAGAGAACCAAGCCCTCCGGGAGGTGTTCAGTAAGGCTTGGGCCACTTCGCTTCTGCCGCACCGACCCTATGACTGCAGAATTTACCTTCTCCCAGGCACCACTCCACCCCGGGGACGACTGTACTCTCTGTTGGGTCTGGAAACCAAGGCTATGTAGACTTACATTGTGGACTCCCTCGCTGCAGGGTTCATCAGTCCTTCTGCCTCCACTGCCGGCACAGGGTTCCCCAACTCCCACCATATCCACGGACATGGTTTGCCTTGCACTGCTACCTAATACAAACACACTCTACTGTAACAGAAATGGTTAGCCTCTGGTCATTATCACTTTGCGTCTATAGGATTTTTAAAAAATCATTCCATATAGGCTACTACTGTACATAACAGCACCGCCATGACTACGTTATACTGTCAATTTTATTGTAGATTTGAAGTGTCTGAATGCCTTGTCTATACTGTGTATTGTACATTATGTGCAGTGATCGGACAAAACAGAGATGCTTGTTCTAAGTCCCAAGAAACAAAGAGATCTTCTGTTGAATCTGACAATTAATCTTAATGGTTGTACAGTCGTCTCAAATAAAACTGTGAAGGACCTCGGCGTTACTCTGGACCCTGATCTCTCTTTTGAAGAACATATCAAGACCATTTCAAGGACAGCTTTTTTCCATCTACGTAACATTGCAAATATCTGAAACTTTCTGTCCAAAAATGTGGCAGAAAAATGTATCCATGCTTTTGGCACTTCTAGGTTAGACTACTGCAATGCTCTACTTTCCGGCTACCCGGATAAAGCACTAAATAAACTTCAGTTAGTGCTAAATACGGCTGCTAGAATCCTGACTAGAACCAAAAAATGTGATCATATTACTCCAGTGCTAGCCTCCCTACACTGGCTTCCTGTCAAAGCAAGGGCTGATTTCAAGGTTTTACTGCTAACCTACAAAGCATTACATGGGCTTGCTCCTACCTATCTCTCTGATTTGGTCCTGCCGCAAATACCTACACGTACGCTACGGTCACAAGACGCAGGCCTCCTAATTGTCCCTAGAATTTCTAAGCAAACAGCTGGAGGCAGGGCTTTCTCCTATAGAGCTCCATTTTTATGGAACGGTCTGCCTACCTATGTCAGAGACGCAAACTCGGTCTCAACCTTTAAGTCTTTACTGAAGACTCATCTCTTCAGTGGGTCATATGATTGAGTGTAGTCTGGCCCAGGAGTGGGAAGGTGAACGGAAAGGCTCTGGAGCAACGAACGACATCACGGTGAAGAACCACTACCCGCTACCACTAATCTCCTCGGCTTTTCGAGCCACTCCAGGGGGCCACCACGTTCTCTATGCTGGACCTACGGAGGTCCTGCCACCTGCCTGGCCGGTTCCCCTCTTTCCACTGGGATTCTCTGCCTCTAACCCTATTACAGGGGCTGAGTCATTGGCTTACTGGGGCTCTCTCATGCCGTCCCTGGAAGGGGTGCGTCACCTGAGTGGGTTGATTCACTGATGTGGTCATCCTGTCTGGGTTGTGCCATGGTGGAGATCTTTGTGGGCTATACTCAGCCTTTTCTCAGGATGGTAAGTTGGTGGTTGAAGATATCCCTCTAGTGGTGTGGGGGCTGTGCTTTGGCAAAGTGGGTGGGGTTATATCCTTCCTGTTTGGCCCTGTCCGGGGGTGTCCTCGGATGGGGCCACAGTGTCTCCTGACCCCTCCTGTCTCAGCCTCCAGAATTTATGCTGCAGTAGTTTATGTGTCGGGGGGCTGGGGTCAGTTTGTTATATCTGGAGTACTTCTCCTGTCCTATTCGGTGTCCTGTGTGAATTTAAGTGTGCTTTCTCTAATTCTCTCTTTCTCTCTTTCTTTCTCTCTCTTGGAGGACCTGAGCCCTAGGACCATGCCCCAGGACTACTTGACATGATGACTCCTTGCTGTCCCCAGTCCACCTGGCCGTGCTGCTGCTCCAGTTTCAACTGTTCTGCCTTATTATTATTCGACCATGCTGGTCATTTATGAACATTTGAACATCTTGGCCATGTTCTGTTATAATCTCCACCCGGCACAGCCAGAAGAGGACTGGCCACCCCACATAGCCTGGTTCCTCTCTAGGTTTCTTCCTAGGTTTTGGCCTTTCTAGGGAGTTTTTCCTAGCCACCGTGCTTCTACACCTGCATTGCTTGCTGTTTGGGGTTTTAGGCTGGGTTTCTGTACAGCACTTTGAGATATCAGCTGATGTACGAAGGGCTATATAAATACATTTGATTTGATTTGATCTGTATTGTGTTGTAAAAAAATAAATATCTGTCTTTGCCAGTTCATTGATTGTCATGTCATTATATACTGTAGGTCTACACTGTTTTGTTGGCTTTTACCAATACCTTAGTATTCAAATGTTACTGATACATTGATCTGACTGCTATATTTCATACACAACACAATCTCATCTGGCATCCTGTAATAAATCACTTATAGTAGATAGTAACAAAACGGTACTGGTTCAAGTGGCATTTATTACAGTGATTTGACAGAATTGTAACAAAATAGGTTGTACTGGTCAAAACAGCATTTATTAGACTGACAAAATTGGTTAGGCAATGTCTGGCTGTGCTGCTGAATCATCAGAGTGTAATTACAACAGGCCCATTACATCCTCTGCCTCCTTGAATCCCATGTAGACTCCTGTCGGCTAGGGATATTTGCTGTGAATGGCACAAACAACACATGACGCAAGACTTCTGTTCCCTCGTCCCAGTCTCTCTCCATTCAATGCCCACTTCAACACCAGTCGATATGCAATCAGCCTGAAATTGACTAAGAATAAATAAGTTGTTATTCATGAGTGGCTAGATACAAATAATCTAACAAGAAACAATTTGATTTGTGAAACAAACAGCAAAAGTTATCAATAGATTATCTTCTCTATATTTTGTTGCTGTGTGCTGGGACAAGCAACAATAATGTCACTTACTCAATAGACAGCTATCCATTCGATCCAGCAGGTATGGGCTGCTTCTTCCAGTTTAGTTTAAGGACATGGAAGAATGTCTCTGTAATTCCAGAATTGATGAGCACAGAACAGTTATTGGGTTTGTTACACAGTCTCTGGGTGTGCTGCTTCCTTTGCCATAGATATCCATACCCCCAATCGATGGCAGTAACAACTCCTACTCTGTGTAGCACAAACATTGTCATGGGTTGACATGCGCCTCAGTCCCCCTCAGACCTGGCCAATGGTGTAAAGTACTTAAGTAAAAAATACTTGAAAGTATTACTTAAGTTGTTTTTTAAGGGTATCTGTACTTAACTGTTTATATTTTTGACTACTTTTACTTTACCTTCACTACATTCATAGAGAAAATGATGTACTTTTTACTCCATACATTTTCCCTGACACCTAAAAGTACTGGTTACATTTTAAATGCTTAGCAGGACAAGAAAATTGTCTAATTCACACACTTATCAAGAGAACATCCCTGGCCATCCCTACTGTCTCAGATCTGGCGCACTCAATAAACACATGCTTCGTTTGTAAATGATGTCTGCGTGTTGGAACATGCCCCTGGCTATCCGTAAATAAATAAATAACAAGAAAATTATACCGTCTGGTTTGCTTAATATAAGGATTTTGAACTAATTAATCTTTTTACTTTTGATACGTAAGTATATTTAAAACCAAATACTTTAAAAGTTTTACTCAGGTAGTATTTTACTGGGTGACTTTAACGTTTTCTTGAGCTATTATCTATTAAGCTATCTGTCACATTCTGACCTTAGTTTCTTTGTTTTGTCTTTGTTTTTGTATGGTCAGGGTGTGAGTTAGGGTGGGCAGTCTATGTTTGTTTGGTTCTCAATCAGAGGCAGGTGTCGTTAGTTGTCTCTGATTGAGAATCATACTTAGGTAGCCTTTTCCCACCAGTGTTTCGTGGGTGATTGTTTTCTGTGTCTGTGTGTTCCACATGGAACTGTTTCGGTTTTCGTTTCGGTCTTTTTATTTGTTATTTTGTATTTTCGTGTTCAGTGATTAAAACATGATGAACACGTACCACGCTGCATATTGGTCTGATCTCTCATACTCCTCGTCAGATGAGGACAAATCCCGTTACACTATCTCTACTTACGTATGACAATTGGGTACTTTTTCCACCACTGGACCTGGCTCTCACCATTGCTCCTGGTATCTTGTCTACCAACTCCACTGCCTCCCTTTGTGCTCGCTCAGAATCCAACTGCACAAGTTCCTCCTCAGTAATTAAATCTTCAGCCCTTGAATGACGTTTTACATCGTCACATCCGAGTGCACCTCAAATGTCCCTTGCTAGAGCGAGGGAGAGTGACGATCGGAGAGGCAATGTCCTGGGTGGACATCTTGAAGTTGAGCTTAAAAACAACCAACCCCGCAAGTGACCAAAGTTGTTCACTCACTCCCTCGAGCTAAATCAAGGGCCAAGGGTGCATCATTAATGAATTGGACCTCCACTTAAGATGGCAATCAAACTGCATCCGGTTTCAACTAGGGAAAGTGGCTAGCACAAGGGCTGAGGGGGTAGAAATAATATGTTTGGACTGCAGTGTTAGATATGTGTAACTGGCTGTAAGGGAGTCAGGCGCAGGAGAGCAGAAGTTGGGTAGCCAAAGGAGCCTTTTATTTCGGCTAATAAAACACACTGCACTAAGAAAACTAAACACAATGTGGGTTGACAGAATCCAGCGCAAACCAGTCAGGCGTGCACATACCCGAAACAACAAACAATTCCACACAAAGACGTGGGGGGGAACAGAGGGTTAAATACACAACAATTCATGAAGGAAATGAAAACCAGGTGTGTAAGAAAACAAGACAAAACAAATGGAAAATGAAAAGTGGATCGACGATGGCTACAAGACCGGCTACAAGACCGGCGACGCCGACCGAACAAGGAGAGGAACAGACTTCGGTGGAAGTCGTGACATGCAGCCATAAAAATGTTATCCATAAGTTTGTCTGACTCGGCAAGTAGGAAATTACCCAAAATCCCCAAATACACAAGTATCCGTTTAATTGTTGCACAGCATCTAGCCTAGCTGAATTCTTTACAACTTGTTTCCCCTCTGGCCTCCATTGATTTAGTCCCCTAATTCTGACCATCATACAAGGCTGAAGACTCCAATATGTTTTGAACAATTTAATATGGTAACTTTCAGGAGGAATCAAACCAACATTTGTATTTATTAACTAGGCAAGTCAGTTTAGAACAAATTCTTATTTACAATGACGGCCTACCCCTGCCAAACCCTCCCCTAACCCAGACGACGCTGGGCCAATTGTGTGCCACCCTATTGTACTACTGTTCACGGCAGGTGGTGATACAGTCCAGGATTGAACCTTAGTGTCTTAGACTGCTGTGCCACTCGGTACCCCTGGGTTCACCAAAATATTTTCACCAATATATATTTTTCTGTAAAGGCTCTCTAACACTGTGGGTTAGCCTAATATTGATTCACTAGAGATACTCAGGAAGAACCACATGAATGTGAAAGAGGAAAGATAGGTAAACTAATGATGTAATGGAATAATGCCAAATGTAAGGAAACTAACACTAAAGTGACAGCTATAAATGTATGTGTTATAACTGATGGTGCCCAGTGGGGACACCATGTGATTTCAACATGGATAATTGGGTAATATTTGGTTGAGACATTGATCAGTGAGATTAAAACCTATATTCACCAACTCAAAAAGACAGCAAAAAGTTTAATGAATTTCCAATGCGTTTTGACTATGCTTTCAAACATCTAAAAGCACAATCAAATTCCAATGAAAAACCATGTCGGATTTTTGGTTTAGTCGTCACCCAAATGTCTATCACTGTGCTTTTAAGCATTTAAAACCACAGCACAGTTCAAATGGCAATAGAATGTCAGATATTGTGTTCATTCATTAAAAAAAGATTGTGTTATCAATGTGCCTTATCTGATAGCAGAACCAGATGACCTGGATTGCAGTTGAGATTACGCTAAAAGTACATGGTGCAAGTGACCAATGCCGTTCGAGATTCTGCAGCAATTGTGTAGATCTCCACAGACCTGTGGCAACCTATGCATGCTATCATTATATGGTAACATAAGAAGAAATGTACAGTAACAGTAACCTCAATGTGGCCATGGATGTGTTACTCATTTAAACGTCAAATGTTGCATTCGTTTGTTAGGTAGCCTTAACTTTTGGCTTACAAAAGTAATATTGAGTTCTGTTTGGTTGTCAACGCAACCAAAAATCAACATTTGAAGATTTTTGTTCTTATTGGACAGTTCCATCTGTCGCCACTAAACTAGTTTTCTATCCAATTGGGGACTGATTTTCATGTGTATATTCTAAAATCCACTTACAAACAATATGCGTTTCCAATGAAATGGACTTGTTGCAGATAAAAAGCTGGGCATGATGACGAAGTGCACATAAAAAAACTTTTTGCGGTTCAATTCCCATGTACCGAATAAAAAATACAAGTTAAATGGGTTTCCATCGCATTTTCAACTCTACTGATAGTTTTCTCACAAATATATGTATATTTTTATATAGCGAGTATGCCCACTCTGATACTGACACGTGCGTACTCTAGCGAACAGCTCGCAGATAGAGTGCAGGTAGGCTATCTACATTATGAGATTATTATGGACAAAAAAAACGACATTCTTTTTATTTGTCAAATGGCAGCCAAGCATCGATGATCATGTCACCAGAATAAGACCCTCGATATTTATTGGAAAGGAGCATCAATTGAGCTCAACACCTTGCACTTTCACCACCCTGTGAAGTTCATCATTATTTATTTCATCTGTAGCCTAATAAACTGCATGCTTTTCCAACTAGTTGGGAAGGACCACACATCGCGTGACTCCAAGTTTAGTTTTCAATATTTGAGCATAAGAGTTTCCAGCGACATTTCTCGCATAATTAATTGTACAGACACAAATGATCCCACCTTGTCTAGCATCTTTGACTTGTCGACATTTGGAACTTTTACCGTTTGTTTTTCCATCAGGTCTGTCATGACATTTATTTATCTGTATCTCATTGCATAAAAATGTTGGATGGAAACCTGGATACCGACTCTGACTTTAATGCCAGTTTGTCTAGAAATTTATCATTTATATGGACGTCTCCAACTCCAACATTTATATGGACGTCTCCAACTCAACCAAAACTAAAAGTTAAAGATTAGGATTAAATCAAATAAAACTTTAAATACAGTTTGATTTTATTTAGTTTTATTTTGGGGTTGAGATGGAGACATGAATCCAAAATATCAATTATTAAAATCATTACATTTGAAATCAACCAGAGCTTGAAAACCTATGGCATTGTCTATTTTTAGTTGAATTAAAACAATAGCCGTTGATGACTTTGCAAATGCTCTATAGACCTAAATAGCATCATGATGATGAGCGACAAATTATGGTCACATTTGATTTGGTCTGTTAAACCTACCCTTTGGAATGACTTCTATAGCAACAGTGAACTATTCAGTTTAAGTGGAAATCTCTCAATCCTTCTGACCATAGCACATTGGTAATAGTCAGTGGTGACTAACATGATAGCTAAACTGGCCTTGGTTAAAACCCTGGATGGGAGACCAAAGGGTAGCTTATTCAGTAGGAGGTTCTGCCCAGCCTATTGTTTTTTTCTGATAGTGGATATAATGTTGAGGAGCTGCTGTTGTTTTAAAGGTACAAAGTCAACATATTTTATACAAGGTTTGTCTGTTGAAATTTGGTTATAACATGGTAACATAATCATGTGGTTGAAATTTCATCCTCAAAACAACAGATTATGACTTTTTTCAAATCCAATGTATTTTCCATGTCATAATACATTAATAAACTATGTTGATTCAACCAGTTTGTGTCCAGTGGGTTGCTACCGATAGTGGCTAATATTTAACATGATACAAATTGTTTTAAAAATGCTGTGAAAAGTCTGGGCATATAATTAAAACATTCAAGAAAGCATAAATCAACGTTACTCAGCGTTACTGTCAGTGTGCACAGGTCTCCATATGCTACAGCTTTGGCTTGTATGAGGGCACAGGGCGCGATCCAGATGCAGACACGGAAGACAGATTGTTTGAGTCTCTGATATTTATTATAATCCAAGGGGCAGGCAAGAGAATGGTCGTGGACAGGCAAAAGATCATAAACAAGGTTAGAGTCCAGGAGGTACAGAGTGGCAGGCAGGCTTGTGGTCAGGGCAGGCAGTATAGCCAGGCAGGCGGGTTCAGAGTCAAGGCAGGCAAGGGTCAAAACTGGGAGGACTAGCAAAAGAGAGATGAGAAAAAGCAGGAGCACGGAAAACCACGCAGGTTGACAAGACAAGACGAACTGGCAAAAGACAAACAGGGAACACTGGAATAAATACCCAGGGACTAATGGGGAAAACAGGTGACACCTGGAGGTGGGTGGAGACAATCACAAAGACAGGTGGAACAGATCAGGGCGTAACAGCTTGGGTCTCCAAATTTCATCACCACAAATTATGAAGCCATAGGCCTACAATTACAATTCTCATTACTTCAATGTGGAAGAGACCGAAATACCTGTCATGTTGATATGCTTTTCAGTTTGGGGAAATATTACTAGTTTCACATTTGGTAAAATAAAAAAGTTTGTCTTTCAAAGATAACTCGTAAAAATCCAATTAACTTCACAGATCTTTGTTGTGAAGGGTTTAAACACTGTTTCCCATGCTTGTTCAATTAACCATAAACAATTAAAGAACATGCACCTGTGGAATGATCGTTAAGACACTAACAGCTTACAGACATAGGCAATTAAGGTCACAGTTATGAAAACTTAGGACACTAAAGAGGCCTTTCTACTGACTCTGAAAAACACCAAAGGAGAGATGCCCAGGGTCCCTTCTAATCTGTGTGAACATGCTTTAGGCACATCTGCAAGGAGGCATGACGACTGCAGATGTGGCCAGGGCAATAAATGTCAATGTCCGTACGGTGAGACGCCTAAAACAGTGTTACAGGAAGTCAGGACGGACAGCTGATCATCCTCGCAGTGGCAGACCACGTGTAACAACACCTGCGCAGGATCGGTACATCCAAAAGTCACACCTGTGGGACAGGTACAGGATGGCAACAACAACTGCCCGAGTTACACCAGGAACGCCCAATCCCTCCATCAGTGCTCAGATTGTCCACAATAGGCTGAGAGATGCTGGACTGAGGGCTTGTAGGCCTGTTGCAAGGCAGGTCCTCACCAGACATCACCGGCAACATCGTCGCCTATGGGCACAAACCCACTGTCTCTGGACCAGACAGGACTGGCAAAAAGTGCTCTTCACTGACGAGTCATGGTTTTGTCTCACCAGGGGTGATGGTCGGATTCGCGTTTATCGTCAAAGGAATGAGCGCTACACCGAGGCCTGTACTCCTGTATTTGGAGGTGGAGGGTCCGTCATGGTCTGGGGCAGTGTCTCAAGGCCTCATCGGACTGAGCAGGCAATCTCAACGCTGTGAGTTACAGGGAAGACATCCTCCTCCCTCATATGGTACCCTTCCTGCAGGTTCATCCTGACATGACCCTCCAGCATGACAATGCCACCAGCAATACTGCTCGTTCTGTGCGTGATTTCCTGCAAGACAGGAATGTCAGTGTTCCGCCATGGCCAGCAAAGAGCACGGATCTCAATCCCATTGAGCATGTCTGGGATTGGAGGGTGAGGGCTAGGGCCATTCCCTCCAGAAATGTCCGGGAACTTACAGGTGCCTTGGTGGAAGAGTGGGGTAACATCTCACAGCAAGAACTGGCAAATCTGGTGTCGTCCACGAGGAGGAGATGTCCACTGTCTCTGGACCAGACAGGACTGGCAAAAAGAGTATCTGCAGACACCACCGCCACACCTTCATTTCTTTGATCTCCTCTCCAAACAAATAGCATGTTATTCTCATGCTAAAGTTTGATGTGTGAATACGTGTAGAGAGAAAAGTGCATAAAAAGGGAATTACATTCCATACAGCCTCACCCATACCTCTTACCACCTCTGCATTGCCATTTCCTTCTGAGTGGAGATTTAACCCTGTGAATTGCGACGAAAGGATTCCTGGAATTCATACATACAGCACAATATAAATGAGGTTCAATGAGCTGAACCTCACTAACAATGTGATGATCAAGACCAGCTCCTTGGATTGATACGAGAGGTCATTGCTTTTCAAAGGAACATCCTGTCTCTTTCACATCTCTTTCAAATCTCACAAAGGAAAGGCCATGCACAGGGCAGAGGAGAAACGATGAAGGAAAACGGAACAGAGTGTCCAAAAGATCCTGAGGTCACCCCACAAGCACCTGCTGACTCAGACTTGAAACGTAAACAACAAATGCACTGCTGAAGTAATATCATGAATAGAAATGCACACGTTCTGTACACAGGTCACTTCTCTTCAACAACACAGTGTATATCAATTCAATAATGTAACAGAGTCGCAGGCATAACCTGTTTAACCATTCAAGTTCGTCCAGAGGTCAACAGGGGTGAAGCATACAGTTTAGGTACTTGATGAAAATTCAACTGTACGTCAGTAGGAACCATTTAATAAGAAAACTGCACTAGTTCCTTTGTGGGGCGGCAGGGTAGCCTAGTGGTTAGAGCGTTGGACTAGTAACCGGAAGGTTGCAAGTTCAAACCCCTGAGCTTACAAGGTACAAATCTGTTGTTCTGCCCCTGAACAGGCAGTTAACCCACTGTTCCTAGGCTGTCATTGAAAATAAGAATTTGTTCTTAACTGACTTGCCTGGTTAAATAAAGGTAAAATAAACAAATTAAAAAAATATGGATGAATGCCATTCTGTTATGCAATTGCTAGCTAATACATTCCGCAGAAACACTTAAGAAAAAAAGTGTTTTCCACAATGTTACTAAAAGTGCAGTTTTGTAGCAAATAATCCTGACGTACAGGACAACATGACTCACATTCATTCTCACAACGGAAAATAAGATGGGGATGGAACTACGTACAGGTGGAACTTATCTCCCACAGTAGCCGCAGGAATAGGGCAGCACATAGCCCTCTAGCACACAATAAACAAATGGACGATAGTACACACAGGAAGCTTTATACTCCATTTGTGACCAATAGTCAACAAAACAGCACTCCACGAACCTGAATGCTTGAATGAATACGAGGAATATTTGATGACAATAGTGGCTAGAGCCCTCAAAGCAAACATGTTTTCTGGTTTCATGTTTCATGTATTTCACTCAGGAGAAGGACAAGGCAGACTTCAAAAACAGCAGGACAGAAGGTCAAGCTTTGGTCAAATGTTTTAGGTGTTAAAAATGTATCATTGCAGGTTTGTGTTTGACATTTTAGATGCATGCAATTATCAATGCTGCCCTATCTTTCTATTATCATGTTGTATTCATTGACAACATTGGAGGCTTGTTTTGTGAAGCATTAATGAGAAAGTCAGGCTGAAATTCAACATTCACGGATAAATTGTTGAGTTATTATGCTATTAATAAGCACTTTATATAAACCTCTTTGAGTAAATTGAAATGATCAGCTCGAAATATCCTACATCTGTCATGATGAACCAAGACTAATGTATTGGTAGAATGGAGAGTACAGAAGATAACTGATAACAATTACCTGGGTTTGACAACACTTGAGTTCATGTTTAATGGGGGGTGAGTCCGTTCAATTGGAACCCTGAATGAATGTCTGTTATCCAGCCTTTGTTTTGAAAGTGCACTGTTGAGCCATGGTTGGTGGAACATGTTATAAAGCCTGAGGCTCTGAGACAGTAAGTTGGGACTGCAGGATCAGGAGTGTGTTTCTAATCGAGACACTGCTGCAGCTCTGAGACTCACCTTAAACCCCCTAGAGTCTAAGCCTGGGTGGGGATTGGGGAGTTCTACTAAGCTAACATATGGCATTGTTTGAAAATGGTCATACCATTTTCTGGATGTCTCCTGGTCTGACAAACACCACTGTAGCTCTGCCACCTTCCACTGCAGGTGAGGAAGGCCGACATCGGCGGATGAGTGGATTGAGACCTAGCCCATGCAAAAAACAGATATCTCTCGCTTAAACAAATGGATTTTTTAGGGGGATTTGTGTATTATGTTAATTCGATATTCGACTCTAGTGGGTTTAAATTAAACAGCTCCAGGAGGTCCAGAGATATATTATTAATCACCGCCACATTGAAATAAAATATACATTAGCAATAGTATAGGTTGGATTGATAGTTCAACCACTGTGAAGATTCCCCCTCCCCTTCTATATGAAAATATATTTTGGGAAAACTCTGTGTGTCATTTCTCTTGGTGTTCTGTGACTGCACAGTAAGTGGATATTGGGTATTTGCCTAGCACTACAGGCTTATCTCCAGCTGTATGTGGCCCCTAAAGGCTTGACGTTCCCTTACCAGAGGTCCCTCTATCTCTTTTTGGAGCCAATCAGCATGTGAACTTAAGGTATCCATGTTGAAATGTCTTCTTCCCTGAGAAGCAGTGAATTATGTGGAGTTATGGTGATTTAACCATACTCAAGGGATGTTCGTGTCAAATAACAATGTCTTACTTTCTGCTGTCAATGAAGACAGTGGGACATGGAGGAGTGTCTGTGATACCAGAGAGACACGGTCACCCTATTGAAGGCTGAATGACAGCTTTTTCATGGGCTCTAATGATAGAAAATATAGGAGGAAGCCATGCCTATTGAACCCCCTTTCAGAGATCTGTCAAAAGCTGTATTTAGAGCTGGTATAGTCATTTAGTAGTGCATTACCCCCTGAAAAAGCATGCCTGGCCAATACATTGTCACCTCCGATGGTGCTTTGGGCTTGCATTTCCTTTCCTGTCTGATTGAGCTTAGTTTGGATTGTTTTCCTACCTTTGATACCTCTAACAAGAAACTTTTTCAGTGGAGTGCAATTGAAAATCTTTTAACCCTGGGAGGTATTACTTTTTACATAAAATAGTTTGAACTTCTTTTCCCATACTAGGGAATAAAATAAATCAGGTTGGAAACATTGAATTACAGCAAACACTTTCAATACATTAATACTGCCCAGTTTTGGACTTTTACAAAGGTGGAATATCTTTACACAAATGAAATAAAGCAATTTGAAGCAAAAATCCCTGAATGGGCAAAGCCCATGCTAACACAGTGGTCAAAAATAAATGGGTATACATGGTTCTCATTATACATCGTCATTGTCCAAACTCTACGGTTCAATCTTGACTCGCCTCTGTGACTTCTGCGAACTTCTGCACAGTTTCTGAAAAATGTTCCATCATTTCAACTTTAATTAAAGCCTAGAGGTAGATGCGAACGGTGCTGACATGTACAGAAAATGAACAGGAGGGTTGACACTACGACGTTTTCTCCTGAGGTCTTGTTTTCCCCCTGTGTCAGATTATGTAGCTGGAATACAATTTGAAACATAATTTACATAGTTAAACTAGGGCTAATATTAACTGATGTCTCCTTGGGATAAATTGCAACTCATACATTCCCATGCATGTTATCTCATAACCACAGACATCGGTTTAAAGCTAAATTAAGCAAAACATTTTAATGAGGAAATTGAGCTCGTAAGTGAATAATACCCTGACAGAATTGCCAATCAAATTTATATTGAAAATAACTACAGAAATATGCTATTACGTAAGTAACTATCTGGCGTCATTAATAATGTCTCTTAAAGAGATTCATTTCTACATATGGGTCTGTATTGAGTTAATTTACTTCATCTACATTTTGAGTTATGAGTCCCTATGAGCTAGTCTTGATTACAACTCTATTATAGATTGGGTTGAAATGGTGGAGAGGGTGGAAACTAAATGAATGTACCTGTCAAGGCTATGCAGGTGAGGAAAGTAAATGAAAGCCTTTGAATAATATCTCTAAATAAATAAACAGAGTGGAAAGCTAAACTGAAGTAGCACTAAGGTAACTAAGGTAACTTAGCTAGAAAGGTCAAATGAAGAGATGTTGGACAATAAGAAACAAATATGACGTTGAACAGCTGTCTTATCGCAAGAAATATCCGTATTTAGATACTGAAAGGAAAATGTTGTAAAAATGTCTAATCATTGAAGCACAGTTCTCTGCATTTAGATTAGGGTGTGTGGATTCCGTTAACTGTGTGGTTATAGATATAGTAGTCATTTGCAAGTTTGAATGGCACTACGAGATGAGGATTTCACACAGCTTATTCCACACCAATCACATTCATTGCTTAAAAAACAGAGAACCAGTCACTGGGGAAACTGTTTGAAAATTGTCACTATGTCCATGTACGGAATTATGCAGAGTTTTCCATAGTTATCCTGAGGCCTAGTTTTATTTTATAAACTCATTCCAGAATTAGCAGAGTCAATGTTGGCAAGTGGCCCATACAGTCACTAAAGGAGTGAACATGACAGACTGTGACTGAAGGCAGAGGAACAGCGTTCGGCCGGAAACAAACAAGGACAAGTCCATATGGCAAGTCAGGGTGATGATTCAGAGATGTTGGATGTAGTGCAACAGTGAACTCCCATAAGTGATGACAATACGTTTTGGGGTTTTGCTGCAACAAGCACGGGTGTAGATAAGATGGTGCCGGCCATTGAGAGAAAAGAAGGGGATGAGGAGAGGTCAACATTTAGAAGCAAATAGTAGTGCTGGAATTTCAAAAACGCTCCTGAAATATATCTCCTTAAAGGAAAACAACCACATTTTGAACAAATCACTGCCCAGTGTAATGCAAATAAGGCATATGACGACTTAATTGTTGGAAGCTATAGCAATGTCCATAAGGAGCCTACAGTATGGAACTGTTTGAAATGTTTAAGCATTTTGGAATGGGAGCTGTAACTATTTTTGTTCTAGCTCATACAGCATAGTTTATGAGAAGCTTGAGGCTGTGCCAACATTGTCATTATGCAGTGCAGGTATAAGATGAGGGTTGTTTGCTGTTCTGGAGTACTCAACTCTATTTTGCCGACTGGACTAAACTAGATACATTATGCCTTATCATTCTGCTTTCTTAAAGTCATTTTGCGTGTTCTTTTATACTTTCAAGTCTTTTCCCACCAATGAGCTTAACAATGAAGCGTGAAAATGGTTTCAATGTAAAGGATTGTTTAGTGATATTTATCTAACATGGCTGTTGTATGATATGGTGATGGAATGTTTTGGACTGTCGTGAAAATATGTGCCTCGTCAGAAGTATATAATTGGACATTCTGCTAAATACAGTATGTGTCTGTGAACTACACATGGTTAATATCAGGAGTAAATAGAATTGATATAATAATGGTATTCCTGGTATTTTGTTTAAAAGACAGTATTGAAGTATTCATTTTATTGGCGTTCCCTATGTGAGGGTAATGGATCCCTACATGCAGTAATCGAGACCTATTAGGCTCCATCTGACATTTTTGTAAAAAATTTGTTAAATACATATAATTGATTTTTTAGATGGTTTTCATATGTCTGTAAAGTCAGATTTACGTAAAAAAAAGTAAATTTTAAGTGAAAATAAAATATAAACTAGAAAATTCTATCTGCATAAACCCATTTGAACTTGGTGCTGTAAGGTTCTATCTGCAATCCAAACTCAAGCCTGAACAAATACAGATGGACCAATCAGAACACGTCTTAGCCATCTCCCTCTAAGTATGGTCTAGGCTAGTCTAGCCAGCAATAACGGCTCGCAAGCATCAACAAGAAAACACTGTCAGAAATCTTGAATTCAATTAGGCTGTCACGTGGTTGTTCAGTGACGACTCCAATTAGTCTGATGATCATAATCGACTTCTTAATGTATTTGTTCATGTGTTCTGACTATCTTGGTAAAATAGTGTTATTCAATCATTTATGTATTCAAGTAGCTACAGTTTTCTTAACAACCTTTTACTGCAGTGGGCTAACTCAGGGTCACACAGAGTGTTTCTTGGTAGTCTTAAACACATCTACTTTGAAACAAAAGTACACACCTCACACACTATGGATATGGGCTTAAAAAAAGAAAAGACCTGTATCATATCAGATATAGATTTGAAATGTCATGCATTTTGAGTTTGTATCCCACTATTAAACTTGATATACTGTATATCACAGGAGATTGAAATAAAGCGAAACTGTTTCGCATACAGCAGAAACACCGGATTTTCAGCAGGTTTTTAAAAATAATGTTTATTAATTATGAAATGATGAAAGACATTAATAACCTTCCACCCATGGGGCACTAGGTAATTTGACTGCAGAAAAGGGCTACATACTGAACATGTCTAGTTCAGTGCTGTCAGATAGATCCTTTTGGTTGAACCCAGATTGACATTTCAGAGCCATAAGGTTCTATCTGTGATTGAATCCTAAAAAAAAAAACGGATTTACAAATGTCTAAGGATTTTGATACTCTGTACTTTACCATTAACTTTAATTATGAAAGAGGAATTCACGACAAAACAGTTCTGAGATCTGGGATGTGAAAACATTGATGCTCAATATCTCAGAAACATGCTTTGCGCAGATAGAACCTTATAGTCCCAAGGTCACACACATCTTTCAATAAAGCTCAAGTCAGGCAAGAGGGATAATCTTCCAAGATGGCATATGAGTGTGTTTATTGAATACCAATTGATGAGAAGAGAGAAAAAGAGACAAAATGTCAATACATCAAAACATTTCCTATACCTACCCTGTAACTTTCAGTACGTGTTTCAATGTCTCCTTCTCCGATTTATGATTGTGTTCCCCATGCTAAACTCAATAACAGAAGGGGTGGCTTTGAGGATTCTCTGCACTCCCGGTTACATGGATCATCATATCTTACCATGTTTGTTTCCACCTCTTCTCTAAGCGTACAGCTGGCATAGTGTATGGGAGAGCACACCTCCCAGCCTCTTATAAAATACTACTGCATTTACCATTTCCCCATGGACTCACCATAGTTCTCTTTAATTGCTGTCTGCTTAGGGGATAACTATATTTACCATCTGAGAGTAGCGTTAGAACACCAAAGTGATCTTGGCTACCATGGAAATGTCAAAAACAGGTTTCGGAGATCGCAGGCCACCACAAACACAAGGTCGTAATGTTTAAAATGTTTTTAATTCACAACAATAATCTTGGGTTCACACCATTCACGCACTCATTCACACCAACCATACACTCAGTCACAGATATAGTCCATGCTGCTGGAGGGTTGTTAAGATGGCCGCCGCCACCACCAGTCACTTCGGTCTTTCATCTGCTGTTGGTTCGTTCGTTCAGGAGCGGATTGGCAGTCTGGCAATTCTAGCAAATGCCAGATGGGCTGGTCGAAATTGACAAACATATATTTTTTATATGTATATTTTTTTAAATGAAAAGGTGACATGGCCAGCACCCCATGGGCCGGTTAATACGCTTTTTAAAATGATTTTTGAATATTTTCTGTTATAATAATCTTTAATGAGCCTTTGGCTGATCAGTGGGCAACTGCCGGCCCCCCCACCAATATGGGCCGGCCCTGTCTTCTGATATTCGTGAACTCAGCTCAGCCTATCACATTCAAAGTCAAATGCGAAACCAGCAAAGAGACCTGCTCAGTTAGACAACCCAGATCGTAGATTGTACGTATAGATTCAATGGGTGTAAAGATGGGGGAGGTCTGTCCGGAAAGTATGCTTATAAACACATAGAGCACATTCTACATTGTCACCTCACTCAAAACTGCAACGTTTTTTTTTAGGACATTACCTCTACTGCTGAATTAATACATGGCTACTAGAAGTGGGTAGTATATATTTTTTTATTGAATAGTAATTGTTTCATTTTTTTTCGGAACTCCGGAGTCCGGCTTTCAACTTACACTTAAGAGTTGTAATAGTAGAATTTCTTAATTGGATAGTGCATCATCAATTTTCTTTTTGTCATGTCAGTCATTGCAAACCTAGAGCAGGGTGTCCCCAACTCGTTCCTGGGGCCCCCCTGCGTGCACATTTTAGTTTTTGCCCTAGTAATACACAGCTGATTCAAGTAAACAACTCATCACCAAGCTTTGATTATTTGAATCAGCTGCGTAGTGCTAGGGCGGAAACCAAAATGTGTACCCGGGACCGAGTTGGGGAAACCCTGACTTAGAGAGCTGTCAGAAATGTTCAGATCAGCTAGCCCATGTCAATTAACATTTTTTAGCTAGGTTCTTTTGGCCCATAGATTTTTTTGTCATGTTTGAGTCACTCAAATATCGCATGAATATACATTAGACATGGCAAAAACAATTGTAGAATTGCAGGAAATAATCTTTAAACCTGCAAAATGTTCTCTCCACCAACAAGAGTGGTGTGAACAGTTTGTGTCATGCGTGTGCCCATAGAAATAGAAGGGGTAGAAGATGTTGCCGAATGCTGGAAGGGGGGCCTGGGTGAAAAAGCTTGGGAAACCCTGAGTTAGTCCACAAAAAAGATGCATGGAATTCATCTCTATTGAACAATTAAAACATCTGGAAATTCTGGAGTCCTATTTTGAAAGTAAAATATAACAGCTATAGTCTAATTTGTCAACCCAAAATTCAAGTCAATCACTGGATTAGGTGACACAAAATATCTTGAATCATGCATTCCTGTTTAGACATGTTAGATGAAACAACTGATGTCTTCAATACCTCAGTAGTCTATTTATTACACTTCTTAATAAAGCCCTATGAATGAGTTTAAAAGATGGTTACTCATGATTTGGGTCGAACCAAATCATGGGCTGGTGCACCAACTGTAGGAGTTAGTGACACCAGTGACACGGAGGGCAAAATGCTAGTCTGACGCCCTGTAATAGTAATTAACACTTAGGGTAGGTGTTGATTCAGGGGACACATATGACAAGAATTGATTTGCAATATAGTGTATAATCACTGAAACCCTTAAAGAGTTGCAGTCTGTTTTGGAATGGGTGGCCAGTAATAAACTGGTCCTGAACATCTCTAAGACTAACAGCATTGTATTTGGTGCAAATAATTCCCTTAGTTCTAGACCTCGGCTGAATCTGGTAATGAATGGTGTGGCTGTTGAACAACTTGAGGAGACTAAATAACTTGGTATTACCTTAGATTGTATACTGTCATGCTCAAAACATATAGATTCAATGGGTGTAACGATAGGGTTGGTCTGTCCATAATAAAGACACCACAGTCTACAAAGAAAGTCCTGCAGACTCTAGTTTTATCTTATCTTGATTATAGTCCCGTCGTATGGTCAGGTTCTGCAAAGAAAGACCTAGTTAAGCTGCAGCTGGTCCAGAACAGAGTGGCCCATCTTGCTCTTCATTGTAATCAGAGGGCTACTATTAATACAATGTGCACCATTCTCTCTTAGCTGAGAGTTGAAGAAAGACGGACTGCTTGTTTTTATAAGAAATATGTGTTGGAAATTTCAAATGATTTGCATAGTCAACTTACACACAGCTCTGACACCAACCAGACATGCCACTAGGGGTCTTTTCACAGTCCCCAGGTACAGAACAAATGCAAGGAAACGTACAGTGTTACGAACAGCCATGAGTACATGGAGCTCTCATTCATCTTATATAGCGCAAGTAAACAGCAAACCTGGTTAAAAAAAAACAAATAAAACAACGCTTCACGGCACAACGCCTCTCCCCATGTGACCTACTTGTTGTCTGTATGTACTGTACTGACATGTATACAGTAGATGCACACGCACACAAACACACACACACACACACACACACACACACACACACACACACACGCACACACACACACGCACACACAAACGTTAATGTTTTTAAATGTATGTAAGTTGTAAAGTTATTTTTTGTCTGCAATGTCTTTTTCGTTATGTGTCGGACCCCAGTAAGACTAGCTGTCGCCATTGGCGTCAGCTAATCGGGATCCTAGTAAATCAAATCCAAATCAAATAAGGCTTAAGCAGACAGGCAGACAGACAGAACGAGAGAGAAAAAAAGAGTGACAACAGAGAAGATGCTGAGACAGATAGACAGCACAACGGGGAGGCTAACTAAATGGCTAGAGCCGAGACACAGTTACAGTTGTATCTCCAGTGGTGTTTTTACATATTGTATTTGTTTGAAACATGAGCTGGGTAAAAAAAAAGAGGAGGACTGTCTCGCCAGTCACTGGTACAGAAATGGTTGAGAAACACCGCACTGTGTTGCCAATGTTGTGCCGGGACTACCGCCGGGTGTGCAGGGTCAGGGTGTAGAGTCTATGTGTAAGGACGAGGTGTGTGTCTGTGGTTGATGGCTAAGCACCAGGGTTGAACTATTTCCCCCCCCGGTTTAGGGCACTCAGCCATAGGTAAAATGCCAGCATGAAAATGTTAGGGTTGATCTTACTTCAGATTGTCTTGGTGACACACATCTACCATATCACTGCTTAACATGGTCCAAATTGTACATTATCTGAGTCACACCTTAACCATCTGTTGCATCAATCTGCAGAATGAAAACATTTGACCTAAAATGGTATAATGTGCTAATTTACATTCAACCATTTAAAAAGTGGCATGATCCCCTTTTATGGGAATGTGTAGCTGCTGTCTGTACAGTACATTCGGAAAGTATTCAGACCCCTTGACTTTTTCCACATTTTGTTACGTTACAGCCTTATTCTATAATGTATAAAAAAATTTTTTTTTTTTTACTTTACTTTACTTTTTTACTTCATCAATCTACACACAATACCCTATTTTAACAAAGCAAAAGCAGATTTATAATTTGTAACAAATAACATTTACATAAGTATTCAGACCTTTACTCTGTACTTTGTTGAACCACCTTTGGCAGCAATTACAGCCTTGATTCGCTACAAGCTTGGCACACCTGTATTTGGGGAGTTTCTCCCATTCTTCTCTGCAGATCCTCTCAAGCTCTGTCAGGTTGGATGGGGAGCATTGCTGCACAGCTATTTTCAGGTCTCTCTAGAGATGTTTAATCAGGTTCAAGTCCGGGCTCTGGTTGGGCCACTCAAGGACATTTAGAGACTTATCCTGAAGCCACTCCTGCATTGTCTTGACTGTGTGCTTAGGGTCATTGTCCTGTTGTATAGTGAACCTTCACCCCAGTCTAAGGTCCTGAGCGCTCCGTTCATCTTTCCCTTGATCCTGACTAGTTTCCCAGTCCCTGCCTTTTAAAAACATTCCCACAGCATGATGCTGTCAGGTTTCCTCCAGACGTGATGCTTGGCTTTCAAGCCAAAGAGTTCATCCTTGGTTTCATCAGATCAGAGAATCGTGTTTCTAATGTTCTTTAGGTGCCTTTTGGCAAACTCCAAGTGGGCTGTCAGGTGCATTTTACTGAGGAGTTTCTTCCGTCTGGCCACTCTACCATAAAGACCTGATTGGTGGAGTGCTGCAGATATGTTTGTCCTTCAGGAAGGTTCTTCCATCTCCACAAAGTAACTCTGGAGCTCTGTCAGAGTGGTTCTCCATTTAAGGATGATGGAGGCCATTTTTTGGTACCCTTCCCCAGATCTGTGCCTTGACACAATCGTGTCACGGAGCTCTAAGGACAATTCCTTCCACCTCGTGGCTTAGTTTTTGCTCTGACATACACTGTCAACTGTGGGACCTTGTATAGACAGGTATGTGTCTTTCCAAATCATGTCAAATCAATTGAATTCATCCCAGGTGGACTCCAATCAAGTTGTAGAAACATCTCAAGGATGATCAATGGAAACAGGATGCACCTGAGCTCAAATTCGAGTCTCATAGCAAAGGGTCTGAATACTTATGTAAATAAGGCATTTCTGTTATTTATTTTTATACATTTTCAAAAATCTCTAAAAGCCTGTTTTTTCTTTGTCATTATGGAGTATTGTGTGTAGATTGATGAGGGAAAAAATACAATAATCCACTGTATGTAAAATGTCACACTTTTGCATCTCATGCTTGTTCAAAGTGGGTAACAAACACACACCAGTGGGCAGCAAAGGTGGAAAATAGGTCAGATCAGTGTACAAAAGAACACATTTTAACAGCAAGTGTCATTTTAAAATACAGTGTCAAGATGACCCAAGCTCATATTCAGCCCATTCCTTATTCAACAATGTCAAAATCAGAGATAACCCTCCTCCTTTTCTTATGTGAGGAGAGATCCTGTCGAGACGATATGAAAAGTCCGATCGAGAACTAGCTTTCACAGAACAGTTTCGTGAAAAGACATCATTCAGAAACGGTGTAGAAACTCAATGGAGTTGCCGAAGATTGTGGGGATCCTGTTTTTTGTATCCAATTGAATTATACATTGATGTGAGTAAAAATGTGAATACATTTTGGAATCAATGCCCTGGACTGTTAGCTATATCGCTTCAGTCCACATCTCTCTGTTGGGAAAACAGTGGTGTCCTCTTTGCTCTTTTTAATAAAGGTAGAAATGTCAATCAACAGCAAGAGAAAATGTCAAAATGCGACTCCACATGAAATGAAATAAATGGCCAATTCGGGAATAAACATCATCAAGTCAAACTGTTGCTCATGGTCATCCGAAGTAGAGAGAAGAGACTTCTCTTCTGTTCTGTCTCCTCTCTCCACTTCGGATGACCATGAGCAACAGTTTGACTTGATGATGTTTATTCCCGAATTGGCCATTTATTTAATTTCATGTATCAAGTGACAATTTCACAAGACAAATACACTGGTGTCTCACTGACCACCACAGGGGGATTTGACACATAAACAGTTTTCGGTGTACCTCTACTGACATCCTATGGTCATTGTTAGAATGCATGTAGTGTGTTTTCTGGAGGTGGTGAAATTATGTTGTAACTGCAGATGACTACACCAACTGCAATTCAATGATGTGGGGAAGGCGATCGTTCATAGGTCAATTGAATTATCTGAAAGGAAATACCTGACAACAGTCCTGACTCGTGGCATACCATAATAGTCATTCTCAAAATGTATTTTTGCCTTTTGCCTCCTTTTTTTCAAGCTTACCAGCAGTTATTTGGCGGTCTTAGGAGCAAGGAAATCCATAGTACTGTTATAAGAGAGAAGTGAGATCTTATGATCAATTAATGATCAATTATGATCAATTATGATCAATTAATTTTCTCTGACTGCGATATGACAATTAAAACACATTTGGATTCATTACATGAAGATATCCATTCACATTTCTCCAAAGTCATAGTGACAGTGCAACTGTGCAGTCATGGAACCTACACAGAGAAGTGTGGAATCAGGGCCACTTCTCACCTTTTGCTGCCCTAAGCGCGGGAAGATGTTTAAAGTAGAAGGTACTGACCAAGGAGTTGGGGGTTGTAACCCTTTCATTCTCTTTTCCCTCCGTTAGGCTACATGTTTCTCACTCAACATCGATCAGACCGCTCCCGAACACACACCCAGCTGTGCACCCAAGCTCCCATTAAGCCTAAAAAAAATGTCTGCCTTTGAAAAAAACCATACAGTATCTAACAGATGGGATACACAAACAGGACAAGCTACATTCTTTGCCAAATCACGACAGCTTTATCACAAATTCAAAATGGACTGGTTGATTAAAGTAGGGAAATATGTTCCACCACGATCTGAAGTTTTGGAATAATATATGCATATTTTTTTGCTAACTGTTAGTTTGCCTTTTAGATGAGGTTGACCCCCCCCCCTAAATCTAGGCAGGTTCCAGACAGAAATTGACAATAAAAACATTGTTTTGATGAAGGCAAATCGTGTATTCATTAGTCTACAGCTTTGTTTCATGTTTAGCGGAAGCCTGCCCATCATAACCTGTTTCAGCTCACAAATCAAACACAGGACAAAATCTATTAAAAATGATGGTTAACAAGTGAAGCATTTTAGCTTTCATATGCTGTTTAACTGTATGTTTCAACTACCAATGTTAAACAAACTACACCCTGTTAAAAGGGAGTAAACGGTGAACAGTTATATTGATGAGAAAGACGCACCTGTTTTGGTAGCGCAAGTCAAGGCTCAAATGGCGCTTGCAGTCCTTCATTTAGCAAATTAGTTAGGGTACTTTACAATTTGATAATACTTTTCATGTAATTCTATTCATTTTGCCATGGAGCAGATACTTTTTTTTTGCAGTTTAACAACTAATTTCCTGCAATGATATATGCCATGTTAATATAATATCTGAGTGAGAATGACACAAAAAAAAAGATGTTGACTGACATAAGAGAAAAACTGATGATACACGACCAAATGTAGAAATTGCACCTGGTATATTCTACTACTACTTCTTACTCTCAATAGTAAGTTGCAAAATGAAAAATGTTTTGCCTGGAAACAGCCCTGTGTGCAATAACAGTCCTCTTCTCTGAATGACCTCCAGGGGGCACTCTCAATACATCTGCCTACCGACTGATGGACCTCAACAGGGACAATGTGAGCATTAGTAGCAACACTTTCCAGAATCACCTTCTCCTGTGAAGAACATCAATAGTGACAGAAAAGTGACAATGAGTCACATACAATCTTTGTTTGAATACTGAGATGTAGATTGATTAACATTTATGGTCTTCTTACTACCCTAATTGACTCAAAAGGTCACAATGGTACTGCAGCATTCTACATTCTGACGGAACACTCTGGGATGATGTCTAATGTTAAAGACAGTTGAGCTGATTTGAATGAAGTGATGTTGGCACATAAGAATGGCTGTTTATTCACATCAGTTTGCCTTTGAGGACCAAAATGATGTACGCCTCTTCAGATTGTTAAGATTCTCTCTTCCAAACATTTAAGTCCAGACAGCAAAAAAACTAAACATTAAAAAACACGTCATATCATATGAATCACAGCATATGTACATTCATCCATTTCATTGTCACCTCAGGACAAGTGGGCTGCGGTTTCAGAGGCAGCGCCATGTACATTTTTTTACAAGCTTTATTCTTTGTCTCCTTGAACTCGGATTCAGAGGTTGCCTAGCAACAGTGACAGTAACAGCCGGGACAGCCTTGATCTTGTTGTTTAAACCATTAAAAATAGGTGATGGAAGGTGGTACCATGGTAACTAAAACAGAGCCACAGAGCTCAGGAGCAGGTGTCTCTGTTGGCACACTTCCAGCCTGAAAGGTGCCAGCGACTCCCCTAACTAAGCCACTCACCAATGATTTAGGCCTACCACAAATCACAAACAAACATGTTTTTACACATTATCAGCATATAACCTTGCTCATGGGTGGTCAAGATTTTCAACGAATGCAGTGGTGGGTCGTCTTGTTTTTTTCTCAAAAGAAAATCCCCAAGATTGTGCATTCTACTGATTACAGTATAATAACCATTTGCATTCGGGTAGTTTGTCAAAGTGAAATACACAGAGTGTATATGACTTCAGTTATCCCAATGGCTTTCACTTGTGCCCTTGAAATCCAAGTTAGGGACTAAATCCCAGTACAAAGCTATATAAAGAAAGACTGGAAGACTCTATGGTAATTGTAACATTACAGAGGTAATCCAGTGGTCATATCTCAATTACATCAGGATATATATGCTTAATGCAAAGGCAAATCATGCATTATAAATGATATAATTTGAGATGTGAAAGCAAAGCAATGGTTTACTCTGCCAAAAGAAGCAGGTCATTGATGTGCTATACATCCTCTTTATTGTCCCATTAACATGTAGAAGTTGATATGGATTGTTTGTCTAAAGACAGCCATGCATTTCCACGTTCATCAATCAATCAATGGCCCATGAGGGATCTTCCGGTGTCACTCTTCTAAGCAATTCAAAACTGTTGTGAATAATATCAGTGAGCTTGGCTGAAAGTCAAGCACATTTCCGAGGAGAGCTCGGTAATGGTAATGACCAAGCAGAGGTTGGTTTGCAGCAGACACTGCTGTGCTCAAAGGATTTATTCTACAATCAACTTCTACATGTGTGCGTGCTGCTTGCGTGTGCCTGCGTGCAGAAGCGCAAATATTTGCATACGCATGTTGGTGAGGGTAGAATGTGAACGTTTGGTTCATTAGTTGTTAGGTTACAGTAAAATGCTGTCACATAAGATCCAGTTGCAACTTGATGTTGTAAGTCTTGAATGAAAAATCTCAATTGAATGTTTGATATTTGACATATTTTAAAGTATAAACAGGTGGTAACATGGATAACTAGTGTTGTCGGTACATCTTGCTCCCTCTATCTCTTAGCATGTGGCAGATTTCTAGTTCCTCATTGATATAATTCTGTCCCAGGGACAACATATGTCGACAGATTAAGTTGCTGAGTAGCACCTGGCCAGTCTCTGTGGGTGAGGCAATACATGTGGCGGCGCCCACAGTTCCTATTACTCTGTGCTCTACAGGAAGTGCTGTAGGGAACCAAACACAAGGATGAGCTTCTCTTGTGGCCTAAACGGCCCTGAACGGCCAGCCCTCAATGGAGCCTCTTATCCAGCTGTGAGAGAGCCTATCCCCACAGGCCTGGACATAATACAGTAACTGCTCTGTGTGCCCAGGCTGTGGCCGCCAACTCAGCATTCTTATGCAGATGGGGGCTCAGCCGTTTGAATGGGCAGTGAACCCAGAGTGGGTCCGACACAGTGGGATCCCAGCAGCATGGCTTCTTCATTAAGCTGATCAAGAAAATGAACGCTGTCCCCAATCCCCCCCCCCCCCCCCCCCCATTTCAATCATTATAAGCTATGCATCACTACTGTACATGTAGTGACACATTCTTTTGTGTGTAGGGGCTAAGAGAAGTGAACACAGCTAATGTACTTCATCTCACACATGGAATTGCATAAATATATAATATCCTGAAGGCCATTTCTATGTCAGTGTTTGATAAGAATAGAAAATACAGTATACTGTCTTTAAAATGTTTTATTATTCATTTGTCCCATCTGAAGGAAGTGTAGCGGAAATACCGCAGAGGCTCATTGGACAATTTTGCAGTAAGACTCTAGGAAGAGGAACCCATATTTCCACATGTCAATGTGCTGAATTGCAGCATGATGGAATGTTCCTATTTGGGCCACAGTGAAGCACCGCTCGAGAAGTGAAGTAGCCCTCCATTGAGGTTGAACACTGAAGGCTTTATCCTTGCGCGAAGTGTTTCACATTCCTGCTTCTTGGCACTGACACACATAATATTCTCCCTTTCTGATGACTCTTTTCTCCCAGGGTAATGTTTTAACTTATTGTCTTTGAAGTGATTTGTGATATTCCATTCACATGGTTATTTTCTTGGCCCGAGCATTAGGCCAGCTGCGGATCTTCTCCTTGACTCTTACCTCTTGAGATATCAGATGACACACCAGCATGGTCAGTGAAAGCTATGTTGTCTTTGCATTGTTCAACTGAAACCTGATACAGGTAGCAGCTCTCTGATCCTCCCTGGTTTGTCATCAAGATGGTATTTGGGTTTTCACACACCTGGGCTGGAAGTGTGACATAGTTTCATGAGAATGGATTACTTGCCCTTGTTGACTTCACTACTTTTCTAAATGGGGATAGTTAGAATCAGTGTTATGTGGATATCACTTAACTATTTCATTATTTGTAGTGACCAAATAGTAATAAAGAAGATGGTTATGGGATTATTGACAAAACTGAGCAGCAAAGTTGAGTTTGAGTATAGCACATTTGCTTATAATTGGCTTGTGAATGGTGAACATTGTTTCAACAGTATTTCCTCATATCCTCAGTGCATAGAGAAATGTGAAACATCCCCTTAGTGGAGCAACTCAATCAATACATTCTTTCTTCTGCGCTCTAAGCTAGCGTGGTGTGAACCAAGTAAAGCTTCCTATTGTCTCTCCCATTCAGCTCTCCATAGGTCAGGCTGGAGGGAAAATATGCATTATACGGAGACATGAAGGATCCCGCAACCAAAAAGACTCTCTTTTGTACGGCTCCATCTTGAACTCTGCTCTGTGCAAAGAGCTGAAGTGTCATATTCAGCAGATTCACACAAATGCTTTATTCAGAGGAAGAAATACAAAACATACTGTAGGGCATTGTGTGTGGGACAACAGATACTAAACTTAGACGAACAGCCTACAATGGGGATCTATTATCATGTTCCAGACCGAAACACTGCATTCAACTGGTAATTTAACTGGTAAATGAAGCCCTCGTTAGCCCAGCTTGTTCTACTGGGCCCTTTTGCCTGGCAGTAGTCAGCTCAGTTCATTTACGAGGACAAGCTGAGTGAGTAGCTCTCATTATCTGTTATCTCCTCTCGTGTTATCACTAGTAGAGATAGTGAGACATCACAGCCAAACACTGCATTCAACATATCTTTAAAGACATGACCTGAAACTTTGGCGACTACTAAGTATTTTTTAAACCTCCCATATTTGTCAATGTGTAGTTTATACATGATCCGTCTATGAGCATATTTGCTGTTTAACCTCAAACAGCCACGAAATCCCTAGTTTGAAAGCGACTGTTTTTTCTGGAAGCTTTGCTGCACCAATTTCCCCCACGTGGGCCAGCCCCTAGCAATATGAGTTCTAGCCAATGAGCTTCAGCCTCTCATCATTTGAGTGACAGCTAGAAAGATGCACAGACAGCAAGGCGAGAGAGAGAGCAGTGATCTGGTAAACATATTGCACATGTGACCTAGTAGCAAATTGCAAAGATCACTTTTGGCTAGTGAGGCTACTTTCAATACTACTGGATAAAAAGTATTCAAAAGTACCAGAGAATCTCTTTAACAGGTAAATGAAGCCCACTTGTCAGTCCAACTTGATCCACTAGGCTTCATATTAGATTGACCTGCCAGCCGTGAGCTCAGTTCATTTGTGAGGACAACTTGAGTGAGTAGCTATCATTATCTGTTAGCTCCTGTCATGTTATCACTAGTAGAGATCGATAGTGACTAGGGAGATAATACACACCCAGGGGAAAGGGTGGGGGTGGAGTACCATGCCCTATTGTTGTCTTTCTGCATGAGATGAGATACATCATTCAGAGTTCAGCATGCAAATACATATTTCCATCTCAGAATGAATCAAAACAAATACACAATGATTCAATGTCAGAATGCCAACAGCAAATCAATGAAAGAGTCCCAGTGAATGGCCAGTGAATCTTACGGAGGACAATAAGTAAGATTAATAGTAGGCATTACCCATCCATGAGAGATTTAACATTTCACTGAAAAGTCTTTAACCTTTATGTTAGACAAGCTACGTTTTTCATCACTTGTACTACAGTTATTCTGACTGTCAACTGCTCGATAATGCTTTACTGCATATTGATTTATTCACTGCTTGGTTGATAATAAATACTTTATCATTGATGTCTTATTGTTTTCCAAGGTCCACTGACAGCTGACAGCTATCCCTGAACAAATTAATACTATGCTGGCTACAATCTGACCAAAATCCAAGGTGGGTGCTTGCACCTACCCCAAACCCGGGTGTATGTTTTGGTTTTGCCCGAACACTAGCACTACACAGCTGATTCAAATAACCAACTCACCATCAAGCTTTGATGATTTGAATCAGCTGTGTAGTGTTAGGGCAAAAATCTAAATGTGTACCCAGATGGGGCCCCAGGACCGAGTTTGGGAAACCCTGCATTAGCTCCCGAGTGGAGCAGCGGTCTAAGGCGCTGCATCTCAGTGCTAGAGGTGTCACTACAGAAACCCTGGTTTGAATCCGGGCTGTATCACAACCGGCCGTGATTGGGAGTCCCATAGGGCGGCGCACAATTGGCCCAGCATCGTCCGGGTTTGGCCGGTGTAGGCTGTCATTGTAAATAAGAATTTGTTCTTAACGGACTTGCCTGGCTAAATAAAGGTTCAATTATTGATTTATTTTTAAATCCTGAGAGGCACAAATGAGCCATTACCAGCTCTGATGATGGAGAGGGCTGTACATCACTGGGGACAGTAAGAGCTGGTTGATCAGTCGCTGCCAGTACCCCCCCTAACCTTCCCCTCACATCCCATTTATCCCCTACAGATTTGACTGTTTGTGTTAGCACAATTACCCCTTTCAGACCAGCCGCTATGACAGCATGTGCACAACACTTGAGGGTTAGATTTCATTTCATCAAAGCATTACTGTTTTATTTGGACTGAGGATGGCTTTATAATGAACTGGGATGAGATGGTTTCAGAGACTCACTTTTAGAGTGCTTCATCAACCCTGCCTGTGTGTCCTCAATCAATAAGCTGCATTCATAAACCGTCCCCAAGCAGCACAACTTGTTAAACTGATTGTTGCTTTAATCCGTTATGGAAAATAAGACACACCTGCATGTTGGTCAGCAGTGGGACATGACTGAGGGTCTGATAACTGACTGACTTGACTATTTGGTTGCAGCAAATGACCAAGGAATGCACAATGACATAGCCTACACATTTAGGGATGGCATAGAATGGGCAAACACTGACAGCAGGCTTCCAGCAATGACATAGCCTACACATTTAGGGATGGCATAGAATGGGCAAACACTGACAGCAGGCTTCCAGCAATGACATAGCCTACACATTTAGGGATGGCATAGAATGGGCAAACACTGACAGCAGGCTTCCAGCAATGACATAGCCTACACATTTAGGGATGGCATAGAATGGGCAAACACTGACAGCAGGCTTCCAGCAATGACATAGCCTACACATTTAGGGATGGCATAGAATGGGCAAACACTGACAGCAGGCTTCCAGCAATGACATAGCCTACACATTTAGGGATGGCATAGAATGGGCAAACACTGACAGCAGGCTTCCAGCAATGACAAAGCCTACACATTTAGGGATGGCATAGAATGGGCAAACACTGACAGCAGGCTTCCAGCAATGACATAGCCTACACATTTAGGGATGGCATAGAATGGGCAAACACTGACAGCAGGCTTCCAGCAATGACATAGCCTACACATTTAGGGATGGCATAGAATGGGCAAACACTGACAGCAGGCTTCCAGCAATGACATAGCCTACACATTTAGGGATGGCATAGAATGGGCAAACACTGACAGCAGGCTTCCAGCAATGACATAGCCTACACATTTAGGGATGGCATAGAATGGGCAAACACTGACAGCAGGCTTCCAGCAATGACATAGCCTACACATCTAGGGATGGCATAGAATGGGCAAACACTGACAGCAGGCTTCCAGCAATGACATAGCCTACACATTTAGGGATGGCATAGAATGGGCAAACACTGACAGCAGGCTTCCAGCAATGACATAGCCTACACATTTAAGGATGGCATAGAATGGGCAAACACTGACAGCAGGCTTCCAGCAATGACATAGCCTACACATTTAGGGATGGTATAGAATGGGCAAACACTGACAGCAGGCTTCCAGCAATGACATAGCCTACACATTTAGGGATGGCATAGAATGGGCAAACACTGACAGCAGGCTTCCAGCAATGACATAGCCTACACATTTAGGGATGGCATAGAATGGGCAAACACTGACAGCAGGCTTCCAGCAATGACATAGCCTACACATTTAGGGATGGCATAGAATGGGCAAACACTGACAGCAGGCTTCCAGCAATGACATAGCCTACACATTTAGGGATGGCATAGAATGGGCAAACACTGACAGCAGGCTTCCAGCAATGACATAGCCTACACATTTAGGGATGGCATAGAATGGGCAAACACTGACAGCAGGCTTCCAGCAATGACATAGCCTACACATTTAGGGATGGCATAGAATGGGCAAACACTGACAGCAGGCTTCCAGCAATGACATAGCCTACACATTTAGGGATGGCATAGAATGGGCAAACACTGACAGCAGGCTTCCAGCAATGACATAGCCTACACATTTAGGGATGGCATAGAATGGGCAAACACTGACAGCAGGCTTCCAGCAATGACATAGCCTGCACATTTAGGGATGGCATAGAATGGGCAAACACTGACAGCAGGCTTCCAGCAATGACATAGCCTACACATTTAGGGATGGCATAGAATGGGCAAACACTGACAGCAGGCTTCCAGCAATGACATAGCCTACACATTTAGGGATGGCATAGAATGGGCAAACACTGACAGCAGGCTTCCAGCAATGACATAGCCCACACATTTAGGGATGGCATAGAATGGGCAAACACTGACAGCAGGCTTCCAGCAATGACATAGCCTACACATTTAGGGATGGCATAGAATGGGCAAACACTGACAGCAGGCTTCCAGCAATGACAGCCTACACATTTAGGGATGGCATAGAATGGGCAAACACTGACAGCAGGCTTCCAGCAATGACATAGCCTACACATTTAGGGATGGCATAGAATGGGCAAACACTGACAGCAGGCTTCCAGCAATGACATAGTCTACACATTTAGGGATGGCATAGAATGGGCAAACACTGACAGCAGGCTTCCAGCAAATGTTCTTACATGTAAAATACCTGATTTGACTCAATGTATTTGAATTATATGGTAACTGGCAAGCCATTTTACATAATCATCTGTACACTGTTCTGATGTTTTGTCTCAGGCGTATGTACGGCATCCTCAATATAAACTCTTGATGCTTGAGGATATCAGTTTTATCACATTAGAAGCTCTGCCACACATACCCAAATTCAATCATAGCTGCCTGGCCATGTGTAATTAATATCTGATTAGACAGATGCACAGGACTGCAATCTCACTGAAGGAGAGAGGGAAGGAATGGGTGAGAGAAGGAGAAGAAGATGGTAAGGGAGAAGGATGAGGCACCAGAGAGGATGAAAGAGGGAGAGGGAGTGGGGGAGAGGAAGAAAGAGGAAGAGGGAGAGGGGAGAGGAAGAAAGAGGGTGAAGTGCCCAAGCAGTCACAGACCCATCACAGCTGCAATGCGTGGTTGTACCTCTGCCTTTCTCTTTCCCTGTACAACACACATACACACACACACACTGCATAGGGGGGGGGGGGGGGGGGGGGGGTTGTGTGTATTGTTTTGTATTGTTAGGTATTACTGCACTGTTGGAGCTAGAAACATAAGCATTTCGCTACATATCTACAAAATATGTGTGTACATGCGACCAATAAACTGTATTTCATTTGATATTTGATTTGGATTTGTAACCCGGGTGGGGAGACGCACACACACTTCGATCCTCACCAGCCCTTTAAATGAGCCATCAGAGCTGTATCGGGCCGTGCCTTCTGGACCAGCCCCCTGCCTGCCTGTGCTGGGTGCCTGGCTTGCAGCTGTTGTGATATTGATGGGAGATCTGTCTGTCTCTCACTGAGATGAGGCTTTACACTCTCAGTTCCTTTCTATTCCTTTGATTATTAAAATGATCCACCATGTCACAAATAAGAGTAATTGCAATGAGACAGATAACATCATTAAAGATATCAATACCTATTATTATTTTTACGAGACACCCAGTCTTCAGTGTCTTTACAGTGTCTTCATTCTATCACACAGCAGCTACAGTGCATGACTTACATTAAAAATAACTCTTGGCCCACTCAGGCGGAACATAGTGGGGAATAAACACATATCCTCATCCCAGTAGCTAGTATTCTATTTTGGTAGCAACATTTTACGGCTAAATAAATACTGAAATGGTTGTTGTCGTTGTAAACACCTGAAATGACTTTTCACGGTGTATAATGCTGCTGCTAACCAAAACCCTCTCTAACGTGTTTAACACCATACCGTAGCAGTATGACCTGTCCAGATGAAGGCAGTCAGTGAAGTGTGAAGCATTTGAAAGTGTGTTTGACTGACCTACTTTGATATTTATTCCTGTCTGTAAGTGCTGAACAGTGTTCATTTTCCAGAGAACAGTATGCCAGGTTTCTGGACACATCAGGGGTATGATATATGAAATTACCCAGTGTTTGCCATTTCACTTTTACATTTGGCGGCACAAGCCCTCATTTCAATTAATTTCATTTAATTTCATTGCCTTTACAAACACTAGCCTACTTACCATTGCATGACAAATATCTCTCTCTCTCCCCCTCCCTCCCTCCTCTCCCTCTCTCATTCGCTCTCTCTCTCTCCCTCCATCTCACTCCTCTCATCTCTATTGCTCAGATTCTGCCGCATCTCCTTCTCCCTTTCTCCTGATCAAAGAAAAGGTCTTATTTAACCGTTCTAATGAGATGTGTGGCCATGGAGTCAACATTAAATCTTGTGGTGTGGTGACAAGTTAAACAATTACCAAATTGCTCCCAATCAGGATCTGATGGGCATGTAATGTAATGTGCGTGGGGGGGAGGCACATTACTGTAAATAATATCATTGGTTAATAGGAAAAGTGGCCATATAATGAGGTGTAGGAATTATGGTCAACTCTGACCCTCAATGTCTGAGTTATTCATTTGATGTAAAAACTGCCTTTTCTGAAGGTTTAGAGCTAATGGGTTCCTACTTATTTGTGTCTTGTCAACACAGGTGACCACAGAAAACAATTGCATGGTGTGAAAGGAGGTGTGTCTTCTCTACATTGGGCAGAATGGTAGCTGATAGGAATATTAATGCAATCTCCACATGTAATTCCAGTGTCAATCAGGTTGGAAACATTTGGAGTGCATTGTTGGTAATAGCTTTCACCATTGGGAGCAATACATGGCTACCTTTTTCATGCTATTTTTAGATGTGACACATGTACCACATGATTGCCATGTTTAGTCTCATAACTGTGGCTCAAAAGTACTTTACATTGTATGATCAGGTGAACCCATGTTTCACTAATGTATGGCACCCATGTTTCACTAATGTATGGCACCCATGTTTCACTAATGTATGGCACCATATTTTCAAAAGAATGCATCCACAAGGAAAATAGAAATGTCATGCCAAGCTTAGGTCCCTGACAAAAATATGAAGATTTTTGTTTTATGTGTGTACACTGAGCGAATACAAATAACTTGATTTGGACTTGTGGCCCGCACGTTCCATTCTCTGCAGCCACTGTGTGAGTGCCCATTTTAGTTGGTGAGAGCACACAAGTGGAGAGACTATAGTTATTTCAACTCTATTGACGATTACTATTCTCCAAATCCCAAGTTTAACCACTGCCCCAGAAGCAGGCACGCCAGTTCTCTAAACTGCGTATTTCATTCACCATACCTATTCATCTGGTTACAGGGCATAGATAGTGGTTAAACAATAGTTAGGTACACTGTAGAATAGATTGTGGTTGTCAAAGTTAGAGGCCGTATTTGGACAGGCGTTTTACACTGAAGGGTATTGAATTGAAGATGAGAGATTGAGGCCAATCTCTGCCAACAGGCTCTGGTTCGTTAGCACTACAGCAGGGGTTCCCAAACCTTTTTGGCCCACAACCCCATTTTGATATCTGAAGATTCTGGTGACCCCAACCATGTGAAAAATAATGATGTAGTTAACAGCCAATGTTAACTTTTTTAATTGAGGCTATGGCAGGCAGTTGCAAGACATTCAAACAATATTTCTGATTGTATTCTCAACTCGCCGTTATATACTTTAATGTGGGGCTATGACATCATTTCGTATCACACCACCACTAATGAGATGGGTGTGCTTGATGCATGAGACAACAATATGTCCTCCTGAATAACATCCCCCCGACAAAGAGCGGACGAAAGTCAAAGCGCCTCGGCCCTCGCAGCTAATGTCCATTCGGAGAGCAAGGTGGGAGGTTTTTGAGTTGTCCAGTCAGAGTTTCTTCTTGATTGCTAGCTACAGCACCAATTCTTAGTTTCACTTCTGAAAAAGGTATTGATGTGAGTTTCTGTGCTTCTGCCTCCCCAAACATTGGTTAAACCATATCAAAATCATAACATCAATATCATAATAATTTACATTTAGATTTTAAAGTAACCACATTATAATGATTTTGAGAGACAAAGACGATATTATAATTATATTTTTTTTACCCCGATTTTGGAAATTCTCCCGCAACTCCATTTTCATATCAGGCGACGCTAGATGGGCCGCGACCCCTAGTATGGGAACCACTGGACTACAGCATGCCAGTTTGATACAAGATAAGACATTAGATGGCAATGCAATTGTGAAAAGATTTCTGTAGCCTATACATTGTTATGCAGTTAGATAATGTGTAAGGATATTACTGTGCAAAGCATTGATCAGTTTCATGACTTAACATTTCTGCCAAATAAATGTAGAAATCGTAATTAAGCAACTGCTAAACTATGGTCTTCATCGTAGTAAGAACTGCCCTCTCACTGAAGCAGAAAGGCATATGTACACCTTTACATCTTTACCATATGGCTCCAGCCATATTCATCGACCTGGCCAAGGCTTTCGACTCTGTCGATCCGCACATTCTTAATGGCAGACTCGACAGCCTTGGTTTCTCAAATGATTGCCTCGCCTGGTGTACCAACTACTTCTCTGATAGAGTTCAGTGTGTCAAATCGGAGGGCCTGTTGTCCGGACCTTTAGCAGTCTCTATGGGGGTGCCACAGGGTTCAATTCTCGGAACTGACCATCCTACTGATCCTCGACTTCGGCGATGTCATCTATAAAATAACCTCCAACACTCTACTCAACAAATTGGATGCAGTCTATCACAATGCCATCCGTTTTGTCACCAAATCCCCATATACTACCCACCACTGCGACCTGTATGCTCTCGTTGGTTGGCCCTCTCTTCATACTCGTCGCCAAACCCATTGGCTACAGGGCATCTACAAGTCTCTGCTAGGTAAAGCCCTGCCTTATCTCAGCTCACTGGTCACCATAACAGCACCCACCCGTAGCACGCGCTCCAGCAGGTATATCTCACTGGTCAAAGCCCATTCCTCTTTGGTCACCTTTCCTTCCAGTTCTCTGCTGCCAATGACTGGAACGAACTGCAAAAGTCACTGAAGCTGGAGACTCATATCTCCCTCACTAGCTTTAAGCACCAGCTGTCAGAGCAGCTCACAGATCCCTGCACCTGTACATAGCCCATCTGTAAACAGCCCATCTATCTAGCTCATCCTCATACTGTATTTATTTATTTATCTTGCTCATTTGCACCCCAGTATCTCTACTTGCACATTCATCTTCTGCACATCTACCATTCCAGTGTTTAATTGCCATATTGTAATTACTTCGCCACCATGGCCTATTTATTGCCTTAACTCCCTTATCTTACCTCATTTGCACTCACTGTATATAGAGACATTTTGTTTTATTTTTTCTACTGTATAATTGACTGTATGTTTTGTTTATTCCATGTGTAACTCTGTTGTTGTGTATGTCGAACTGCTATGCTTTATCTTGGCCAGGTCGCAGTTGCAAATGAGAACTTGTTCTCAACTAGCCTACCTGGTGAAATAAAGGTGTTCTCAACTAGCCTACCTGGTGAAATAAAGGTGAAATAAAAATAACAAATAAAATAAGTCTCCAAGCTATCTGTACATGATTAACCTTATTATTGGCTAACATGTCCATAACATGTCAAGAGGATACAATAAAGTCAACACTTGAAAAATACATGCTATAGCTGTTACTTTCTTCTTCTATGTTACTTCCTCACTGGTAATTCTGTGCAATTGACCAAAACATCAATGCCATTTAGCTGATTACAACACTAATAAGCTTTGTCATCTTTGACCATAAGCCACTGATAGCTGGTCTGTAACTGGACACATCTCAATAGTAGACCAGACCAGACGTTCACTTGCTTTGATAACAGATGGTTTATAGACCTAGTAGGGGTCGCAATCTCTGTTATGCTGCAAAAGGAGATTCAGCCTTCTGTTTGTGTATTATATGACATGGCACTCCTAAATGCTCGAATCACATTATCACAAACAGAAATATAAGCAAAGAACATGACAGCAAATATGTGGACGTCTTCATTTTCGCTGGAGTTGAAATCAATCCACTGATGAAGATAACCTGAGAAATATCATTTTCAAAACCCCACAATTCTTAATGCAATAAATGCCACACAAATATGTTCAATTTCTGTATCATGATGACTACGGCTCAGCCTATTCCCTCCCCTGTTGTCTGAAATAAATCTAATTGCCTGGATTTCATAGATTTTAATGTCATAGTAAATTAATGTTCTTTCTACACGGTGAATACCATATGTCATAGCAGCTGTCCGACCCAAACACAGTGAGTGGCAGACCAAGCTCTCTGAACCAATAGGCTTTGTCCAGGCTAGGAGATGTTGGCTCAGTCCTTTTGTTCAAGTGTCCTGAATCTGAGCAGTTCAGCATTAAAGAGACACATGTTTCTGACAGGCTGTTTTCACTTGATTCCAAATCCAAATCATGTGTAGTAAGACAGAAAACATTGAATCAGAATGTGTTTCAGCCTAAAAGCAGATCAGATGCTCATATACTGTAATTCTAAATTGTACATTTGGGTAATAAAAAACAATGGCAATAGCATTATGCATAAATCTAACTATATTTTAGACCATATGTTGTCTACTGTACAGACATCAGTGATATCATGTGTGTTAAAGCACTATTGAATCATCTGCAGTGGTAAACATCCAACCCAATGACTCAGACAGACACAGGGCCAACACTACACTAGCTGCTAATCGCTGGATGAGCACTGCATTAAAACATGGCTTTTCAAGAAGAAATGAGAGAACTGTTGCTCACAGGGGGAGTCATCCCCAAGGCATACTGCTATTGCTGAAGTAAATCAGCCTCAATGTCAGTTCGGGGATAGACATATCTGAACAACAAAGGAGACCGGCCCCAGAATAACACACAACTCACAGACAGGGATCTCTACATGTTGTTTTTCAAGCTAAATTGAAATTATATAGACTTTGACACATCCTCCAAATCTCAGGAGATTTTTAACAGGTGTTTCTATGACAAATATGTACAGGCTATCTGGTTTCTATTTTGTTTCAATAGTGTATGCTTTTGGTAATGATTACCTGAATTCAGTGTGGTTTTACCAAACCTAGCCAATCTCTGAGATAAATGACATCTCAAGACTGTTCTGCCACCCTATTGAATTGTACACTTAATCGGTTAGCCTATGGGCAAACTAAGACTGTGGTGCTTGCTTACCTACAACAATTAGTATTTAGCCTTTCAAGACCACATGCATTTTTTTTTTATTCAGAAAACAGCTGAAAGTCTAAAGAGAATCAATGTGTCTACTCCCTCACAATGACCCATCTTCAGTATTAAAATGTCAGTTACCACTCCACATCTTGTTTGCATAGTTAATATACATGTGTT
Organism: Oncorhynchus kisutch; assembly: GCF_002021735.2. NCBI lineage: Eukaryota > Metazoa > Chordata > Actinopteri > Salmoniformes > Salmonidae > Oncorhynchus > Oncorhynchus kisutch. The sequence continues at coordinate 19,088,390 of NC_034194.2, read as the reverse complement.
AGTGTTGGGTATAAAATTACTTCCATAGCCATGAACACAAGGGACTGTCTGTGCTCAAGAGAACCATCACATAAGGTTCAGTCAAACAACAGGTCATGTCAGATCACTCATTTAGGGATAAGGGTCAAAGGTCATAGCAAATTCTCTCTTTTTCTCCCGTTCCCTCTCTTTATAACCCCTCTCTCTCCCCGTTCTCCCTCTCTCTCTCCCTGTCTCTTGTTTGACTTTCAACCACAGTTTAGATTATAACCTCATGATGAACCCTACACTTTCCTGCTATGAGTAACTCTGACAATGGAGTGGCAGGAAATACTACGGAGGATTCAGCTACATCCTGTATCATATACTCTACTGGCTCTACATCTTCCTAATCAACACCTCCTGGCTGCCAGGAGATTTCCATTCAGATATGACCAACGCCTCTGTAAGAATAGGCAGGTCCAACTATGCAAATGATGGAGCAATCAATGAATATCTCTACAAACACAAACTTGAGTTCACTGCTTCGGTCTCATTGCTGATTCAACGCCTTACAGTATGTTTGGTGACCAGTGTCATTTATCAGTGTGGCTTGCGTTTGATTGAACCAAATAATGTGTCGTCAGATAAAATTACCATGAGATTTAGATGGCTGTAATTCCCATATCCAGATGAAGGGAGGAAAAAGCTCCACATCTCATTCTAGCTCACTGTAGGTAGTTAGAAAGGATGCAGCTGAAATACACACAGACAGCACATTTGCTGCAGCTCCCCAGGCACTGAATCATTAGTTACCACTATTCAATAAATAATCAAGCCATTGTTGTGTGAGCCACTGGTCTTTAGATGTTGACATTGTGTGTAGATGTAGTTTTGATTTGTATAAATGTAACGTTAGATATTGCTACTGTACACAGAGGTTGTAAAAGTGGTGTTTACAGACAAAGTGGCATCATTCAGAGTAACATTATGAAGGATTCCCCCTAATTTGTGCAGTCCATTGTGATGTTGCAATAAACCATGCACAGTGCATATACCAAATAATCAGTGACAGGAAAACTCCTGGCACTACCTGAAGCGTATCAATCACCGATGACTAATAAATGGTTCCTGCCTGGCTGTTCTGTTGAGAACATTCTTCACAATGCTACTGTATGAGTAGCTCAATATACACTCAGTGTCCAGTTTATTAGGTACAACCATCTAGTAACAGGTTGGACCCCCCTTTGCCTCCAGAGCAGCCTCAATTCTTCAGGGCATAGAAACGTTGCTGAATTGGTATCAACGGACATAACATACGCCAGGAAAACATTCCCCACACCATTACACAACCACCACCAGCCTGTACCATTGACACCAGGCAGGATGGGGCCATGGACTCATGCTGCTTACGCCAAATCCTGACATGCCATTAGCATGACGCAACAGGAACCGGGATTCGTCGGACAACATGATGTTTTTCCACTCCTCAATTGTCCAGTGTTGGTGACCGCGTGCCACTGGAGCCACTTCTTTTTGTTTTTAGCTGATAGGGGTGGAACCCGGTGTTCGTCTGCCGCAGTAGCCCATCTGTGACAAGGACCAATGCGTTGTGAGTTCTGGGATGCTGTTTTACACACCACTGTTGTACTGCACCGTTATTTGCCTGTTTGTGGCCCGCCTGTTGTACAATTCTTGCCATTCTCCTTCGACGTCTCATCAACAAGCAGTTCTCGCCCCCAGGACTGCCGCTGACTAGAATTGTTTTGTTTGTCGCACCCTTCTCGGTAAACCCTAGACACTGTCATGCCCAGGAGGCCGGACGTTTCTGAGATACTGGAACGTTGCACGCCCGGTGATCATACCATGCTCAAAGTCACAGGTCACTCGTTTTGCCCATACATTCAATCAAACAGTAACTGAATGCTTGCTTTATATAACCAGGCCTGGCCACGTGACTCACTGTCTGTAGGAGCGAACCATTTTCGTGAACGGGGTGGTGTACCTAACAAACTGGCCTCTGAGTGTAACCACATGCACAGAAACAGCATATACAGGTGTATGATCTTAATTTGATCACTCTTTTGTGGCTGAGAATTGCAGATAAGCTGAAAACGTATACTAACACACGGTGATACAGTACTATACAGTATGAGTTATACAGTATCACACAGAATTGCACTTTTTATGTAGCTTACCTTCGGGCAGCAAATAACTTAACCACCGATCAAGCAACATTATGGACTAAACGTTAAAATTCTGTTGCTGCAGGATTATTATGCTGTGACAATATGGCTACGCTTACACATATAGCTCAATTATGATATTTTGCCAATCATGATATTATAGGCAAATATCTGATCTGATTGGTCAAATGGCCAATTGGTGGCAAAAAGGTCTCAAGTGGGCTGCCTGTATAAATGCAGCCTATAGGTAAAATTATGATCCTACATCTGTATGCATATTTCAGTGCAAATCTGGACCAACATGGGCACCAGACGATCTTGACTACCCAGAGAAATGCACACCGTGTTATTCTCATTCATGAAATGACAGAGGGATCACGGACTGGTCCTCAGCATAAATGAAACTGCAATAAGCTGCATTTAATAAGGCCGTTTCAGAGGACCCAGTCTGGTGCAGAGCGGGCCAAACCCTGTGCTGTACTGTACCAAGCGAGCAGAGCAGACTTGCTGCCACACAGACTCAGCAGTGATAACATCAACACGGTGCCCACCACCACAGCCCACAGCCCGCCGGCTGGCACTGAGCCATAGTGTGGCCACCAAGCAGCTGGCCACTTACTCTGACTGATAATCCATCCAGGTAACCATCAACTACATCCTGCTTTGGATTGGAGGGAGCCATTCCACAGCACCAATAAGAAGTAGCTGATGTGTTGTGGATGCAAGTGTGTGAAATTAAAGTAGATATATGTTGTTTGCTTAAGGAATATAGTGTTAAACGAGCAGGCACAAGGTTGAGAGCCCATGTTTTAATCAGCTAGACACAGCACACATGACCTATATAACTGTAGTAGTTCTTAAACAAAGCGGGATGTTATTCAGACCTTATCGAGATCTTCAAATATGTGCATAGTATTAATATCATTATAACCTGGTCATTCAATTTGCATAAAATAGAGCTTTGAAGGAATCACTTTGTCTTCTCAATTTGTATTCAGTGTGCCTATCTGGAAAATGACTGGAATAAATCAGAGAGGGATGTCATTCTGCAGAGAAACTTGCAGGCGTGAACATAATCCTTAAACATATCTGGCGTGCTCCAACTGAAACATATTTCCTCCCTTGGGTTATAAAGCTTGGAAACATGAATCTAATGAGAAATCTGTCCTCACTGTAGTAATAGAGCACATGCATTCACTTGTGTTTCAATCTTGAAACAAGATATATCAACATTTTAAAAGTATTTCAAATAATACTATACTGGGAATTAAAATGTATAACAACATACAATGTCAATATAAAAACCAAACACCCTGTCACATTTAACTTATCTTGGAACAAAAGGAACTCACTCTTGAGAAGATTGTGGAGGTGTGGGGCACATTTAAGAAAGATGTCAGTGTTAAAATATTACTATACTGGGACTTAAAATAATGTGCCTTCATAAAGTCTTCATGAACACTACATAAATATGTCACAAGTCATCTATAATTGTATGTCATGCTCTATAAAGGGTTCATGAAGGGTGACATAACCACCAATGTCAAATGTGGCATAACCCACTACAGTATGTAAAATATGACATAAATCTGTGCTTTATAAAGAGTGGCATACGCACTGCTTAATAAATAAATTGAGGCTTCACAAAACAGTTGTAACCTTCGCATGCATCATGGTAGAGCATTGCAACGCCAGGATAGTAGGTTCGATTCCCGGGACCACCCATACCTAAACAATGATGCATGCATTACTGTAAGTCGCTTTGTATAAAATCGTCTGCTAAATGGAATATATTATATTACTTTAAAACATTTATGGAATGGCCCGACCTCTTTCCCTCTTGGGTGCATGGCCAATATTGGACCTGACCTCAACTTTCCCCAAGATGTTGGGCTGCAGGGTGACACACGCTCTAAAGTGCTGTCAAGCACAGCAAAAAAAACATTTGTAGGACCCCCCCCAAGTTATCTTTTGATTTTATGTGTTCATAACAATGCTTAAACAGGGGGGGATCACTTTTGAGGTCTGTGTAGTTACCCTTTAATTCAGTGTGCATGCACTGATGTTTGGTTAGCACTGTTGTTTGGTTAGCACTGTTGTTTGGTTAGCACTGTTGTTTGGTTAGCTGTGGAGTTTGCAAATCAAATGCCCACTTGTGCTGCCACGGCAGCAAAAAATGACCTTCATTTATTGCAATTTAAATTAGTTTGTCGCAGTTAAGTGTTGAGTTAGATTAAATAGCTACCTCAATCATTACTTCAAACAATTTCAGTGACTTCACAGCAATTTCTAGCCAGCTAACGGTAGAGATATAGCTAATGTTAGCAGCATATACTAGTTAGTTAGCTATAGCAATATGCAATTTTGTTAGCTAGCATGCTCAACTAAATAAAAATCCCCAAAGTTACAGCCATGTCTCATAGACATGTCATGAGATTCGTAAACGAACGAGGAATATAATAATACGAATGGAGTGGAGTTTCCCATTTCCTCATATGGAGTATTTCCTAAAAGACCTGCTAACTTTCTGTGTTGTTACTTTAAAGGTTGGAACCAACATGCAGTACCTCCAGCAGGCAGAGATGGAAGAACCATTCATCTGCCAGCTCAGGGACAAACTACACTATTCACAGCCCTGTGTAGTCTTCAATGTAATTGCATTGCTGGGCTTTTTTAAACTTAATGCATTTGTATTGTTTTAAAAATAGAAAGAAAAGAATGGTTTAGACTTGTCTTACGTTTTTATCTGTTTTAGCTTTAAATACATTTGTGTTTACATTAAGCCTTTATGAATGTGTTATGAATGACCAAAGGTGTCTGACTTTATAGTAAATTCATAAGCATTTATGTGTGCATTATAAATGAGCAAAGAGGTCTGCTTTAATCTACGGGATCAGTGCGGGACCCCCCCCCCCCAAGGGACGGTTGAGCTAACATGCGCTAATGTGATTAGCATGACGTTTTAAGTAACAAGAACATTTCCCAGGACATAGACAAAACTGATATGGGCAGAAAGTTTTAATTATTGTTAATCTAACTGCACTGTCCAATTTACAGTAGCTGTTACAATGAAATAATACCATGCTATTGTTTGAGGAGAGTGCAAAGTTATGAACTTGTAAATGTATTAATAAACAAATTAGGCACATTTGGGCAGTCTTGATATAACATTCTGAACAGAAATGCAATGGTTCATTGGATCAGTCTAAAACTTCGCACTAACGCTGCTGCCATCTAGTGGCCAAAATCAAAATAGCTCCTAGATTCCTAAGTCATATATGCAGGTGCTTCTACACCTGCATTGCTTGCTGTTTGGGGTTTTAGGCTGGGTTTTTGTACAGCACTTTGAGATATCAGCTGATGTATGAAGGGCTATATAAATACATTTGATTTGATTTGATTTGATATATTGGCCTTTCTCTTGCATTTCAAAGATGATGAACAAATAAAAATAAAAATACAATTTTTTTTCTTTGTATTATCCTTTTACCAGATCTAATGTGTTATATTCTCCTACAGTCATTTCACAAACGGCAAAGTGTTTCCTTTCAAATAGTATTAAGAATATGCATACCCTTGCATCAGGTCCTGAGCTACAGTCAGTTAGATTTGCGTATGTCATTTTAGGCGATTTTCTTTTTTTAAATGGTCCGAGCCTTAAGTTAAAGTAAGTACAGAGTCATGCGATATAGAGTCTTCATGGATGTGTTAAAAATGACCGAAGGTGTCTTGCTTTGAATAGATTATTACAGGACACTACATAAAGCACAATAAAAATATTATAAACACTCTGGATTTATGAAGGTTCTGTCAAGATCCACAGGTTGTTGCAGTGTTTGAGAGGTATTTACATGGGTTGGTGGACCTATAAAGCTTGCGTTTGTGTGTGTGTGCGTGTGTGTCAGAGCCAATATGATTTGGAGTAGTCCTACCTGAGACTACTGCACCAGGTATTCCTCTTACGTTCTCATGCTGGAGACCAGGTCTTGATTACAACCTGTTACAATGGTGCCAACATTTTGTGGCTGATCTTTCAGCGGGGGAGTGGGTGAATGTGTAAAAGACTTGACTGGGCCCAGCACCACACAATATGGCTCATTATATTGTTGTGTGCGTGTTTGTGTACTGAAGAACATGTAACTTGGTTCCAGAAGAAAGCCACTTTCAATTTTCTTATGTTGGGGGCTTTCATCAAGCTAAGTGTTTATTGGTGTAACTATCAGAACTCAGGATAAGACCCAGATGCAGACATCTAGAGTCACAGATGTGTATTTACCCCCAACAGGGGGCAGGCAAAAGACAGGTCTAAAAAGGAAGGCAGAGGGCAGAGTCAATAAAGTACAGAACAGCAGGCAGGTTCGTGGTCAGGGCAGGCAGAATGGTCAGAACCGGGGAAACTAGGAAACAGGATGGGAAAACACGCTGGTAAGACCTGACAAGACGAACTGGCAACAGACAATCAGAGAACACAGGTATAAAAATACATTGGGGATAATGAGTAAGATGGGCGACACCTGGACGGGGGTGGAGACAAGCTCCTGGAAACAGGAGACAAAGGGCTGTGAGACATAGGTTAAATCCTCGACACATGAAAAGTGGAAGGAATACGGAGGGTACGGGCAACCGAAGAAGAAAAGCAGAGGGGTTAATAATCTTGGAGATGGGGAAAGGACCGATAAAGTGGGGGGGGGGGGGGGGGGGGGGGTTGAAGGACTCCACCCGGAGGGGCAGGTCATGAGTGGACAGCCATACCCTCTGCCCGAGACGATACCGGAGAGCTGGGGTCCGGTGGCGGTCCGCTTGTCATCGATACCTGGAGGTGATCTTGAGAAGAGCTGACCGGGCTCCCTTCCAGGTATGGCGACAGCAGCGGACAAACATCTGGGCCTCTTCCTCTTGCTCTGGGAAGGGCTGGGGCTGATAACCCAGGGAACTCTCAAAAGGCGAGAGCCCAGTGGCAGAGCAGGGGAGGGTGTTGCAGCTGAATTCAATCCACATGAGTTGCTGGCTCCGGGTGGTGGGGTTGGCAGAGTCAATGCAGCTAACAGTCGTTTCCAGGTCCTGATTGGCTCGATCCGACTGGTCGTTAGACTGGGGATAGAACCCAATGAGCGTGCAGAATGCATTCCAGAACCGGGACGAGAACTGAGGACCTTGGTCGGAGACCATGTCGACCGGGAGTCCGTGGATCCGAAATACGTGCTGCACCATGAGCTCGGCCGTCTCTTTGACAGAGGGTAGCTTGTGGAGAGGAATGAAATGGGCGGCCTTGGAAAACCGGTCTACTACTGTAAGGATGATGGAGTTGCCATCAGACAGGGGAGACCAGTGATGAAGACCAGGGATATGTATGACCAGGGACGGTGAGGGACAGGAAGTGGTTGAAGAAGACCAGCCGTAGCTTGCCGAGGAGTCTTATTCTGCACACAGATCGTGCAGGCGGCCGACGAACGCGGAGACGTCAGGGACCATGGTAGGCCACCAAAAGCGTTGTTGCACAAAGTCCAGGGTCTGCCGGGAGCCCGGGTGGCAGGCAAGCCTGGAGGAGTGGGCCCAATCCAGGACCGAGCAGCGTACATGGTTAGGAACAAACATCCGGTTATCTGACCCCCCCCCAGCCCCCATTCCGACATCCGAAGCTTCGCACTCCACCACGAACTGACGGGACGGGTCAGGATGAAAGAATATGGGAGTTGTGGTGAAGCGGTGCTTGAGGTCCCGTAACGCCCGGTCAGCAGCTGGGGACCACATGAATGGAACCTTGGGAGAGGTGAGTGCAGACAGGGGTGAAGCCAGGGTGCTGTAACCCTGGATTAAGCGGCGATAAAAATGGGCAAATCCCAGGAAGCGTTGCAGCTGCGCTCTAGATGTAGTTTGGGGCCAATCCACCAATGCTCTCACCTTTCTGAGATCCATCTGTACATTCCCCTCAGTGATGATGTAACTGAGGAAGGGAATGGTGGAGCGATGGAATTCACACTTTACTGCTTTCACAAAAAGCTGGTTCTCCAGGAGGCGCTGGTTGACCTGTTGGACGTGGAGTGCATGTTCTGGGGCTAAGCTGGAGAAAACAAGGATATCGTTGAGGTAGACGAAGATGAACCGGTTCAACATGTCACAGAGAATGCCATTAACCAGGGCCTGGAACACAGCTGGAGCGTTGGTTAGACCAAATGAAATGACCAGATATTCATAGTGACTGCTGTCCGTGGTGAAGGCAGTCTTCCACTCGTCCCCTTCCCGTATCCGCACCAGGTGGTAGGCGTTCTGCAGGTCCAACTTGGAGAAAATTGTGGCCCCCTGGAGCGGTTCAAAGGCCGAGGCGATGAGTGGTAGTGGGTAGCTGTTCTTAACCGTGATGTTGAGGCCCTGGTAGTCGATGCACGGGCGCAAGGTTTTGTCCTTCTCCACATAGGAGAACCCTGTGCTGGCGGGAGAGGCAGAAAGACGGAAACACCCTGCAACCAGGGAGTCCTCAATGTAGGTCTCCATAGCTTTGGTCTCCGGACCCTACAGTGAATACAGTCGTCCCTGGGGTGGTGTCGATCCCGCAGTCATAGGGTCAGTGTGGAGGAAGAGAAGTGGCCTGGGCCTTACTGAAAACCCCCCTGAGGTCCTGGTACTCTGCGGGAATGGCGGAGAGCACACAGGAAGACGTCCCAAGGCAGTCTGCACCAACTTCAGGCAATGCGCATGGCAGAACGGGCTCCAGCCCATCAATGAGGAGATTATGTCACTGGAGCCAGGAGAATCCCAAAACCACGGGAATCTGGAGGGACTTCATGAGCGGGAATTGAATGGTCTTGCTGTGAATCCCTGAAACACAAAGTTTGATGCGAGTGGGGTTATGCGTGACTGGACCTATAGAGCCTCTTCACTGTTGACATTGAGACTGGTGTTATGCGGGTACTATTTAATGAAGCTGCCAGTTGGGGACATGTGATGGCGTCTGTTTCACTTTCATGCTTCTGTTCAAATATTTTAAAAAGACTGCCCAAATGTACATTTATTAAAACTTTTTGCAACTCTCAAACCCGGATCCGGGAGCGTAATCATCGCCTCAAACTAATTAGCATAACGCAGCGGACATAAATATCCCTAGAAAATCTTCCTATTCATGATAATCACAAATGAAATATATTGAGACACAGCTTAGCCTTTTGGTAATCACACTGTCATCTCAGATTTTCAAAATATGCTTTACAGCCAACGCTAGACAAGCATTTGTGTAAGTTTATCATAGCCTAATAATAATTTACCTTTGAAGAACTTTGGATGTTTTCACTCACGAGACTCCCAGTTAGATAGCAAATGTTCCTTTTTTCCAAAAATATTATTTTTGTTGGCGAAATAGCTCCGTTTGTTCTTCACGTTAGGCTGAGAAATCGACCGGAAAATGCGGTCACTACAACGCAGAACTTTTTTCCAAATTAGCTCCATAATATCGACAGAAACATGGCAAACGTTGTTTAGAATCAATCCTCAAGGTCTTTTTCACATATCTATTCGATAATATATCCACCGGCAAAATTGGTTTCTCATTAGAAGCGATTGGAAAAATGGCTACTTCTGTACTTTACGCAAGATTTTCTGCGGGAGCCATCATGTGACCACTTTCTCAATGTGGTCCCTTACGGCTATTCTTCAACATAAATGTGTAAAAAGACGTCACAATGCTGTAGAGACCTTGGGGAATACGTAGAAAGCGTAAGCTCATTCGTAGCCCATTCACAGCCATATAAGGAGTCATTGGCATGCAGTGCTTTCAAAATATGGGGCACTTCCTGATTGGATTTTTATCTGGGTTTCGCTTGTAACATCAGTTCTGTTGCACTCACAGACAATATCTTTGCAGTTTTGGAAACGTCAGTGTTTTCTATCCAAAGCTGTCAATTATATGCATAGTCGGGCATCTTGTCGTGGCAAAATATCCCGTTTAAAATGGGAACGTTTTTTATCCAAAAATGAAACACTGCCAATAAGATTTGATTTGATTTGATTTTAGTCAGTTCACATAGTCCAGGTAGCTATTTGGTTAACTACTTACACTGAACAAAAATATTAACTCAACATGTAAAGGGCTGGTTCCATGTTTCATGAGCTGAAATTAAAGATCCCAGAAATGTTCCATATGCACAAAAAAACAAATATCTCTCAAATTTTGAGTAGAAATGTATTTACATACTTGTTAGTGAGCATTTCTCCTTTGCAAATATATTCCATCCACCTGACAGGTGTGGCATATCAACAAGCTGATTTAACAGCATGATCATTACACAGATGCACCTTGTGCTGGGGACAATAAAAGGCCATTCTAAAATGTGCACAAAACATTGTGCTTTGTCACACAACACAATACTAAAGCCTACAACATCTTTTTGAGAATTTGGCAGTACGTCCAACCGGACTCACAACTGCAGACCACGTGTAACCACACCAACCCAGGACCTCCACATCTGGCTTCTTCACTTGTGGGATGGTCTGCCACCTGCCACCCGAACAGCTGATGAAACTGTGGGTTGGCAGAACCAAAGAATTTCTGCACAAACTGACAGAAACCGTCTCAGGAAAGCTCATCTGCCTGCTCGTCATCGTCACCAGGGTCTTGACCTGACTGTCGACTTCAGTGGGCAAATGCTTACATTCGATGACCACTGGAACACCTCAGAAGTGTGCTGTTCAAGGATGAATCCCGTTTTAAACTATACCAGGCAGATGGCATACAGTGTGTATGGCGTTGTGTGGGCGAGCTGTTTGTTGATGTCAACCTTGTGATCAGAGTGCCCCAAGGTGGTGGTGGGGTTATGGTATGGACAGGAATAAGCTATGGACAATGAACACAATTGCATTTTATCGATGGCAATTTGAATGCACCGTGATAAGATCCTGAGGCCCAATGTTGATAATGAATGGCCCCATGTCGCAAGGATCTGTACACAATTCCTGGAAGCTGAAAATGTCCCATACTCACCACAAGTCACCGATTGAGCATGTTTGGAATGCTCTGGATCGACATGTATGACAGTGTGTTCCATTTCCCGCCAATATCCAGCAACTTCACACAACCATTGAAGAAGAGTGGGACAGCATTCCACAGGCCACAATCAACAGCCTGATCAGCTCTATGCGATGGAGATGTATGAGGCAAATGTATGCGCTGTATGAGGCAAATGGTGGTCACACCAAATACTGACTGGGTTTCTTATCCCCGCCCCTACCTTTTTTGAAGGTAGCTTTGACCAACAGATGCATATCTTTATTCCCAGACATGTTAAATCCATTGATTAGGGCCTAATGCATTTATGTATATGTACTGTTTTTCTTATATGAACTGTAACTCAGTAAAATCTTTGACATTGTTGCATGTTGCATTTATATTTTTGGTCACTGTAGTAGTCTTATGGCTTGGAGGTAGAGGCTGTCAGGGTCCTGTTGGATCCAGACTTGGTGCATCGGTACCACTTTCGTTGCGGTAGCAGAGAGAACAGTCTGTGACTTGGGTGGCTGGAGTCTTTGACAATATTTAGGGCCTTCCTCTGACACCGCCTGGTACAAGAGGTCCCGGATGGTAGTGATGTACTAAGCCGAACACACTACCCTCTGTAGAACCTTGCGGTCGGATTTCAAGCATTTGCCAAACCAAACGGTAATGCAGCCAGTCAAGGTGCTCTCGATGGTGCAACTGTAAAACTCTGAGGATCTGAGGACCTATGCCAAATCTTTTCAACCTCCTGAGGGGGAAGACAGGTTGCCGTGCAGCTTTCACGACTCTGTTGGTGTGTGTGGACCATGTTAATTCCTTAGTGATATGGACACTGATGAACTTGAAGCTCTCGACCCGCTCCACTATAGCCCCATCGATGTGGATGGGTGCTGGCTTAGCCCTTCCGTTTTCTGTAGTCCACGATCATCTCCTTTTTCTTGCTGATGTTGAGGAAGAGCTTGTTGTCATGGCACAACACTGTCAAGTCACTTACCTCCTCTCTATAGGCAGTCTCATCGTCGTCAGTGATCAGGCCTACAACCATTGCGTCTTCAGCAAACTTAATGATGGTGTTGGAGTCGTGCACGGCCACGCAGTCGTGGGTGAACAGGGAGTACAGGTGGGGACTAAGCACGCACCCCTGAGGGCCCCCCATGCTGAGGGTCAGCGTGGCGGATGTGTTGTTGCCTACCCTCACTACCCGGGGGAAGCCCATCAGGAAGTCCAGGATCCAGTTGCAGGGGGAGGTGTTCAGTCCCAGGGTTCTGAGCTTAGTGAGAACTTGGAGGTCATTATGGTGTTGAAATTTGAGCTGTAGTCAATGAATAGCATTCTTACTTAGGTGTTCCTTTTGTCCAGGTGGGATAGGGCAGTGTGGAGTGCAATAGAGATTGAGTCATCTGTGGATCTGTTGGTGCGATATGTGAATTGGAGTGGATCCAAGCTGTCTGGGATGATAATGTTCATGTGAGCCACGGCCAGCCTTTCAAAGCATTTCATGGCTTCAAATGTGAGTGCTATGGGGCAATAGTAATTTAGACAGGTGATAATGTACAATCAAATGTAGCTCGTGAAAGTGTTACCTGTCAATACTTTTATCCATAGTGTAAATTAACTTAATATTACACTATACACCAGAACATACAGTATACATGTATACAAAACCAGACAACTCACAATAGCTTTTATATCGAAACCGAAGAGACAGGTGAAACAAAGCTGGGGGGGAAATCTGTTGGGATGATGATGCTTTGTGCAAATAATGGCAACAATTATCCCACTTAATCAAACACTTTACACTGTGATAATTGATTCATTTATTCAAATCAGCTGTTAGCCTCTCTCAACCATGAAATTAGAAGACAGGGAAAGTGCCAGTGCTCTAATACATTTACTCAATTTGGATATTTATGGTAAAACACTACAAACACTATAAATCTGATTCAGCTCATTTGAGTGAGACATAAAAATGCATATTGTCCAGGGAAAGGAAGTATTTAGTGAATGAAGAATGAGTCAATTCATGGACTCCACAGGTGTGTAATAGAGGGAGATGGATTGCTATGAATGTACAGTATGCCATTGATTGCATATGGTAAGAATTGCCAAAAATTCCTACATTACAGCTTGAATCCTACTTAAAAGAAAAATATTTTGTGTTTAACACATACAACAACAGAATGGTGTCTGCAATCTTCTCCCTATCCTTTTCCTCAAACCTAAACCATGTTCATACCCACAGTAAAAACTGTAGGCAACATATCTTCAACCTTGATGCATCAAAATGACTTAGCAAATGAGGATCACATAAAGACAGTTTAGCTGTAGGCGACAAATCCTTATGAACATTTTCTGGACTTCTGATTGGCTGTAGCCGGGTAGCCTATATGCCAGAAGTAATAGTCTCTTATTTCAGTGTTCCCTTTCCCTACTGGGTGCTAAAGTGATATGTCTGGAGCTGTTTTTAAATGCACAGACTTCCTGCTTGACTTCTCAGTGACCTGCAGGGAATTTAGCTGACTGCTGATATTTATTTATCTTGACCCCCAGAGATTCTTATAGAAATCCACTGCTTAGGTATGTAGAATAAATACTTTTTGGCTATTGCCTAGGTGAGATGTAGGTAAAGAATCCATAACAATGTCATAAAATGCCTACTTCAAATAGATCCACATGCCTACTTCAAATAGATCCCAGATAATACATTTCTTCAGTCTGAACCAACTGTATATATTGCCGCAAATAATTTAATGTGGTGTTGTGCCATTTTTTTACGGCTAGGTATAAGCGATTTCCTACGGTATGAATTTCCCTTAATAGCCAGTTAATTTAATCTGCGATTTCTCTGTTCATCATCATGGAACTGTTAAGTGTCATTTGGTTTTACGCTGTTGATTTTACACTTTGGTGGAATTGAACTTCTACTTATTATATATTATGTCCATCAAAAAGCAACTCTGTGTTTATGGTCAATCATGTTAGGTGTACAGTATAATCTGGCATAAACATACAGTATTTTTTCTAGGGATACTGTAGCTAGAGATCGGCACATAAGTATATTAATCCCAACCCTCTTTCTTATTAGACTAAACCTACTATTGAACGAGCTCTGAGCATGATATTGTCTTTCCTTTTAGCCCCTGTTATCCATGGTTATCATCACAGAGAGGACAAACATCCCGGCAGCCCTAATCAAATAATGAGCTGAGCCAGGCAGGCAGGATCTTGGAGCTAGGCAGTGAATTGAGCGTGTATGGCTCTCGAAGAGAGAGAGAGTATTGGTCCCTGGTTATGTTGTGGTGCATTATTAACACATGACCTTTATGCCAGATGGTGGTTTTAATTAGATACCATTAGCTCGCTGTCCTCCCCGATTATTCCAAACCCTTCCAAGCAGACCTTTATTTGATCTGCTGCCAAACATACTGTAAATTAGTTCTTTAGAGAAACAAATATTTATATTTAAATAACTCAATGAATGTTTGGACACACGGTCAAGTCAAATCAAATCAAATGACATTTTATTGGTCACATACACATGGTTAGCAGATGTTATTGCGAGTGTAGCGAAATGTTTATGCATCTAGATCCAACAGTGCAGCAGTATCTAACAGGTACTATCTAACAATTCCACAACGAAACCTAATATCTAACCAATTCCACGCCAAAACCTAATACACACAATCTAGTAAAGGAATGGGATGAGAATGTATAAGTATAAAATATCTGGATGAGCACTGACAGAGCGGCTAAGATGCAATAGACAGTAAAGAATTGACAGTGAAGGATACAGTATATGTAAACATTCTTAAAGTGGCATTATTAAAGTGACTAGTGTTCCATTTATTAAAGTGGCCAAAGATATCAAATCTGTAGGTAGGCAGCCGCCTCTCTGTACTAGTTGTGGCTGTTTAACAATCTGATGGCCTTGAGATACTGTAGAAGCTGTTTTTAAATCTCTCTCTGTCCCAGCTTTGATGCACCTGTACTGACCTCACATTCTGGATGGAAGCAGGGTGAACAGGTAGTGGCTCGGGTGGTTAATGTCCTTGATTGTCTTTCTTGCCTTCTTGTGAAATCAGGTGTTGTAGGTGTCCTGGATGGCAGGAAGTTTGCTCCCGGTGATGCTTTGTGCAGACCGCACCATCCTCTGGAGAGCCCTGCGGTTGTGGGCGGTGCAGTTGCCCTACCAGTGGAGACATAGCTCGACAGGATGCTTTCAATTGTGCACCTGTAAAAGTTAGTGAGGGTTTTTGGTGACAAGCTACATTTTTTCAGCCTCCTGAGTTTGAAAAGGCACTATTGCGCCTTCTTCACCACACTGTCTGTGTGCGTGGACCATTTCAGTTTGTCGGTGATATGTACACCGAGAACTTCAAACTTTCCACCTTCTCCACTGCTGTCCCGTCAATGTGGATGGGGAGGTGCTCCCTTTGCAGATCCTGAAGTCCACGATCATGACATTGAGTGAGAGGTTATTTTCCTGACACCACACTCAGAGGGCCCTCACCACCTCCCTGTAGGCGGTCTAGTCGTTGTTGGTAATCAAGCCTACCACTGTAGTGTTGTCTGCAAACTTGATGATTGAGTTGGAGGCGTGCATGGCCACACAGTCGTGGGTGAACAGGGAGTACAGGAGAGGGCTGAGAACGCACCCTTGTGGGGCCCCAGTGTTGAGGATCAGCGGAGTGGAGATGTTGTTTCCTACCCTCACCACCTGGGGGCAGCCCTTCAGCAAGTCCAGGACCCAATTGCACAGGGTGGGGTCGAGACCAAGGGTCTCAAGCTTAATGATGATTTTGGAGGTTCATTTGGTGTTGAATGCTGAGCTGCAGTCAATGAACAGCATTGTTACATAGGTATTCCTCTTGTCCAGATGGAATAGGGCAGTGTGATTGCATTGTCTGTGGACCTATTGGGGTGGTAAGCAAATTGGAGTGGGTCTAGGGTAACAGGTAGGGTGGAGGTGATATGATCCTTAACTAGTCCCTCAACGTGCTACGGGGCGATAGTCATTCAGTTCAGTTACCTTAGCTTTCTTGGGAACAGGAACAATGGTGGTCACCTTGAAGAATGTGGGGACAGCAGACTGGGATAGGGATTGATTGAATATGTCTGTAAACAGACCAGCCAGCTGGTCTGCACATGCTCCGAGGACGAGGATACTGTCTGGGCCGGCAGCCTTGCGAGGGTTAACACGTTTAAAAGTTTTTCTCACATCGGCCATGGTGAAGGAGAGCCCACAGTCTTTGGTAGCGGGCTGTGTTGGTGGCACTGTATTGTCCTCAAAGCTTGCAGAGTAGTTGTTTAATTTGTCTGGGAGCAAGATGTCGATGTCTGCGACAAGGCTGGTTTTCTTTTTGTGATCCTTGATTGTCTGCCAAATACATCTCGTGTTTGAGCTGTTGAATTGTGACTCCACTTGTCTCTTTACTGCCATTTTGCTTGTTTGATTACCTTGCGGAGGGAATACCTACACTGTTTGTAATCGGTCATGTTTCCAGTCACCTTGCCATGATTAAATGCGATGGTACATGCTTTCAGTTTTGAGCAAATGCTGCCATCAATCCACGGTTTCTGGTTATGGCGGGTTTTAATAGTCACAGTGGGTACAACATCTCCTATACACTTCCTTATAAACTCACTCATTGAGTCAGCAGATACGTCAATGTTATTGTCTGAGGCTACCCGGAACATATCCCAGTCCACGTGATCGAAGCAATCTTGAAGCTTGGAATCCAATTGGTCAGCGTTGGATAGACCTCAGCATTGGATAGACCTGTTTTAGTTTCTGCCTATAGTAAGGGAGGAACAAGATGGAGTCATGGTCAGGTTTTGCCAAAAAGAGGGCACGATGTATGCATTGCGGAAGTTAGAGTATCAGTGGTCGAGTGTGTTACTCGCTTTATTGTACTGCAATCGATATGCTGATAGAATTTAGGTAGCTTTGTAATCATATTAGTTTTGTTAAAATCCCCAGCTACAATAAATGCAGCCTGAGGATATATGTTTTCCAGTTTGCATAAAGTCAAGTGAAGTTCCTTGATGGCCGTCTTGGTATCCTCTTGCGGCGGGGATATACATGGCTGTGACGATAGAATTCTAGGTCAGGTAAACAGAAGGACTTGAGTTCTTGTACGTTGTTACAATTAAACCATGAGTCATTAATCATACACCCCCACCCTTCTTCTTACCAGAGAGATGTTTGTTCCTGTCGGTGCGATGCACTGAAAATCCTGTTAGCTGTACGGACTCCACAACATCGCCCCCAGCTAGCCATGTCTCTGTGGAACAGAGTATGTTACAATCCCAGATATCTCTTTGGAAAGCAACTCTTGCCCTAATTTCGTCGACTTTGTTAACTAGGGACTGGACATTAGCGAGTAATATACTCTGAAGCGGTGGGTGGTGTGCGTGCATCCAAAACCTTGCTAGAAGACCACTCCGGTACCCTCTCCTCCAATGGCGTTGTTTTGGGTCAGCCTTTGGAATCAGTTCAAATGCCCTGGGAGATGCAGACAAAGGATCCGCTTTGGGAAAGTTGTATTCCTGGTTGTAATGCTGGTTGTGCTGGTAAGTTGACGTCTCTCTGATATCCAATAGTTCTTCCCGGCTGTATGTAATAACACTTTCGATTTTCTGGGCTAACTATGTAAGAAATAATACATAAAAAACAAAATACTGCACAGGTTTCTAAGGACTTGAAGCGAAGCTGCCATCACTATCGGTGCCATCTTTGTCGGGGCTATCTGAGAAGCATACAGGCAAGGTTCAGCATACATGCTGTAGTCTAGATTTAGTTTTTTCGGTCATTTGGTTGAACAAGACATGAAGACCGCATATTAATGGTCTTCAAACTATATATATTTTTTATTTCACCTAGATAGAATGCCACTTTTACATTAGATGTTATTTCACTGTGATGAGAACAGAGATGATATCTATGAATGTGTTCAATCAAAACATCTTCTTAAGGTGACATCTTCTTACGCTTACTCCATCATCCCGTCCTCTAAAAGGGAGCGTTGTACCTGTAGGAGTATCCCTGCTATATAGCCATCTCTCTCTACAAATCAAATGAAGCCAAAATCATGTCAAACATAATTCCAGACATGTTTCAAAATTCCAATCAACTATCTTGTCTCTTATCAGCATGTATCAACTAGTAAGGGAGAAAAATGCATCTTCCAGTGGTCCTGTTGCAAATTCCTGGCCTTGAGTACAGTCCTGCTAAATTCAAACACAAGCCCTTCCTGTCACATCCTGCTCCGTGCAGCCGCACATATCCTTTAGTCTCAACCTCTCCCAAGACCTTGTACGGGAAAAAGCCTCTGTCTTGTCTTGTTCATACCAGTCATAGGGGGGGGGGGGGGGTGCGATATCTGTGACATGCGGAGAAAGAAAACAAAATATTTTGGCAGATAATTAGGTGGCCTATTTCCTTTTGTGTGCAGGGCATGCATGCTGAACATTGCCTGCCTGTTTCTCAGATGTAGGCAAAACATTGCATCAATGATAAATTACTGTTCCTAATGATGCAAATAATGGTGCAACAGTGATGGTCTAATTATATTGCATTCGTAAACTCCAATCATAATATACAGTGCCTTCAAAAAGTATTCATACCCCTATTTACATACACATCACTAGCACATAGAGGTTGCTGCCTATATACATAGACTTGAAATCACTGGCCACTATAATGAATGGAACACTGGTCACTTTAATAAAGTCTACATATCTTGCATTACCCATACCTATACTATTCTACTGTATCTTATTCTATGCCACTCTGACATTGCTCGTCCATATATTTATATATTCTTAATTTCATTCCTTTACTTAGATTTGTTTGTATTGGGTATATGTTGGGTACTTATTAGATATTACTTGTTAGATATTACTGCACTGTCGGAACTAGAAGCAAAAGCATTTCACAACACCTGCAATAACATCTGCTAAACACATGTGACCAATAACATTTGATTTGATTTGATTATTCCACATTTTGTTGTGTTACAACTTAAATTCAAAATGGATTCAAAAAATGTTTTCACCCATCTACTCACAATACCCCATAATGACAATGTGAAAACATGTTTATAGAAATGTGTGCACATTTTTTGAAAATAAAATGCAGAAATACATAAGTATTCACACACCTGAGTCAATACTAACATTTATTTATTTCACCTTTATTTAACCAGGTAGGCTAGTTGAGAACAAGTTCTCATTTGCAACTGCGACCTGGCCAAGATAAAGCATAGCAGTGTGAGCATACAACAAAGAGTTACACATGGAGTAAACAATTAACAAGTCAATAACACAGTAGAAAACAAAGGGGGGGTCTATATACAATGTGTGCAAAAGGCATGAGGAGGTAGGCAAATAATTACAATTTTTGCAGATTAACACTGGAGTGATAAAAGATCAGATGGTCATGTACAGGTAGAGATATTGGTGTGCAGAAGAGCAGAAAAGTAAATAAATAAAAACAGTATGGGGATGAGGTAGGTGAAAAGGGTGGGCTATTTACCAATAGACTATGTACAGCTGCAGCGATCGGTTAGCTGCTCAGATAGCTGATGTTTGAAGTTGGTGAGGGAGATAAAAGTCTCCAACTTCAGCGATTTTTGCAATTCGTTCCAGTCACAGGCAGCAGAGTACTGGAACAAAAGGCGGCCAAATGAGGTGTTGGCTTTAGGGATGATCAGTGAGATACACCTGCTGGAGCGCGTGCTACGGATGGGTGTTGCCATCGTGACCAGTGAGCTGAGATAAGGCGGAGCTTTACCTAGCATAGACTTGTAGATGACCTGGAGCCAGTGGGTCTGGCGACGAATATGTAGCGAGGGCCAGCCGACTAGAGCATACAAGTCGCAGTGGTGGGTGGTATAAGGTGCTTTAGTGACAAAACGGATGGCACTGTGATAGACTGCATCCAGTTTGCTGAGTAGAGTGTTGGAAGCCATTTTGTAGATGACATCGCCGAAGTCGAGGATCGGCAGGATAGTCAGTTTTACTAGGGTAAGCTTGGCGGCTTGAGTGAAGGAGGCTTTGTTGCGGAATAGAAAGCCGACTCTTGATTTGATTTTCGATTGGAGATGTTTGATATGAGTCTGGAAGGAGAGTTTGCAGTCTAGCCAGACACCTAGGTACTTATAGACGTCCACATATTCTAGGTCGGAACCATCCAGGGTGGTGATGCTAGTCGGGCATGCAGGTGCAGGCAGCGACCGGTTGAAAAGCATGCATTTGGTTTTACTAGCGTTTAGGAGCAGTTGGAGGCCACGGAAGGAGTGTTGTATGGCATTGAAGCTTGTTTGGAGGTTAGATAGCACAGTGTCCAAAGACGGGCCGAAAGTATATAGAATGGTGTCGTCTGCGTAGAGGTGGATCAGGGAATCGCCCGCAGCAAGAGCAACATCATTGATATACACAGAGAAAAGAGTCGGCCCGAGAATTGAACCCTGTGGCACCCCCATAGAGACTGCCAGAGGACCGGACAGCATGCCCTCCGATTTGACACACTGAACTCTGTCTGCAAAGTAATTGGTGAACCAGGCAAGGCAGTCATCCGAAAAACCGAGGCTACTGAGTCTGCCGATAAGAATATGGTGATTGACAGAGTCGAAAGCCTTGGCAAGGTCGATGAAGACGGCTGCACAGTACTGTCTTTTATCGATGGCGGTTATGATGTCGTTTAGTACCTTGAGTGTGGCTGAGGTGCACCCATGACCGGCTCGGAAACCAGATTGCACAGCGGAGAAGGTACGGTGGGATTCGAGATGGTCAGTGACCTGTTTGTTGACTTGGCTTTCGAAGACCTTAGATAGGCAGGGCAGGATGGATATAGGTCTGTAACAGTTTGGGTCCAGGGTGTCTCCCCCTTTGAAGAGGGGGATGACTGCGGCAGCTTTCCAATCCTTGGGGATCTCAGACGAGATGAAAGAGAGGTTGAACAGGCTGGTAATAGGGGTTGCGACAATGGTGGCAGATAGTTTCAGAAATAGAGGGTCCAGATTGTCAAGCCCAGCTGATTTGTACGGGTCCAGGTTTTGCAGCTCTTTCAGAACATCTGCTATCTGGATTTGGGTAAAGGAGAACCTGGAGAGGCTTGGGCGAGGAGCTGCGGGGGGGGCGGAGCTGTTGGCCGAGATTGAAGTAGCCAGGCGGAAGGCATGGCCAGCCGTTGAGAAATGCTTATTGAAGTTTTCGATAATCATGGATTTATCAGTGGTGACCGTGTTACCTAGCCTCAGTGCAGTGGGCAGCTGGGAGGAGGTGCTCTTGTTCTCCATGGACTTCACAGTGTCCCAGAACTTTTTGGAGTTGGAGCTACAGGATGCAAACTTCTGCCTGAAGAAGCTGGCCTTAGCTTTCCTGACTGACTGCGTGTATTGGTTCCGGACTTCCCTGAACAGTTGCATATCACGGGGACTATTCGATGCTATTGCAGTCCGCCACAGGATGTTTTTGTGCTGGTCGAGGGCAGTCAGGTCTGGGGTGAACCAAGGGCTGTATCTGTTCTTAGTTCTGCATTTTTTGAACGGAGCATGCTTATCTAAAATGGTGAGGAAGTTACTTTTAAAGAATGACCAGGCATCCTCAACTGACGGGATGAGGTCAATGTCCTTCCAGGATACCCGGGCCAGGTCGATTAGAAAGGCCTGCTCACAGAAGTGTTTTAGGGAGCGTTTGACAGTGATGAGGGGTGGTCGTTTGACTGCGGCTCCGTAGCGGATACAGGCAATGAGGCAGTGATCGCTGAGATCCTGGTTGAAGACAGCGGAGGTGTATTTGGAGGGCCAGTTGGTCAGGATGACGTCTATGAGGGTGCCCTTGTTTACAGAGTTAGGGTTGTACCTGGTGGGTTCCTTGATGATTTGTGTGAGATTGAGGGCATCTAGCTTAGATTGTAGGACTGGCGGGGTGTTAAGCATATCCCAGTTTAGGTCACCTAACAGAACAAACTCTGAAGCTAGATGGGGGGCGATCAATTCACAAATGGTGTCCAGGGCACAGCTGGGAGCTGAGGGGGGTCGGTAGCAGGCGGCAACCGTGAGAGACTTGTTTCTGGAGAGAGTAATTTTCAAAATTAGTAGTTCGAACTGTTTGGGTATGGACCTGGAAAGTATGACATTACTTTGCAGGCTATCTCTGCAGTAAACTGCAACTCCTCCCCCTTTGGCAGTTCTATCTTGACGGAAGATGTTATAGTTGGGTATGGAAATCTCTGAATTTTTGGTGGCCTTCCTGAGCCAGGATTCAGACACAGCAAGGACATCAGGGTTAGCAGAGTGTGCTAAAGCAGTGAGTAAGACAAACTTAGGGAGGAGGCTTCTGATGTTGACATGCATGAAACCAAGGCTTTTTCGAACACAGAAGTCAACAAATGAGGGTGCCTGGGGACATGCAGGGCCTGGGTTTACCTCCACATCACCCGCGGAACAGAGAAGGAGTAGTATGAGGGTGCGGCTAAAGGCTATCAAAACTGGTCGCCTAGAGCGTTGGGGACAGAGAATAAGAGGAGCAGGTTTCTGGGCATGGTAGAATATATTCAGGGCATAATGCGCAGACAGGGGTATGGTGGGGTGCGGGTACAGCGGAGGTAAGCCCAGGCACTGGGTGATGATGAGAGAGGTTGTATCTCTGGACATGCTGGTAGTAATGGGTGAGGTCACCGCATGTGTGGGAGGTGGGACAAAGGAGTTATCAGGGGTATGAAGAGTGGAACTAGGGGCTCCATTGTGAACTAAAACAATGATAACTAACCTGAACAACAGTATACAAGGCATATTGACATTTGAGAGAGACATACAGCGAGGCATACAGTAATCACAGGTGTTGAATTGGGAAAGCTAGCTAAAACAGTAGGTGAGACAACAGCTAATCAGCTAGCACAACAACAGCAGGTAAAATGGCGTAGACTAGGCAACGGGGCCAACAGATAAAACAAACAAGCAGAATGGAGTACCGTGATTTATGGACAGTCCAGCGTGCATCAGCTATGTAGCCAAGAGATCAGTGTCCAGGGGGCAGCGGTGGATGGGGAAGGGAAGCTGGACTGGCGAGTGTTATCCAGGTTAAAAAAAAACGAACAATGACTAAATAGCTTGTAGCTAGTTAGCTGGTTAGCTTCTGGAGGTTCTTGAGTGTGTTCTAAAAATAAATAAAAAATAATAGCGATTCCGTATCACATTGGGTGAGGCAGGTTTCCGGAAGGTATAAACAAATTAAAAGTCAAAAGAGATAGAAAGTAAATATGGGTCCGGTGGGCGTTTGGGACGCGGCGATTCAGGCGGTTAGCAGGCCTGTGCTAACAAGCTAACAGTTTGTAGGCCCGGG
This sequence comes from Oncorhynchus kisutch, assembly GCF_002021735.2. Taxonomy (NCBI): domain Eukaryota; kingdom Metazoa; phylum Chordata; class Actinopteri; order Salmoniformes; family Salmonidae; genus Oncorhynchus; species Oncorhynchus kisutch. The sequence continues at coordinate 19,064,915 of NC_034194.2, read as the reverse complement.
CTAGACAAGGTAGCAGTTAGCGGACCGGAGCTGGACAAGCTAGCAGTTAGCAGGCCGAATTAGCAAGCAGGGAGATAGCGAGGGCTAGAGAGTTAGCCTTTGGGGGACGTCGCGATGGGGTGAGTCTGTTTATTCCTCTTCATGCGGTGACATCGATAGACTGGTCGTGGGCCCGGGTATTGTAGCTCAGGAGTATGCTACGGTGGTAGCGCAGGCCGGGCTAGGTGGGTGGAAACGCTAGCCAGGGGTAATCATCCGGGGTTGCGGTTTAGCTAGATAGCTAGTTGTGAAGATCCAGCGTATTTGGAAGCTTAGGTTTAGCAAAATGTTTTTAAAGGGATAGCTATGTAAAAAACGAAAAATATGTAAAAAACGAAAAATAAACAAAATATAAACAAAATATACAGGGACACGACACGACAGGACGACTTACTGCTACGCCATCTTGGAACATACAGTTGACGTCGGAAGTTTACATACACTTAGGTTGGAGTCATTAAAACTTGTTTTTCAACCACTCCACAAATGTATTTTTAACAAACTATAGTTTTGGGAAGTCTGTTAAGACATCTACTTTGTGCATGACACAAGTAATTTTTCCAACAATTGTTAACAGACAGATTATTTCATTTATAATTATCAGTGTCACAATTCCAGTGTGTCAGCAGTTAACATACACCAAGTTGACTGTGCCTTTAAACAGCTTGGAAAATTCCAGAAAATGATGTCATGGCTTTAGAAGCTTCTGATAGGCTAATTGACATAATTCAATTTCAAGGCCTACCTTCAAACTCAGTGCCTCTTTGCTTGACATCATGGTAACTGAGTTTAAGTATATTTGGCTAAGGTGTATGTAAGTGACTGTAACGGCCGTCGTCGGTGGAATAAGGTGAGGACCAAGGTGCAGCTTGGTAAGTGTTCATGATTTTTAATATAATCATAACTGAACACTAAACAAAATAACAACACGGAAGAACGAACAAACGAAACAGTCCTGTCTAGTGAATACCACAAAACAGAAAATTAACACCCACGTAACACAGGTGGAAAAAGGCTACCTAAGTATGAACCATACCAGGCCAAACTCAAAAACCAACAAAGAAACACAAACATAGACTGCCCCCCCCCCCCCCCCCCCCCCAAAGGGGTTGACTCCGGCCGCAAAACCTGAACCTATAGGGGAGGGTCTGGGTGGGCGTCTGTCTGGCGGCTCTGGCGCAGGACGTGGACCCCACTTCACCATAGTTTTTCTCTGTCTCTTTATCCGCCTCTGTGGCCTCTTAAAAACGGTGACCCTCGCCACCGACCTCGTCCGGCAGCACCGGACGGACGGGAGACTCCGGCAGCTCCGGAGTGAAGGGCGATTCTGGCATGACGGACAGGTACACCTCCACTTGACTCAAATGATGTCAAGCTGTCAGCCTATCAGAAGTTTCTAAAGTTTCTACATCATTTTCTGGAATTTTCCAAGCTGTTTAAAGGCACATTCACCTTAGTGTATGTAAACTTCTGATCCACTGGAATTGTAATACAGTGAATTATAAGTGAAATAATCTGTCTGTAAACAATTGTTGGAAAAATTACTTGCATAATGCACAAAGTAGATGTCTTTACGGACTTGCCAAAACTATAGTTTGTTAAAAAGAAATTTGTGGAGTGGTTGAAAAACACGTTTTAATGACTCCAACCTAAGTGTATTTAAATTTCCGACTTCAACTGTATATATACATTTGCAAACATTTCCAAAAACGTGTTTTCGCTTTGTCATTATAGGGTATTATGTGTAGATTGCTGAGGAACATATGTTATTTAATCAATTTTAGAATAAGGCAGTAATGCAAAAAAAGTGGGAAAAGTCAAAGGGTCTGAATAGTTTCCGAAGGTATTGTACATCATAGGTTACAATAGGCTACTAAATAACATTTCCAGTGGTGGGCTGACTCACCTAATGATGCAGATGAAGCCATATGCTACTCACTGTGATGGCCGAAGGCTATTGCAAAAAAAGCTCTATCTCAAGATGAGCTACTTTGAAAAACAGTGCTGCTGTTAGCTACAAATTGGGGAGTTATTGAGAAAAAAATATATTGGTTCTACAGACAGATTAGTATTCTCTTCTCTGCAGTAGGTATTAGCTTTCCAAACTGTACGTGTTTCCCACAGTTGTATTTTGAAATCTGCAAAAGGCAAACTGACAACTGTAACCAACCATAGAAATATAACCCATAGATGACAGTTCCCATTCAAGTCAGGACTGGCATTCATTGGTAGTATACCCATGGGTTTAACAGTTGCCAAGGTTACAAAACATTTCTATGGAGTATATGTCTATGGCCACAATGCAACAAGCTGTGGACTATATTGGCACACATGCTACCCAACCTGTGGACTTCCCGACTGTAGGCATACCGGTAACTGCCAGAAAAAGGAAACACTTGAGTAAACAAGTGATACAAAGTATATGTTATGGTGTGGGGTGCATTTCGATGGAATGGTTGAAATCCAACTCTTGATCCTTTTTGGCTAAATGATGCTTCCTGGTATAGTCTGAACATTGAGAGCAGGCTCCTGTGGTTGGATAAATAATAATAAAAAACATAACGTAATAAAACAAAATGCCCCTACGGGCTTGTGCCCAGCCACTGACTCACACAATTGACCCGTCACATTGATTTATTATGCCGTTTATTAAAAAATAAATAATAATCAGTTACCCAATCAAGGCAAAGCCCCCCCAGTTACCCACATGGGCCCCCTACCTCCTAGGAGAGCGGCAGCAGCAGGCTGTCTACACTCAATTGAGAGGAGGCTCCTGAGTTTTACTGTGGTTGGCAGTTGCAGTGAAAAAAAATATATAAATGATATACTACTTAAAGTATACACAGAGTATATCAAACATTAGGAACACCTTCTTCCTAATATTGAGTTGCACCACCCCCTTTTGCCCTCAGAACAGCGTCAATTCGTCGGGCAAGGTGTCGAAAGCGTTACACAGGGATGGTTCCCACAGTTGTCAAGTTGCCTGGATGCCCTTTGTGTGGTGGACCATTCTTGATACACACCGGAAACTGTTGAATGGAAAAAATATAAAAAAACAACAGCAGAGTTGCAGTTTTTGAAACAAACCGGTGCGCCTGGCACCTAATACCATACCTTGTTCAAAGGAACTGAAATGTTTTGTCTTGCCCATTCACCCTCTGAACGGCACACATACACAATCCATGTCTCAGTTGGATTTAACAAGTGACATCAATAAGGGATCATAGCTTTCACCTGTTCAGTCTATGTCATGGAAAGAGCTGTGCTGTCACATGTGATATTTATGAGTGGCTGGCCCAGTGCTCCAGTTGGCATGAGAGATGTTGGAAGTGCTTGACCACTGTTGAAGTATTCCTCTTTAAGTGTATAAAAAAATGCAACTGTATCTTGTGTTCTCCCCTTCCGTTAGCTTGACTTAATTTTTACTCTCTATTAAAAGTTGTGTGGGTTTTTATTTTGGTTAGCCTTTTCTGGGGCAAATTTTGTGGGAACTCATGGTGGGTGTCTATGGCTGTGTTTAGACTGGAAAACCCAGAATAAATCTGATGTGATTGGTCAAAAGACCAATTAGTGGGAAAAAATATCAGAATTGAGCTCCCTGTGTAAACATAGCCTTTAAGGGCCCAGTTTCTGGTTGCTCGTCAACTTTCAGTGGATACTCCCATGAGTGTCTTTCAGAATTCATCCTAAAACCCACTTGTTTCGCTTTGGTACTTGCCCATGCTTCATTTGTACCCTTTTTTTGTAAACAACAACGTTATGGGTTTGTCTTAGTGGGAACGTATAACTATCTTCAAAGCTGGTTGAACTGACGACATGACAATCCGTTTACAACCGATTATCTGGTCGTAATGACGTCATTTGAATAACACACAGAATGAATAACACCATGTAATGCCTGATGATAAAAATCTAATATTTCCAATCACTATTAAGCTGTTTTGTTTGAAGACAGGCCAAGAATCCAACATTAAGGCTTTCTAGAGAAGAGAAGTCCATGTTCAGGGATGCAGGGGGCAAGATAATCCACTCTCAAGTTTCAGGGAACAATTTGAAAATGTTGAAATAACTAAGGATGAGGATGCAGTTTAAAAGTTCCTTGGGAAAAACACGATCCATCATACCATGTAGTTGTAAGAAAGAAGTACTCACTACAAAGTGGAAATAATGAGCCATATTTTCCATTGCGTAATAATGCCTGACTTTTTAAATAACTGGAGCGCAAAATGAGGGTTATAATTGGTTTTAGTGTTCCCCTTGTCTTGCCTTCTCCTCTCTGTGCTGACGGACAGTGTGTTGTGGCTGGGTTTACAACAGAGTTAGGAACAATGGATTTGTTTCTGTGCTCACGTCTTACTGTCTAAATGTAGTTTCTTTTTAAACAGGGTCATGCATGAGTGTGTTTCACATGATTTCATGCAGACGGGACTGATTTAAAGCAATGAATATTATAAAGAGATTTGGTAGAATTAAATAAAATAATATTTACCTTCTGAGAAGTCTATTTTGGATGTATGCAATCCTTTTTTTATAGATTCTGTCTTTTGTGATGTATTCTGTAATCTTCTTTGTAAATTTATATCATGGCCAAGGCCTCAAATCACTGCCACCACAGTTGTATATTGGAGAGAACCTTCCCTTTAACATAACTCTGTGACAATGCAGTAGAGCTGTTCCATGTCACCCATGCAACGTTATGTAAACAGGAATTAAAATATCTGTCATTGACAATCCAAGAAGCTATCGCACGCAGCCATGCAATCTGCAAAAACATAACTATAACCAATGTTGAGGGTTGTGGTAGCGTCTGAGGCAGTGGTAGCAACCTTAGTGCCAGGTAACACCATACTAATTTGGGTCTTTACAGCCTTATTCATCCCAGAGAACATTGTGCTTTCCGCTTTGTTAGTGATGCAGCCAGTATGTTCTGTACTGGACTGTCGAGGTGGAATGTTCAAGCTATTTGCATTTCCCTGCTGTCTGCTCCCTGGAGAGATACAATGGCCTGATCATCTAGCATAGTTATGAAAGACTTTGTCTGAAAGACTAACATAAAGTTGCAATGCTTACTCTTTTATTCAGATTTCAGATGATCTGCAATTAATTGTGATATTGCAGATTGCAGTTGCGATAACATTCTTTCCATAAAACATTTTAACCCTTGTGCGGTGTTTGGGTCTGTGGGACCCATTTTCAATGTTTAATAAAATAAAAATGATACAATGAATGATTTTGTTCAACCTTAGACTCATTCGCCTTGGCTCAGTATCTGTGAAGAACACATTTTCATTGAGTGCACACCGTGCACCTCCCTACACATTTATATTACATATGTGGTGACCCGAGGGTAATAAAATTGTGGAAAAGTGTGTGTGTGTGTGTGTGTGTGTGTGTAGGTGAAAACAAGTAAAAATGAAACAAAAAGATTTGCTGTGTGCCACTCTGTCTTCCTCCAACCTGGGCCTACTGATTCAACATAGCACCAAGAACATGTCTGTCTCCCTGCCTGTCTGCCTGTGTCCCGCTTTTCTCACGCTATTTACCCTTTGTAATGTGAAACTACACACTGTCTTGCGGGAACCTGCACAATATTATTTAGAATCATTACAAAAAAATCTGTATTTTCCCACACCCCAGCCAGGTGCAAATTGGGGACACAACAAATAAATAGCTTTGCATGTGTGTCTCCTTACCACAGTCAATCAATATGGCAAAAATAATCTCTGCTCAGAGGGCCTTGTTTTTTTTGCAGAGAGAAGCTAGTGTGGAAGGAGCTTCTTCCACTTTGGAAGATGAAGAAGTTTCTGAATATGAGGATCCTGTCAATCTCTGTCAATTCGGAGTCTGACAGTGAGTTGGAAGAAGAGGATGAGATTGACCCTCAGCCAGCCCCAGGACCAGCCCATCAGCAGCCAGCCCCAGGACCAGCCTGTCAGCAACCAGCCCCAGGACCAGCCCATCAGCAGCCAGCCCCAGGACCAGCCCATCAGCAGCCAGCCCCAGGACCAGCCTGTCAGCAACCAGCCCCAGGACCAGCCCATCAGCAGCCAGCCCCAGGACCAGCCCATCAGCAGCCAACCCCAGGACCAGCCTGTCAGCAACCAGCTCATCAGCAGCCTGAGGGAGGAGAAATATGGATGTCTCATTCATTCTTGCCCAAGGAATGAGACACCCCACATGGCTGCCAATGTGATAAAGAAGCAACCAGGGCCGACATGGATGGAGGTGCAAGACATAGTCTTCTTTTGAACTTTTCATCCCAGACACCATACAGAAAATCATTCTGGACTGTACTAATTTGGAGGGAAGGGGTGTTTTTGGAAAGAGATGAAGGAGATGGACTGAACTCATTTACATGCATACTGTCACGGGATTCTTCTGTTGAAGGAGAGTCGGACCAAAACGCAGCGTTGTTATTGTGATACATCTTTAACGAATATGATAAATGAACAATATACAAAACAAGAAATGTGAAAAACCGAAAACAGCCCGATCTGGTGTAACAAACACAAAGACAGGAACAATCACCCACAAACCCCAACACCAAAACAGGCTACCTAAATATGATTCCCAATCAGAGACAATGACTAACACCTGCCTCTGATTGAGAACCATATCAGGCCCAAACACAGAAACAGACAAACAAGACATCCAACATAAAATGCCCACTCAGATCACACCCTGACCAAACAAAACATAGAACATACAAAGCAAACTATGGTCAGGGTGTGACACATACTTCGTTTTTTAAATCCTTGCTACTATTTTCAGATCCAATGGGGAATCCACATCTACACACACAGTAAAACTCTATCCCTCATGTGGTGTGTAGACCGGCCTTAATTTGTGGTCAATGGGGCTCATTTATCATTTCCAAATTGTTCAATAGTGATGAAAACCTTGTTTCATTTATATTTGGTCAAGATAAACGTGATTTATTCAACCCATGTCTTGATTATAATTGATTTTTCTTTACAAAAATCACATTTGATAAAAATGTAAAAACGAATAGCGCTTCTATTGGAAAACTACAAATATGAACCATGTATGCTGTCTATATTGCTTCTAATTGATATAAGTCTAAGTATTTATCATGACACAAGGTGAGACCCAGATGCAGACACAGGAGGTAGATGGTTGGAGTCTTACAATATTTATTAACCAATAGGGGAAGGCAAGAGAAAGGTCGTGGACAGGCAAAAGGGTCAATACCAGTTCAGAGTCCAAAAGGTACCAAAGGGCAGGCAGAATCAAGGTCAGGGCAGGCAGGATGATCAGGCAGGTGGGAAAGTAGTCCAGAGTCAGCCAGGGGTAAAAACCAGAAAGACTATCAAAAAGAGAATAGCAAAAGGAGTACAGGAAAAACACTGGTTCACTTGACTAACAGACAAAACAAACTGGCGCAGAGAGACAGGAAACACAGGGATAAATACATTGGGGAGAATAAGCGACACCTGGAGGGGGTGGAGATAATCACAAGGACAGGTGAAACAGATCAGGGCTTGACAGTATTAAGTATTTAGTACTTTTACGTAAATTATTCTGGCTGTATTGTTTTAAAAACCCAATAATGTTGTGGGTCCATCAGACCCGCGAACATTGGGTGACTAACAAAAACACGAACACCAGGGTTAAATGTAATTTCCACTGTGTACAATAGACTATGGATGGAGCAGTTTACATAATGCAACTGCATTGTGGTAAGTAAAGATATGCAACCTATGTATAACAGAAGTTTCTTATGAGAGGAACATATTGTGCTGTTACTGGCTGTCCTTTTGACAGAACACTTCCATTTGTACAAAATGTGTCACTTGATGTGAATCTTAACCAAAATGATTTGGCTGTCAGCAGTCCATTCTCCCTTTCATCATCTGACAGAAACAAGAAAAGGATTGGATTTCTCACATCCATTATTCATAGTATTTGGGGAAGTTGTCCCATTTTAATACTACCTTTAAGATAAATATCCCAAGGTGATAGGAATATACTTCCTTTCTCTGAAAATATTATGAGCGTAATCATATTTTCACATCGCTGATATAGTCTTTCAGGTATATTTAACAACATAGTAAGAAAGAAGGACTTGATCTCCCATTGACAGCATGAGTGAATGGCACGATGGATGTAAAGGTGATGTTGGTTGGTCCTGTCTGCGATGCTTCAGGGAGATTTTACCCTTGAGCATACACATAGGTTCAGTGTTCTAACCTTAACCATTAGAGGGAGAACACATAGCTGGCCTTGGATCAGTGTCTGGGGCCAACTACAGCCTACTCCATCAATGACGCTGCAACCACAACTAACCAAATTCAGTTTAAGGGGCGTGTCTTGCAGAGATTAAATACGCAACTATTATCTCACGTCTGTCATCTCTTGTATTCATCCCCAGTGGCAGTTACAGATTTATGAAACGACAAATAACTGTCATCCACCTCAACATATCAACGGAGTTGTAAAGTGCCACAAAGAGGAAATCTTCCCCTAGAATTTTTTTTCTGTGTAACAGAAAACAGCATGTGGCGTCCTCACGAAGCCTGCATTGAGCGGGGGATGGGCAACCCAGCTGCTTCCGGCTTGCACAACCACATTAAAAACAGATTTTGCTGAAAGAATGAGAGAGAAAGTATCAATCAAACATAGACCCTCATTAATTCTCTGCTGATGCACCAACAAACATGCATGCTGTATAACTCAGGACGATAGTTTATCTTCCCCGACAGTGCCAGTGTATTATTCATGCCTTGTTTGGATGAACAGACAGTGACGTAAACGCTTGAATTTGAAACTTAAACGTCCATTAATTGTTAGACTATTCATTCAGTAGGTCAATAGCATGGTGGGTGATTCATTGTCTGATACACTTGTAATGACCTCAACCCATAAAATGAATGTGGCCACTCATAGCTATGGGTGTATGTCATTCATGGTGGGTTCCTCTGGGGTATTTGTAGAGCAGGTACCAAGTCTGACCTCATGTCTTTACCTCACAACCTTGGATCCACTAGATCTTTGTCCGAAGGTATTGTGTTATAGCATGGATCACAACTTGGCTCTCTGGAAAAGATTGTGGAACTGTTGAATTGGGAATGCGCAGTAGCTATGTGCAAAAGTCTCATATTAAAAACCACTCTAGAAGACGTGTGTTGTCTGTGTAGAGGCCTTTTAAATATTGAACACTTAAAATGGCCAATACAGACACACACGCGCACACACACACACACACACACACACACACACACACACACACACACACACACACACACACACACACACACCTTCAATGTTCCCTTTTCTAATTTTCCCTTTTTGGATGAGCAGTTCTCTTCTTCACAGCACCTCGTTGTCAATCTCTGTGATGACATTTTCACTGTCAGCCTTACCGTTTCCCCGCTTAATTTGTTCAGGCATCCAGTGAATCTTAATGCCATCTCGAGTGAGGTGACGCAGGTCCTGTTCGCTCTAAACTCTGGAACGCTTCGTACAATCCCATTAATCACTCACACACAGGCAGCTCGCCCAGCCTGGCCCCTCTCACCATCCCTCTTCAGCTCTCAGGCAGGCAGGAAGGAATAGCCTTGTCACTGCTGTTTTAACACACACAGCCTCTTTAACAGCCAGCCCCACTATGGACCTGACATCTAATGACCAATACAAAGAAGCAGGAATGTTACTAGTGCCTATTAACCTGTACCTAATGTCTTTCAAGAGACACATTGCCTTCAACACCCAAGGACAAAACACAATGTGGTTGGGACCTGGAGCTGGGCAGCAACTGCATTGATGCACACCAGGCTTTTAGAGGTAATCAATGCAGCAAGGCCGTCTGATCTGTTATTAGAAGACACTAAAACAAGACATTGTGGCTATTCATAACCCCCTTTTCATTTCACTACAGAATAAAAAATGACATTGAAGGTTTTCAAATGAAATGTATTGTAAGAATACATATTGATACAGAAAAAAGGAGGACCGAGCACGCCCCCATTCTCATCGATGGGGCTGCAGTGGAGCAAATTGAGAGCTTCAAGTTCCTAACATGGTCCAAGAACACCAAGACAGTTGTGAAGAGGGCACAACAAAATCTATACCCCCTCAGGAGACTGAAAAGATTTGGCAAGGGTCCTCAGGTTCTACAGCTGCACCATTGAGAGCATCACTGCCTGGTATGGCAACTGCTCGGCCTCTGACCGCAAGGCACTACAGAGGGTAGTGCGAACAGCCCAGTACATCACTGGGGCCAAGCTTCCTGCCATCCAGGAACTCTATACCAGGCGGTGTCAGAGGAAGCCTCTAAAAATTGTCAAAGACTCCAGCCACTCTAGTCATAGACTGTTCTCTCTGCTACCGCACGGCAAGCGGTACCGGAGCGCCAAGTCTAGGTCCAAGAGGCTTCTAAACAGCTTCTACCCCCAAACCATAAGACTCATGAACATCTAATCAAATGACTACCCAGACTATTTGCATTGCCCCCCTCTTTTACACCGCTGCTACTCTCTGTTGTTATCATCTATGCATAATCACTTTAATAACTCTACCTACATGTACATATTACCTAAACTAACCGGTGCCCCAGCACATTGACTCTGTACCGGTACCCCCCTGTATATAGTCTCGCTATTGTTATTTTACTGCTGCTCTTTAATTACTTGTTGCTTTTATTTCTTATTTTTATCCACAATTTTTTTACTGCATTGTTGGTTAGGGGCTCGTAATTAAGCATTTCACTGTAAGGCTGTATTCGGTGCACCTGACTAATAAACTTGGATTTGATATTGGTCCAGAGATGTTCTTCAACCCTTCTGAACATCATCTACTGAGGCGCTTGAAGGCCCAATCAAAGTCATGTTCTATTGCCAGCAGGCCATCTCTTGAGAACATCTGTTTGTTCATCCTTGTAACTACCTGCCATACTGCAACCCATTGGCACTCCTGAAGAGTCACAAACTCTAGGCTGGATGTGGTATTTCCCAACCCTCTCATAATCCTGCCATGCCTCATATGTTGTTTTCTTACCCCTGCTATTATCATCCATTGTGCTGCTCAGCACTCCGTTTGGATTCATGAGTAAAAATTATTTCTCTGCTCCAAATCGTCCCCAGAAGACTTGCGTTACTGGGTGACAAACTGGGGGTGTCATCTTTTTAGACAAATATCATTATCTTGGACTGTAAGCTGTCGCAACCAATATCCTGTGTGAATGATTAACAGTATGCTGTTGCTCAAGCAGGGATACGCTACCAGGGAAACAGGCTGTCATAACTACCGGAACATTCCCTCTACCGCTTTATCTACAGACTGACCTACTTAATAATGACTACACCATAGCTAGGTTTGGGCAGCAGGTAGCCTAGCAGTTAAGAGCATTGGGCCAGTAACCGAAAGGTTGCTGGTTTGAATCCCCGAGCTGACTCGGTGAATGTGTCCTTGAGCAAGGCACTTAACCCGAATTGCGCCTCTAAGTCGCTCTGGATAAGAGCATCTGCTAAATGACCAAAAAATGAGAGGAAAAGTATGGATATACTGTATTCAGACTAATCACTTATGTTTTACTACTTCATGATCAAGTGATGCCAAATGCAACATACATTGCACAATAGATATGCATACTGTGTATGTGCTGTGGAAATAATAACAATACATAGACATGCAACTGACAGCAAAATTTCAAATATAAATTCAAATCATAAAATACTTCACGCCAGAATAAAAGTGAATTCACAATTAGTGGTATTTACTGTTGATATGGAGATCATAGTATGGCAATTCTTAATTTAATTGTGCTCGAGAGATTATCCTTAAAATAGTCATTGTCAAGCCAAGAATATAGATGATCTGCAGGATGACTTTAAATGAGGTACTATGAGAGAAGACTACAGAGACTCGGGACATGTGAGAGATGAAGTACATTACGTTTTTTTGTTCATTTGATGCTGGATGATACTTAATAACTATCCCAATGAATGCCTCTACTGACCATTTATATCAATGAGCCCCATATTTGAATTGGATAAACGGAATACTTAAAAACGGATCACCAGCTTTTCCTTGAAGTCATGTACATGTAGTACATTTCATGGGATAAGGCCAACTGAATATGACATACCTGTTTAACATCTAACCCACTAACACACGAGGAAAACCCCTCCTGAAATATTTCTATTAAAATCCTCCTGCAGATGTGAATATGCTCTTGACCTCGGCCACGTCCCTAGCTCTAAGAAAATAATTATCTGTAGAAAGAATAAGATCATTCTGGCATCAATACTCAGTGACACGTATTTCATATTCAATGAGACCATCAAGGACATAACTGCAAGCTTCTACTCTGATGTGATGGATCTAGAGGACCTAGAGTAGATATTAGAACTGAATAAATCTGTTACTGCAATAAAACTATCTTGATAAATGACAAACACTTTTCAGTCTGTTCCAAAGTAGACCTTGTCATGGATACACAGATATACTGTACACTACACCGTGTAGAGAATGACAATGATAGGTTGTTTGTAGCCTACCACAAGTGAGTTTCTTATGGATTACTTTGAGATATGTGAACCTTATTATGACTTTAATGCACAAGTCCTTATTTATTAAAAAAAAATTTTTTTACCTTTATTTAACTAGGCAAGTCAGTTAAGAACAAATTCTTATTTTCAATGACGGCCTAGGAACTGTGGGTTAACTGCCTGTTCAGGGGCAGAACGACAGATTTGTACCTTGTCAGCTCGGGGGTTTGAACTTGCAACCTTCCGGTTACTAGTCCAACGCTCTAACCACTAGGCTACCCTGCCGCCCGACTAGGGACTGTTCCTTATTCCACGAATGTAACAAAAACACCATTACTATGCAATTACAAAGCAATTACTGAAGTACCATGTAATAACAATGTTGTTAATATTTGCATAGTTACTAGAGGTATACAGGTACTGTATCATAATTAAACAAGAAAATAATGTCTATATGTTGCATAGGATGCTGATTGAAACTCGGGACATGGCACTTCCAGAATTGATTTCCACGACCACTGTTTGGGGATCAACGTGTATTGAGTTTAAAAGAGCTTCATGTTTAAACCTGCAGGGCTGCCTTCCTTAGGTCAATGTGTAAATTAGTATGCAGAAAGAGCATGGCTGAGAGAAACATATTCATTAGAAGAGCAATTTGCATTACATACAGTATATATATTGACTATGCAACTCTATGCACATAGCCAAACTGGTCTCAGAGCATTTCGTATTATTCTGTACGCAAATCCAAGACATCCTGTTTAGTATGATCTTACTTTTATATGGTATGTATTCATTTGTGGATGTCCATCACCGATTTTGTATGATATGTTATGAATTGTAATTCAAATTATATGTTAACAATTTTAAAAAGTACAATATGTTACACATTTTCTAAATGTACAATATGTAGAGAATTTGATAAAGGTATGATATGTTACAAATTCTAGCTAGGTGGCTAAGTGGCTAACGTTAGCTGTTGCTGCTGATATCATTATTCCAGCCTTTGTTCTCATAGACTAAACATAACATAGTAAACATATATCCAGGACACAAAAAAATGAGTATAATGTGTTATGTTTGGCATGGTTACATAAGACCGATGGTGACTTTAATCAAAAATTAAAGTAGGGTGGTTGGTCGGGGTGGATGGGTGGGTGTTTAACGCGAACGTCTAGCAACCAAAAGGTTGCGAGTTTGAACGTCTTCACGGACAACTTTAGCATTTGAGCTAATTAGCAACTTTTCAACTACTTAGTACTTTTTAGCTACTTTGCAACTGCTTAGTTTGTTAGCTAACCCTAACCTTAACCCTATTAGCTAACCGTTCCCCTAAACCTAACCCTAACCTTAAACTTAACCTCAAGCCTTGCTAACATTAGCAAGCTAGCTAATGTTAGCCACCTAGCTAGAATTCATAACATATACATTTAGCAAATTCGTAACATACGTATAATACGAATTGTAATTCCTAACATATCATACAAAATGGGTGGTGGACATCCACAAATGAATACATACAATACGAAACGTAACATAACATATCATACTAAATGGAGTGTTTCATTTTTATGTACAGAATAATACAAAATACTCTGAGACCTGGTTGACATAGCAGACATAAATTGAATTACTGCTAAATCACTGCCCCAACAGTTTGCTGAAATTCTGCTGGTTGAGTAGTTTAATCTTATTTTTAATACAAAGCTTAGTTAGTGAAGGCATGTGTGGTGTGTCTACCTCAGAACAGTTCATCATTTGTGCTATATGCTTTGTAAAGTCAAATTTGTGTAATTGCTCACCAAAATGTTTGTGTATGGGGCAGTACCTAAACTCCAATGAATTACTTACAAAAATTGCAATTACTAGGTAAACATTCTTGTGTTGAAATGTAAAGTAGAATTTTTGACACACACTAAGGGCACTATTTAAATATTATAGATCATCTGTGAAAGTTGTACAGTACATACTGACTCATGGAGTAGTCAGCTCTGACAGCTCTAAAAGCATCCAGCGCTCAGTCCGGAGTGCTTTAGACGTTGCTGTACATCATCTATCTTTGACTCCAAGGAGCAGTTAACATGAAAACATGACAGACAGGAAGTTGCAAACCACATTTTCCTGAAGGTCATACCTGCATACCGGTACTGAAAAAATAAATCATTCTTAGAGCTTCTCAGTCATAGAATTAGGGTTTAGAATTAGAATGCTGGTAATTTAATAGAATCTCCAAGGTCTCAGGGACCTCATGGGACATAGGAGAGTCACTGTTTGATATTTCATGTTTTAAACTGCTGTAAATGACACACTCAACCTCATTGAGACTTTATATTGAGACTATTTAACATTTACCTTTTAGTCATTTAGCAGCTCTTATCCAGAGTGACTTAAAGGCGCAATTAGGGTTAGGGTTGGGGTTGCTCAAGGGCACATCGACAGATTCTTCACCTAGTCAGTTTGGGGATTTGAACAAGCAAACTTTTCGTTACAAAAATTAAAGTAGGGTGGTTGGTCGGGGTGGATGGGTGGGTGTTTAACACGAACGTCTAGCAACCAAAAG
Source organism: Oncorhynchus kisutch (assembly GCF_002021735.2). Lineage (NCBI taxonomy): Eukaryota > Metazoa > Chordata > Actinopteri > Salmoniformes > Salmonidae > Oncorhynchus > Oncorhynchus kisutch. The sequence goes on along the minus strand of NC_034194.2, from coordinate 19,049,807 downwards.
GTTGCGAGTTTGAACGTCTTCACGGACAACTTTAGCATTTGAGCTAATTAGCAACTTTTCAACTACTTAGTACTTTTTAGCTACTTTGCAACTGCTTAGTTTGTTAGCTAACCCTAACCTTAACCCTATTAGCTAACCGTTCCCCTAAACCTAACCCTAACCTTAAACTTAACCTCAAGCCTTGCTAACATTAGCAAGCTAGCTAATGTTAGCCACCTAGCTAGAATTCATAACATATACATTTTGCAAATTCGTAACATACGTATAATACGAATTGTAATTCCTAACATATCATACAAAATGGGTGGTGGACATCCACAAATGAATACATACAATACGAAACGTAACATAACATATCATACTAAATGGAGTGTTTCATTTTTATGTACAGAATAATACAAAATACTCTGAGACCTGGTTGACATAGCAGACATAAATTGAATTACTGCTAAATCACTGCCCCAACAGTTTGCTGAAATTCTGCTGGTTGAGTAGTTTAATCTTATTTTTAATACAAAGCTTAGTTAGTGAAGGCATGTGTGGTGTGTCTACCTCAGAACAGTTCATCATTTGTGCTATATGCTTTGTAAAGTCAAATTTGTGTAATTGCTCACCAAAATGTTTGTGTATGGGGCAGTACCTAAACTCCAATGAATTACTTACAAAAATTGCAATTACTAGGTAAACATTCTTGTGTTGAAATGTAAAGTAGAATTTTTGACACACACTAAGGGCACTATTTAAATATTATAGATCATCTGTGAAAGTTGTACAGTACATACTGACTCATGGAGTAGTCAGCTCTGACAGCTCTAAAAGCATCCAGCGCTCAGTCCGGAGTGCTTTAGACGTTGCTGTACATCATCTATCTTTGACTCCAAGGAGCAGTTAACATGAAAACATGACAGACAGGAAGTTGCAAACCACATTTTCCTGAAGGTCATACCTGCATACCGGTACTGAAAAAATAAATCATTCTTAGAGCTTCTCAGTCATAGAATTAGGGTTTAGAATTAGAATGCTGGTAATTTAATAGAATCTCCAAGGTCTCAGGGACCTCATGGGACATAGGAGAGTCACTGTTTGATATTTCATGTTTTAAACTGCTGTAAATGACACACTCAACCTCATTGAGACTTTATATTGAGACTATTTAACATTTACCTTTTAGTCATTTAGCAGCTCTTATCCAGAGTGACTTAAAGGCGCAATTAGGGTTAGGGTTGGGGTTGGGGTTGGGGTTGCTCAAGGGCACATCGACAGATTTTTCACCTAGTCAGTTTGGGGATTTGAACAAGCAAACTTTTCGTTACTGGCCTAACGCTCTTTAAAAAAGTTACAGTTATCACGTCTTCATTGTGTCAATGGCCAGTTAAAGCACTGTAAGTACAGGTAGTAGATATCTGCGGAACTACAGCATACTTCCTTTAGATTAGGTTTACCCATGGCAAAGGGTGTACTTAGAATAACAGAGCATTGCATTCTTTGAATATGCCACACAGCTGATTTTTCCATTAAATCTGAAGCTCTTCAGCGGTATCACAGACTATTCGGCAAGCTGTCCTGAGGCACATTAGGTTTACACCATTATCTTGGTCTTGCTTGAAGAACTGCGGAGTAGTGAAACACACCAATGAGCAAAACAAGGTTGGGTGCTGTTCACATTTCAATGCCAAATACACAAGAAAGTCTCTGTCAATACTTTGTCATATCCTCCAAAATCTATTAGGTGTCCTTAGCTCTATATTAGGCCATGTGAGCGGGGGCATGGTCCGCAGACTGTACTGAGCTGCTTCTATTATGAAGCACACTGTTGGATTGTACCATGAAAAGAGCTCATTGTTTACTCCTGCCAAGACACACATTTCAGCAGCTATATAATATCAGCAGATGACATTAATTTCTCTCATGGCTCTGAAAAGACTCCCTTTGGGGACTACCTAGAATGTGTAGTTGACTATTCCTGTGAGTTAACCTGTGTATTCTAGCTACAAATGCATACTATAATGAAGACTACAATGTATAGGTCAGTGAGTGCTTTAAATATAGCTGTACTGTTCAGTAGGTATGGAGATTTCATGTCTGGTGAATTAACAGACTGCTGATCCAGAGGTACTGATGTAACCAGGTAACCTCCTGCTCCTTTATAAATGGAAAGAACATATGCTAAATTAACTAGATTTTTGTATGAAGCGCTGTCTTTTTTTATGTTTATTTTATTCTTCCACATAAAGATGTGGAGAGAATGACTCAACCATCAACTATTGTGCCGTTGTTGGACTATAAAAAGGTGTTCTTGGACAGTTGCGTAAATATTGCTATCCTTCACAACACAGTGGAGGCGTACGTTGCCAGCAATTGCAATTATTTGAACTCAATGAGAGGAATTCAACTAAATGTGTTTAGACAAGAAAGTTTATCAGTTTTGTATCCTTTGAGTATAGTATAATCTTCTTGTGAGGTCATCTGAAGAGGTTGCGCTGAACAAAAATATAAACGCAACATGCAACAATTTAAAAGATTTTACTGAGTTACAGTTCATATAAGGAAATCAGTCAATTTAAATAAATGTATATCTCACTGGTCACCCCCAAAGCCAATTCCCCCTTTGGTCACCTTTCCTTCCAGTTCTCTGCTGCCACTGACTGGAACGAACTGCAAAAATCACTGAAGCTGGAGATTCCCATCTCCCTCACTAGCTTTAAGAACCAGCTGTCAGAGCAGCTCACAGATCACTGCACCTGTTCATAGCCCATCTGTATACAGCCCATGTATCTACCTCATCCCCTTACTGTATTTTTTTATTTTGCTCCTTTTGCACCACATTATCTCTACTTGCACATCCATCTTTTGCACATCTACCATTCCAGTGTTTATTTGCCATATTGTAATTACTTCACCACCATGGCCTATTTATTGCCTTAACTCCCTTATTTGACCTTATTTGCACTCACTGTATATAGACTTTGTTTTCTTTTTTTCTACTGTATTATTTGTTCATTCCATGTGTAACTCTGTGTTGTTGTATGTGTCAAACTGTTATGCTTTATCTTGGCCAGGTCGCAGTTGCAAATGAAAACTTGTTCTCAACTAGCTTACTGGTTAAATAAAGGAGAAATAAAAAATAAAACATTAAATTAGGCCCTAATCTATGGATTTCACATGACTGGGAATACAGATCCTTTGCCTCGTGCAGCGCGACACATCTCCTTTGCATAGAGTTGATCAGGTTGTTGATTGTGGCCTGTGGAATGTTGTTCCATTCCTCTTCAATGGATGTGCGAAGTAGATGGATATTGGCGGGAACTGAACACTCTATCGTACATGTCGATCCAGAGCATCCCAATCATGCTCAATGGGTGATGTATTGGTGAGTATGCAGGCCATGGAAGAACTGGGACATTTTCAACTTCAAGGAATTGTGTACTGATCCTTGCAACATGGATTAATGGCACGATAATGGGCCTCAGGATCCTATCACGGTTTCTCTGAGCATTCAAATTGCCATCGATAAAATGCAATTGTGTTCGTTGACCGTAGCTGATGCCTGCCCATACCATAACCCCACTGCCACCATGGGGCACTCTGTTCACAGGGTTGACATCAACAAACCGCTCGCCCACACAAAGCCATACACGCTGTCTGCTATCTGCCCAGTACAGTTGAAACCGGAATTCATCCATGAAGAGCACACTTCTCCAGCATGCCACTGGCCATTGAAGGTGAGCATTTGCCAACTGAAGTCTGTTACGACGCCGAACTGCAGTTAGATCAAGACCCTGGTGAGGACGAGCACTCAGATGAGCTTCCCTGAGACGCTTACTGACAGTTTGTGCAGAAATTCTTCAGTTGTCCAAACCCACAGTTTCATCAGCTTTCCGGTTGGCTGGTCTAAGAAGAACCCGCAGGTGAAGAAGCCGGACGTTGAGGTCCTGGGCAGGCAAGGTCTGTGGTTATGAGGCCTGTTGGACATACTTCTAAATTCTCTAAAATGACATTGGAACATTCAAATCTCTAGCAACAGTTCTGGTGGACTTTCCTGCAGTCAGAAAGTCAACTATGGCCTCCCGAGAGGCGCAGCAGTCTAATGCACCACATCGCAGTGTTGCGGTGTCACTACAGCCTGGGGTTTGATCCCAGGCTGTGTCACAACCTGCCGTGACCGGGAATCCCATAGAGAGGCTCACAATTGGCCCTGCATTGTCCGGGTTAGGGAGAGTTTGGTGGGGGGCTTTAATTGGCTCATCGCACTCTAGCGACTCCTTGTGGCGGGCTGGGTGCCTGCAAACTGACTTGGTCGTCAGTTGAACTGTGTTTCCTCTGACACATTGGTGCGGCTGGCTTCTGGGTTAAGGGAGCCAGTGTTAAGAAGCGCGGCTTGGCGGGTCATGTTCCGGAGGACGCATGACTTGACCTTCACCTCTCCCGAACCTGGGGAGTTGCAGCGGTGAGGCAAGATCATAATTGGATTGCAATTGAATATCCTGAAATTGGGGAGTAAAAGAGAAAATCCCTCAAAAGTTCAGACATCTGTGGCATTGTGTTGTGTGACAAAACTGCACATGTTAGACTGGCCTTTTATTGTCCCCAGCACAAGGTGCACCTGTGTAATGATCATGCTGTTTAATTATCTTCTTGATATGCCAAAACTGTCAGCTGGATGGATTATCTTGGCAAAAGAGAAATTCTCACTAACAGGAATGTAAACAAATTTCCGCCAAAATATTTAGAGAAATAAGCTTTTTGGGACAAACTTTACATTTATATTTTTGTTCAGAATAATTATATCACAAATAAACAGAATCCGATCACATTCTGTCTGGATGCAATACCGATAGCAGGGCTCTTTATGGGCTATGAGTGAGAGTGAGTGTGTAATAGTGTGAATACTGTGGAAGAGATCTTTTTAATGAGGGCTGGATGTATATTTGGCTCTTTCTGAGATTTAAATCTAGGGTACTTCAATTAATACCCATTATACACATTTCTATTAGAATGTATGCTTATCTATAGACATCAATAGGGGATGTCTGTGTGAGGAAAGGTTTAGTGAAGATAACATGCCTCAACAATTATGATCACTTTATTGGTCAAATGCAAAGGTCCAACAGAAATGTGACTTCCGCTTTTGACCCAACCCCTCCAAAAGACACACATACATTGCCTTCTGAGAGTATTCATACCGCTTGACTTTTTCACATTTTGTTGTGTTAGCCTGAATTTAAAATGGATTGCATTCAGATTTTATGTCACGGGCCTACGCACAATACCCCATCATGTGAAAGTGGAATTATGTTTTGCCATTTTTACAAATTAATAAAAAATGAAAAGCTGAAATGTCTAAGTCTAAGTATTTAACCCAATTGTTATGGCAAGCGTAAATAGGTTCAGGAGCAGAAATGTGCTTAACAAGTCACAAAATAAGCTGCATGGACTCACTTTGTGTGCAATAAGTGTTTAACATGATTTTCTCTCTGTATCCCACACATACAATTATCTATAATGTCCCTCAGCCGAGCAGTGAATTTAAAACAGAGATTCAACCATAAAGACCAGGGAGGTTTTCCAATGCCTCGCAAAGAAGGGCACCTATTGGTAGATGGGTAAAACAAATAAGAAGACATTGAATATCCCTTTGAGCATGGTGAAGATATTAGTTACACTTTCGATGGTGTGTCAATACACCCAGTCACTACAAAGATACAGGCGTCCTTCCTAACTCAGTTGCCAGAGAGGAAGGAAACCGCTCAGGGATTTCACCATGAGGCCAATGGTGATTTTAAAACAGTTTAATGAGAATTTGTATTTAATGGCTGTGATAGATGAAAACTGAGGATGGATCAACAACATTGTTATTCTACAATACTCACCTAATTGAAAGAGTGAAAAGAAAGAAGCTTGTACAGAATAAAATATTCCAAAACATGCATCTTGTTTGAAACAAGGCACTAAATTAATACTGCAAAAATCGTGGCAAAGCAATAAAGAAATCCTGAATACAAAGTGTTCTTTTTGGGGCAAAACCAAAACAAACACATTCATGAGTACCACTCTCCATCTTTTTAAGCATAGTGGTGGCTGCATCATGTTATGGGTAGGCTTGTAGTCATTAAGGACTGTGAAGTCTTTTGAGGATAAAAACATTTGTGGAATAGAGCTAAAAACAAGCAAAATCCTAGAAGAACACCTGGTTCAGTCTGCTTTCCACCAGACACGGGGAAATGAAATCACCTTTCAGCAGAACAATAACCTAAAACACAAGGCCAAATCTACACTGGAGTTGATTACCAAGAAGGCAGTGAATGTTCCTGAGTGGCCAAGTTACAGTTTTCACATAAATCTACTTGCAAATCTATGGCAAGACCTGAAAATGGTTGTCTAGTAATGATCAACAACCAATTCTACAGAGCTTGAAACATTTTGAAAAGAACAATCCAGATGTGGAAAGCACTTACCTAGAAAGACTCACAGCTCTAATCGCTGCCAAAGGTGCTTCTACAAAGTATTGACTCAGGAGTGTGAACATGTTTGCATTTCAATAAATGCAAACATGTTCATGTCTAAAAACATGTTCACGTTGTCATTATGGGGTATTGTGTGTAGATCGGTGTAAAAACAAATATTTGATCAATTTTGAATTAAGAGGTATGAACACTTTCTGAAGCCACATAGAGGTTTTGGAGAGGTGCGGGGGTCGGCAAAACCTGGCGCCCAGGGAGGTGTTGTTGCGGGGGATTAAGTGCTTTGCTCAAGAGCACAGCGGCAGGCCATGGAATATAGGATTTGATACCAGAAACCCTCCGGCTGCCAATTCACTTCCCAACAGATTTTTGCTGTCGGACCTTGGGACTCGAACTGTCAACCCGCCGGTTGTTGGATTGTCTCTCTAACCGCTTGGCTACCTATTACCAGGCAACCCAATAGTGATCGTTTCACAGCTCTTACTAGTATTTGAATCATTTTGTTGACACAACTCAATCCAATGAGTGTATCACATAGGTGTGATAGCGAATGTCATAACGAACCCCCTATGGATATAACTATAATATGCACTCAAAGGTGATTTGAACCAATTTACATGTTTTTGATGTGGAGAGAAAATAGAGTACATAGATTAGAGCTCCCATGGATATGCCTCCCCAGATGAGAAACATATCAACATATTTGCATTATGCATTATGGTATAGAGGACAATCATAATCATACACACAAAAAAAATGTGTATGAATTGCTATTCATTTCACTCTTTTCTGAGTATGTAGGTCTCTTCTATGATGAAAACAGCTTTTCCTAGTTCAGCCAATGCTATAAAAACAGTTATAGAGGCGATGAGACATTCTATCAAGCAAACACTCTCCCTGTTTTCTCCCTTGTTCTTCCCAATTTGCCAGATGTACAGCCTGCTGAGTCTGACACTCTGTGGTAAGTCACCTTGAGAGAGATGCTGTTGGTTTGTTAGTGCGCCGCGCGTGGCGCTTTAATGAATCATTAACGGCTTATGTAAAAAGGTAAACTTCCTTCAGGCCATGAGAGCCATGATCGAAACACACATAACAGACATGGCATCCAGCCAGAAAACGTGCTTCCCTGCCTTACCTCCACTCTTACTTTCACAGGCAATAAGGAAATAGACAAGGATCTTGTGAAAACAGTACATTAAGCATCATACATTAAGCATGATGCTCACACATAAATGAAGTAATACTGACAGCTACAACGCTCCAATGCTGACTACTACAGTACAGAAAGGATGCAAATTAGTACATCATTTTATGAATGTCAGGGAATCTGAAGCCCGATACACTTGTATCTGTATACGGTTTAAAAATGGCAGATCTGGACACTGATAAGCGCCTAAATTGTAATGCATGACGTCAGAGATCAGGGTCTCTGCATCACAGCTCTGTATGGGTTTTGACTGACAGCTGTTCTGAACTTGAGCACTGTGTGTGGCAAGAAGTTGCCCCATCCCTCCCGATTAATTGGGCAACTTTTGAAAATAATTTAGTTGTCTGAGTGAGGGAAATGCTGTATATTAAGAGGATTTGATGCATTTTGAAAGATGAGAAGGTGAGGATGAATAAATTCTGCTTTGATGTCATACAAGCAAGCCAAGCAACCCTAACCCTAACCCTATCCAAATGTGCACTTCACATTTCCATATCATAAAAATCATGTCTGATGTTGTGTCAATGTTTATGCTCAGTGATGTACAGTTACAAGCTGACATGATGTTTTACTTTGGGTTGTCCTGAACAGAATGAGCCTGTTTGTTGTACTGTGACGAAAATTTGCCGTGGAGCACACATCTCAAAGCACTCATGACTTCATTCTATGCTCATCAAAATGTTGATCTGCTTCTCTGAATTGCCTTGTGAAAGCTTAACACTTTATGATATTATTTTATTATTTAGCTTGTCATGTTGGCAATAGAACAAACTGATTGAAGACTCTTCTTGGAGTCCTTAAAGTGCATTGAAATGACTTAAGAACTGTACACACTTTGGAAAGGTGTGTGGCCACTTGGAAACACCAGTTAGACCTCTCATTCAAACCCTTGTAATTTGTTTGTCTTATGTTAAACCTACTCCATATTTTCTAAGAATATTCTTATCATGTTACTGAATCAACATTGTAATGTTTGCATACAGTCCTGTGTTCTTTCATTTAACTACATAAGTCAGTTAAGAAACCCTAACCTGGACAACGCTCGGCCAATTCTGCACCGCCCTATGGGACTCCCAATCACGGCCGGTAGTGATACAGCCTGGAATCAAACCAGGGTCTGTAGTAACACCTCTAGCAGTGCCTAAGACCGCTGCGCCACTCAGGAACTGTTGTCAGGTCAACTGTTATGTCCTGACCTTTTAGTCTAATAATTTTCCCATATTCTCCAAACTTTTCCCTTTGAATTTTTTTTCCATGGTTATGCATTCCAAATTTCTTCTGTTAAAGACATTTAAATTGAGCCCTATCCATACAGGCCAATTCCCATGAGTGTAAGGGTTTTAAGTTATAAATCAGTGCTTAATATGAGAGCAAACCGCATGGATTAAATTGTGGGTTGAAAACGTTATTTTAGTATTTTGGAAACCACAACATGAATCATGACTATAGAGCTATCCATTGAGAGTGTGGCCCAATCATTTAATCAGAACAGTGTGGACTCCTAAGCTGAAGCTGTCATCAGTGGAGGGTAATTTACCCCAATGCAACACATTGAGCTCTATGAATCATTGTATTAATCACTTAAGCCCATGCAGTGTTTGTAAACACATCTACTGCAGCTAGTCTTAATAAAGCCAATTTAGTTCAACAACTGTCAAAAAGCATGCTGAATAAAACATTTCCATTAATGCGGGTCTATCATACTGAAAACATGTTTATTCGTAAACAGCAGATGTCATTGTTTTCTTAACAAATTTACATAACAAGCTGGGTGAAAATTATCCACTTTTTCACCTCTATTTACCCGCATATATTCCCCGGAGATAAAAGTCTCATTTTCAGCCGATTAGTGGCCTGAATGACAGGCTTGTGTGAAATTATGTGACAGGAAAAATATTGCAGATAATGAGAATACAGAGGCAGAGCTGTAGGAACCTTTCCTTGAGCTGCTTTTGCAAGCGTGCATGATGCTGGTTAGCCTTTTTTGTCATGAATCTTGTTCTGGAGGCAGCTCTGCATGGTGGGTACTATTTGGCACAGCCACAAAGTTCTAAAATGTGATTTTAAACCTAAACCTAAACCTAACCTTAACCCTAACCACACTGCTAACCCTTATGCCTAACTCTAACCTTTTTGTCATGGATTTTTACAATAGCCTATTTTGCAGCTGGCCTATCTAAGGGGAAATCTCTCAGTTCTGCCTCCAGGACAAGACTAATGGCAATAATTGTGAACCTGCATGCATAACTCCCAATCTATTCATGTCAAGGCAAAGAGACACCTCATTAACATGTTTGTCAATAATTGTATTTTGATTTTGGCAAGGATTTATACTGTGTCGCTTTTTACGCCAAGTTGGTATCTTCAAGATGGTGTAGCAGTCAGAAGTCTGTTTGTCTTGTCCCGTCCCGTTCCTTCTCATCCAATGTACAGATGAAGTTGGAAGTTTACATGCACTTAGGTTGGAGTCATTAAAACTCATTTTTCAACCACTCCACAAGTTTCTTGTTAACAAACTATAGTTTTGGCAAGTCGGTTAGGATATCTACTTTGGGCATGACACAAGTAATTTTTCCGACAATTGTTTACAGACAGATTATTTCACTTATAAGTCACTGTATCACAATTCCAGTGGTTCAGAAGTTTATATACGCAAAGTTGACTGTGCCTTTAAACAGCTTGGAAAATTCTATAATGTCATGGCTTTAGAAACTTCTGATAGGCTAATTGACATCATTTGAGTCAATTGGAGGTGTACCTGTTGATGTATTCAAGGCCTACCTTCAAACGCAATATCTCTTTGCTTGACATCATGGGAAAATCTAAATAAATCAGCCAAGACCTCAGAAAAAAAACTTCAGACCTCCACAAGTCTGGTTCATCTTTGGGAGCCATTTCCAAATGCCTGAAGGTACCACGTTCATCTGTGCAAACAATAGTATGCAAGTATAAACACCATGGGACCACGCAGCCGCCATACCGCTCAGGAAGGAGATGCGTCCTGTCTCCTAGAGATAAACGTACGTTGGTGTGAAAAGTGCAAATCAATCCCAGAACAACAGCAAAGGACTTTGTGAAGATGCTGGAGGAAACAGGCACAAAAGTATCTATATCCACAGTAAAACAAGTCCTATATCAACATATCTTGAAAGGCCGCTCAGCAAGGAAGAAGCTACTGCTCCAAAACCGCCATTAAAAAAGCCAGACTACGGTTTGCAACTACACAAGGGGACAAAGATCATACTTTTTGGAGAAATGTCCTCTGGTCTGATGAAACAAAAATAGAACTGTTTGGCCATGATGACCATCGTTATGTTTGGAGGAAAAAGGGGGAGGCTTGCAAGCCTAAGAACACCATCCCAACCGTGAAGCACGGGGGTGGCAGCATCAAGTTGTGGGGTTGCTTTGCTGCAGGAGGGACTGGTGCACTTCACAAAACAGATGGCTTCATGAGGAAGGAAAATGATGTGGATATATTGAAGCAACATCTCAAGACATCAGTCAGGAAGTTAAAGCTTGGTCGCAAATGGGTCTTCCAAATGGACAATGACCCATTCACTGTATCACAATTCCAGTGGTTCAGAAGTTTACATACGCTAAGTTGACTGTGCCTTTAAACAGCTTGGAAAATTTTATGATGTCTTGGCTTTAGAAGCTTCTGATACTTCCAAAGTTGTGGCAAAATGGCTTAAGAACAACAAAGTCAAGGTATTGGAGTGGCCATCACAAAGCCTTGACCTCAATCCTATAGAACATTTGTGGGCAGAACTGAAAAAGGGTGTGCGAGCAAGGAGACCTACAAACCTGACTCAGTTACACCAGCTCTGTCAGGAGGAATGGGCCAAAATTTACCCAACTTATTGTGGGAAGCTTGTGGAAGGCTACGCTAAACATTTGACCCAAGTTAAACAATTTAAAGGCAATGCTACCAAATACTAATTGAGTGTATGTGAACTTCTGACCCACTGGGAACGTGATGAAAGAAAAAAAATACACTACTATTCTGACATTTCACATTCTTAAAATAAAGTGTTGATCCTAACTGACCTAAGACAGGGAATTGTTACTAGGATTAAATGTCAGGAATTGTGAAAAACTGAGTTTAAATGTATTTGGCTAAAGTGTATGTAATCTTCCGACTTCAACTGTATATACATTTATATGTAATATACAGTACCAGTCAAATGTTTAAACAAACCTACTCATTCAAGGATTTTTCTTTATTTTTCCTATATTCTACATTGAAGAATAATATTGAAGACATCAAAACTATGAAATAAGACATATGGAATCATGTAGTCACCCCAAAAAATGTTAAATAAATCAAAATATATTTTAGATTTTAAATTCTTCAAAGTAGCCACCCTTTACCTTGATGACAGCTTTGCACACTCTTGTCATTCTCTAAACCAGCTTCACCTGGAATGCTTTTCCAACAGTCTTGAAAGAGTTCCCACATCCTTCAATCTGCAGTCCAACTCATCCCAAACCATCTCAATTGGGTTGAGGTCGGGTGATTTTGGAGGCCAGGTCATCTGATGCAGCGCTCTATCACTCTCCTTCTCAGTCAAATAGCCCTTACACAGCATGGAGGTGTGTTGTGTCATTTTCCTGTTTCAAAACAAATGATACTCCCACTAAGTGAAAACCAAATGGGAATGGCGAATCACTGCAGAATGCTGTGGTAGCCATGCTGGTTAAGTGTGCCTAAATTCTAAATAAATCACAGACAGTGTCATCAACAATGCACCCCCACACCATCAAACCTCCTCCTACATGCTTTATGGTTGGAACTACACATGCGGCAATCATCCGTTCACCTACTCTGCGTCTCACAAAGACACGGCGTTTGGAACCAAAAATCTAAAATTTGGACTCATCAGACCAAAGGACAAATTTCAACCGGTCTAATGTCCATTGCTTGTGTTTCTTGGCCCAAGCAAGTATCTTCTTCTTATTGGTGTCCTTTAGTAGTGGTTTCTTTGCAGAAATTCAACCATGAAGGCAGTCTCCTCTGAACAGTTGATATTGAGATGTGTCTGTTACTTGAACTCTGTGAAGCATTTATTTGGGCTGCAATTTTTGAGACTCACAACTCTAATGAACTTATCCTCTGCAGCTGAGGTAATTCTGGATCTTCCTTTCCTGTGGCGGTCCTCATGAGAGCCAGTTTCTCCATAACACTTGATTGTTTCTGTGACTGCACTTGAAGAAACTTTTAAAGTTCTTGAAATGTTCTTGATTGACTGACCTTCAGTCAAATGTTAAAGTAATGGTGGACTGTCGTTTCTCTTTGCTTATTTGAGCTATTCTTGCCATAATTGGTATTTTACCAAATAGGGCTATCTTCTGTATACCACACCTACCTTGTCACAACACAACGGAATGGCTCAAATGCATTAAGAAGGAAAGAAATTCCACAAATTAACTTTTAACAAGGCACACCTGTTTATTGAAATGCATTCCAGGTGACTACATCATGAAGCTGGTTGAGAGAATGCCACGAGTGTGCAAAGCTGTCATCAAGGCAAAGGGTGGCTACTTTGAAGAATCTCAAAGTAATATATATTTTGATTTGTTTAACACTTTTTTGGTTACTACACGATTCCATATGTGTTATTTCGCAGTTTTGATGTCTTAGCTATTATTCTACAATGTAGAGAATAGTACAAATAAAGAAAAAGTAGGTATGTCCAAACTGTTGACTGGTACTGTACATATGTCAAATATTACATTACATGTTATTGCATTACATTTGAAGATAGATATCCACAGTATCCACCTAGTCTAGAGCTGACACATATGTTAAATTGTATTAATAATCAGTGATGATTATTAGTGTTTGGGAAGGAGTAAAAGGAAAATACTGAAACAAACCTAGCAATTATGTTCCTTTTCATTATCTTCACTTCTCCACTCCCAGCATTATTACTGACTGATTACACCCTAATAATAATGGAACTTAGTCCTCTCCCCATCACGGTGGGTACAGTATCGGTTCCCGCTCAAAACGAGAAGGAAAACTACCTCGATTAGTTCTCGCTGTGAACATACAATTAAAATCTGTGGAACATCAACCAAATCTTCTCCTCTCTTAATGGGACTGCTAGGGCCATTGTTGATGTAAGAGAATACATGCACTTATCTCAAGCATGTTAAGCATTTGATTCAGTACTCATTAAATACAACAGATGGTGGTATGGTGTTCGAGGAAGTGGAAAACCCTTGAGTGAGTTCTCATGCTTAACCACAATAGTTACACTAACTTGTTTTACACACTATGGTTTAAACATGTTGTATTTGTATATGTAAAGTCAGTTCAATAACTGTTTAATCACTGATTGCATGATTGTCTCTGGAATCACTTACTCCTTCTGACTATGATGTATGTGTTTGACGTTTTCAACATGTAGTCAAACCCGCAGTCCCTGTTGCACATCTAATTGGCATATTTCAATGCTTGCAAGGTTTATGTTTTTTTTTTTTTATAAATTCCCTCAGAGTTACTAACATGCACAAAAGATATGTATGAGTGAATATTAGTAGCTGTCTTGATGTGGTAAGAGCTGGATTACATATATTGTAAGTATACAGTGGGGTCTGGGAACATTGGATCCCCTGATAAAGATGAGCAACAAAATTAAATAAAGCTGTTTTGCTTCCACTGGTCCTGGGGCTTTGTTAAGGTCAACGGCATCATGAACTTAACCAAGTACCAGGACATTTTTGCCAAAAACCTGGTTGCCTTTGCCAGGAGACTGAAACTTTGCCGCAAGTGAATCTTCCAGCAAGACAATAACCCCAAGCACACATCAAAATCCATGAAGAAATGGTTAATTGACCACAAAATAACAATTTTGCAATGGCCATCTCAATCTCAGGATTTGAACTCCATTGCAAAACTGTGGTTTGAAGAAGGGCAGTCTATAAGCGCAGACAAAAAATATTCTGTATGGTGGAATGTGTTCTCCATCTTATAAAACATTTTATAAAAAGGGGAGGGTGCTGGAGTATTGAAAACAGGGGATCCAATCATTTTGACCCCCATCTTTAAAAAAAACTATGTTTTATTACTTATTTTAACAAGTCTTTCTCTGAGCAATTGTATTAGTATAAAATAATATAAATGTTCAATTTGTTTAGCATAAAATATAGCTCAGTATTTGCTTAATTTAGGGCTCCTGAGAGTGGCTGCAGTCTAAGGCACTGCATCACAGCTCAAGAGGCATCACTACAGTACCTGGTTCAAATCCAGGCTGTATCACATCTGGCTGTGATTTGGAGTCCCATAGGGGTAGCGCACAATTGTCCCAGGTTTGGCTGGAGTAGGCTGTCATTGTAAATAAGAATTTGTTCTTAACTGACTTGCCTGGTTAACATTTTTTTATGTATTTATTTGGTCTTTTTTGCTCATCTTTATCAAGGGATCCAATCATTCTGGATACCATAACTCCCTCAGTGACACAATTGGGACATGATATTCTATTTCGCTGGTCTGGTCCCATTGGAGATAGTTGTCCATTTACAATGTAATTTATGGCAGCAAGGTGCCAAATATGCCCTCTGACTTCTGTGGCGCCAGATACACCAATATTGGGGATAGTATGCAGCGTCATCTACATGCATTTCTGCTGATATGTCCACTCTCCACGTATCTTCAAGAAAGGTGACATTGAGATTACACTGTATACCACAGCTAGGGAACCTCGAAGGCTATTTCGATTATAGTAAGTCTGCTTGTGCAATACCATAAAGAAGCATGAAATGTCAAGCCACTTGACAAAATAATTCTTCATACAAGGCTCTCTGAGGAAATATATCAATTTTAAAACTCAAAGTAGGGTGTTAATACATCAGGTATTCAAATCCCAGCGGGGAATGGACTTGTACTGCTCTAGACTCAGGGGGACAGACTGTTGTTGGTGGGGAATTTTCAAATCAAGCTCCACGCTCATCTTGCTTGATAATGAAAAGGTGGGATGTGCATAGACTCATTAAACTCGGCAATATGCCAGTGATGATGTTGCTGAAAACGTCCAGACAGAAAAATTGCCTGTGCACAACTAATCCAATGTGATGCGTATAGATTTCCCTATGCCACGATGGATTGTGAACTATTCTCAGTGGTTTTGTCATGGAACTTCCATCATGGAAATCATATAGGTGATACTGACAGTGATGTGCGAGCCTCACATTGTTTTTTTCCCCCGATTCACCGCCAAGCCAGATTATTTCTCCTGGAGGAGGGAAGCAGCTGAATGCAAATGACACTCACAAACAACAAGCTGTGGGATATAACGAAGAGCCACTCTCATTGGAGCCAAGCGTCTATACACAACAACTGTTTACTGATGAGACTATTCACAAACACACAAAGCAATCAGCCAAGATGTATCAAATTGGAGACAAAGACAAGAAGATAAAACTGAAAATGTACCATTTTGAAGGCCAATATGAATTTGTGAATGTTGCAATACAATAGGAAAATATCTAAGAATTCAACTATGCATTTTAGTCTTATGCGTAATTGATTGAGTTTATGACGAATAACAAGAATGTGGGACAAACGATTCTGGATGACACACCACACAGGAAGTGTCATCAGTGTCAGCTGATTGCCTGAGGAGGAACACTGAGGTCACTGTCTGTAAATGACATGTCTTACGCTAACAGTACATTTCTAGTCACAGTCATGGTGATCTATGTCTACTGACTGTATCATGACCACAACGTTGTACACCAAGCAGATCATGTCGCTTCACCTGTAATCCAAAAACCAATGTCTGATGGTCTGACACAGGCACGCATGTACACACTCAATAAAAGCAATTCCAACATATCCATGTTTTTGCAATGTTACGTTTTCCATGACATGAAGGGAATATATTGAAACTACAGCAAAGTACCCAGGAGCTGTGAAAAAAAACCAGCCTGTTCTGTTTCTCTGGTGACAGTGTAACGGCTCGGTAATCTTGGTGATCGATTGGAAATCCAACTAACCATTTCATGAGCATTGTCAAGCACAGCACAATCTACTTGTCTCTCCACAGAGGCAGCTGAGGGAGGCTGGAAATGCTCAGTTACAGTGAGGAATTGATTGATGAAGTACTCTTGACTGCCAGCTGCATGTTTATATTGGCTTTTATTAACAATTGCAGCCTTTGCTAGAATGAATGCAATACAGCATGACAGATACAGCTGTGTGGATGTCAGGCATTTGGGGGCTCTGAGCTATAGATGAGGATTGTTTAATGTTCAGTAACCTTCTGCATATCATTTTGTTATGTAGGTGCAGCTGACTATCATAAGCGTATTTCATAGGCATGCCTTTATTATTTATTTTATAACAGAGAGATGAGGGACAACATGAACTAGATCAAACATCTGTAGATTGATGTATGTGGAACTGCTGGAGGAAACATTTTTGCATGGTTGCTTTAACTTACTGGACAGGAAACGCACTGCAGTATATTGTAATGTTGATCTCCACCCCAGATTCCGTTTTTATCTCTTATCTTTGTTAATATTAAAAGGATAGTTTGGCATTTTGGCACTGAATCAGATGAACTTGTGGATAGCATTTGTATGTCTCTGCGTGCAGTTTGAAGGAAGTTGCTTTCTGTAGCCTTCCTGTCATTGTGTAACAGTACTCTTCTTGCGTTGTGTACAATCAGTCATTGACACGGAACTCCAACATGTAGCACCAGTCATGTAGCTTTATTCTGTTAGGAATGGCACAAAATTGCACGTCATGCAATGCACGTCTCACCATCCAACTCTGCACTCACGCACTGTACAAAATATATGAACCCCCCCCACCAGACACAGTAAGTTGCTAGCTAGTACTGGCGGGAATTCTTTACAACAAAATGCACAACAAATATTCTCCAAAAACCGCTGCATCTTATGTGTGATGTTCGAATAACATTTACAAACAATTTGATATAAATTGTACATTTAAATCATCACTTGGGAGTATAAAAATCACTTTTGATGTACAGTGCTTTGCAACCCTCAACTTACCGCTGGTTTGGTGCTTGTTCACTGGGACGATTCTAACTGGAACATCCCCCCTCGTAAGCAAGCAACGCAAACCAGCCAATAAGATGCCATGTTGAGTAGGTGAAGGCAAGACAAACTCAAACCAAAAACCCATTGGCTTAACAATAAAGTGGCAAGGGGAATCACCAATATAACCCTGTTACAATTGCGCTAACTTCCTTCATACTGCAATCATTCATTCATGCAAAGACATAAAAATGGTATCCACAAGTTCATCTGACTCTGGGGAAGTATATTGCCAAAATCCCAAACTATCTTGTCATGACGTTGGCCTCTTTGGGTATAGCAAGCCCATCCCCCTCTCCCCGCATCCCCCTTTCCTCCTTCAACTAGGTTGCTGTGGTCAGAGAGACGTCGTATATTCCTGAGAATCTCTTCATGGACACATAGTAGAGAGAGTAGATTTTCATGGAGCACAAAGGAATTTCTTACACCTCACAGGACTTGAGGTACGAACAAATTTCATGTTTCGGAGAAAGTATAAAAGATCGGTGAAGAATCCAGCTATGGTCCGTTTGTCACAACTTGGAAAGCTCATGGGAGACACTGTGGCCACATTACCATAACACTGTTTATACATCTAATTGTTGTATAAGATGAATGAGTGAGTATGATACTGTTTGTATAATTGTGTAATGTGATTTTGGACTGTTTAATGAAGAAAAAATCCCTTTTGATTTGAACTAAATCAGAGGACCGCCCCTGAGCCCAGTTAGGGTCAGACATCCTGGGACAGCCCTCTTCGGCCCTTCCGAATAAAACCCCCACTCGGGTTTTTGATCAGCAGACCGAGCTTACCTCAATTACGAGATGGCTAAAGGTTGCAGACCATGGTTTTCTCAATTAGGAGGACAAAGGTTGTAGACCATTGCTGTATCTTTTAACCATACCACATGGTTAAACTCTTAGACAATCGATACCGACAGAATAAGAACACGTCTTTGATATTGATTACTAGTCTGCAGCTAGGAATTCGGCATCATTGAACGCGAAGATCGACAACTGCCGAAACATCCATTCTATAACAAATGTCACTCTGAACAATCCCCTCTAACCACAAACGAGAGAGAGCGGGACAGGGACGGACAATTCTACAAAAGAAATTAACTTTTCACCAGCGATCAAGACGACACACTGAGCATAAATATATATATTGATTGCAACTGTTCCCGAATGAGTGAGCGTTCATGTGCAAAGCATTAGCATTTCAATTGTTATAATTATCACTTTGTAGTGACTTCTTAGTCGACCCCCACTTCCCCTTTTGTCTAACAAGCCGCCATGCCGGTTTAGCCACTAGGGCACATTCTCCTATCATTACATTTACCTTGTTTGTTTGTTTATGCATTTCTGTGAATTACTTAGTTAGTAATAAATAAATGATTTAAGACAATTGATGTATGGATGACTCATAGTGAAGACTGGGTTCGTGCCGATAACCAACAATGTACGACGTTTGGAATGAGACTAACGTGAGTTAAAGTAAATAATTCATTAATTCGAAGACTAATTGATCAGATAAAATATCTGAAAACTTATTTTAGGAAAACTTAATATTTTTCCTTGGTGCCCCTAGTTAATTAGTTACGTGATTAATCAGTTGATCGCGTAGTAACTAATTACAGAGAATCTTTGATAAAAACCACCAGTCTTCAGTTAATGATAGTAAAGACACGACAATCCTTTTAATATCAAAATGAAATGGGCATCTTTAAGTAGCTAGGCCTCCTTGTCCATTGTCTTCACAGCTAGTTAAAGACTAAAGGAAGGTTTAATCAAAAACACAGTATTACCAGTTTCATCAATTTGAAAAAAAAAGGGTCGGCCACTATATCAACTACTTCTGACTGTATCCAAAGTGACAACCTGTGGTTTGTTTTGTGGAAATGGGATTAGGTGTACTTTCTGTGTTGTAGCCTTGCCTTTGAACTGATTTAATCCCTCAATATCCTCCCTGCTGTTTACTTGTTGCCCTAACCCAACGCTGCTGACTGCACACATAAACTTGAGGAATCACATTAGGTTGACATGATGGTCCAAGGCTGAGACAACAAGGTCATTGCGCAGATGGAGATGGTAGGGTAAACATAGGCTTTTCAAACTAGAAGCCCGGAGTGGATTCAAACACACAGTCAAGGAAACAACGCTAACAATATAACACCTTGAGGGTCTTTTTTCACAGATCACTTTTAACTTATATTGTGCACTAGACTGGTAACAGGAAGGTAAATGCATTTAAATGCCGTTTACAAACCTTTTTTTACAAACCACATTTTGCGCAAAAAAATGCATTGAAAGTACAGGAAACGCTATTTTACTCAATGAGAACAGTGATAATGGCGCTATTTTGCATAGCAGACATTTTACAGGTTCCTGACCAAGTCTGCTATTTTGTGTTTTTTTTGGGGTCTGATCGTAACTTGTTTTGTGCATAATGTTTCCACCATCATTTCCTATGACTGAAAATAGCTTCTGGACATCAGAACAGCAATCACTAACCTACATTTGGATGAAGATGTTTTACTTGCAACGAATTGGAGATGCAGGACATACTGCTCACCCCGGACAAGGCCCTAATCCCTTTGACACCGATGGCGTAGAGGCCGGCGTGTGGGCACCCTGACAAAACTAATTTGGCGAGTACATAAAGTGCCTCTAACCTCCATTCTATTGGCGAACGTGCAATCACTGGAGAACAAACTGGATGAGCTCCATTCGAGGCCATCCTGTCAAGGAGTTGTGGCAAAATGTCCAAGTGGAATTATGTTTTCAGCAATGTTTACAAAAAAAATTTAGATGCAAAGATGAAATGTCTTGAGTCAATAATATTCAACCCTTTTGTTATGGCAAGCCTAAGTAAGTTCAGGAGTAAAACTGTTGGTTAACAGGTCACATAATAAGTTGCATTGACTGTGTGCAATAAAAGTGTGCCCCCCCCCCCCGCCACTGCAGTCAAGTAACCAATCCAATTCGCCCTCTAGTGACCTCATGGGTGGAATTGTATTAATATTTTTCTTAATTAATATACTTTATTTTGTTTATCAAGTGTTTCTATGCCAAATTATTTTGTTATATTTCAGTCTTCTGTGATGTATATAAAGGGTAATATTGGGATGCAGACTTGACATGGAATACATTTCAACTCTATAGCTGGCATGGTACATGTGTGTGAGGTGTAAACTTTTAATTCAAAGTAGATTTGTTTAAGACTACCAAGTAATTAGTTACTAATTACAGTTTGGATGGTTTATCAATACACCCAGTCACTACAAAGACTCAGTTGCCTAACCCTAACTCAGTTGCCGGAGAGGGAGGAAACTGCTCAGGGATTTCACCATCAGGCCAATTAAAACAGTTACAGAGTTGAATGGCTGTGAAAGGAGAAAACTGAGGATGGATCAACAACATTGTAGTTACTCCACAATACTAACATAAATGACAGAGTGAAAAGAAGGAAACATGTACAGAATACACATATTCCAAAACATGCATCCTGTTTGCAATAAGGCACTAAAGTAATATTTCAAAAGAATGTGGCAAGGAAATTAACTTTTGGTCCTGAATACAAAGGGTTCTTTTTGGGGCAAATCCAACACAACACAACACATCACTGAGTACCACTCTTCATATTTTCAAGCATGGTGGTCGCTTGCATCGTGTTTGTCATCGACAAGGACTAGTTTTTTTTTAGGGATAAAAATAAATGGAATAGAGCTAAGTACAGGCAAAATCCTAGAGGAAAACTTGGTTCAGTCTGCTTTCCAACAGACACTGGGAGTCAAATTCACCTTTCAACAGGACAATTACCAAAAACACAAGGACAAATATACACTGGAGTTGCTTACCAAGACGACGTTGAATGTTCCTGAATGGCCTAATTATAGTTTTAACTTAATTCAGCTTGAAAATGATCAACAACCAATTGACAGAGGTTGATGAATGTAAAAAATATTAATGTGGAAATATTGTACAATCCAGGTGTGCACAGATCTTAAAGAGTTACTCATAAAGACTCACAGCTGTATTTGCTGCCAAAGGTTATACTAACATGTATTGACCCAGGGGGTTTAATACTTATCTAATCAAATTAGTATTTTATTTCCATTCATTAAAAAATTGTATAATCTTCCACTTTGCCGTTAAAGTATTTTGTGTAGATTGGTGACAAAAAAATGCAATTAAATTCATTTTAATCCCTCATTGTAACACAAAAACAATTCGGGTGGTGTGAAAAGTTTCTGAAGGCACTATACATCTAGCTGTTTTTTCTATGCATCGGCAGGACATAACGGCAGCATCAGCTAAACTCAAGGGATCTCTTTGTTAACAGCAGCTGGTGCGTGATCTCTAATATTAAGGAAGTCCCAAGGTTCTAAGCTGTAGACCATAATATTTACCAGGAGAGTTGATCTATATTTTTCGTAGCTGTCTATTTACCACCACAAACCAATGCTGGCATTAAGACCAAACTCAACGAGCTATATGGGGGCATAAGCAAATAAGAAAATCCTCATCAAGAGGTGGCCCTCGTAGTGGCCTGTGATTTTAATGCATGGAAACTAAAATCTGTTATTCCTAATTTCTACCAGCATATCATGTATGCAACTACAGGCAAAAAATTCTAGATCACCTTTGCTCCACACACAGCAACGCTTATAAAGCTCTCCCTCAGCCTCCAATTGGCAAATCTGACCATAACTCTATTCTCCTGATTCCTGCATACAAGCAACAACTAAAAAGAACCAGCTCAATACAGATATGGTCCAATGAAGTGGATGCTAAGCTACAGGACTGTTTTGCTAGTGCAGACTGGAATATGTTTATAAATAAGTGCATCGACGACGTCGTCACCCACAGAAGCAGTACGTACACTTCCCAACCAGAACTCATGGATTACAGGAAACATCCTCACTGAGTTAGAGGCTAGAGCTGCCTCTTCCAAGGAGCGGGACACTAATCCGGTCGCTTATAGGACACCTCGCTATGTCCTCCAACGAACCATCAAACGAGCAAAGCACCAATACAGGACTAAGATCGAATACTACTACACCGGCTCTAACACTCGTCAGATGTAGCATGGCTTGCAAACTTTCACAGATTACAAAGGGAAACCCAGCTGCGAGCTTCCCAGGAACGTCAAGGTAACCAGTCTACATTACCATTGCCCCGTAGCGCTCACATCTGAAGCCATGAAATGCTTTGAAAGAATGGTCATGGCCCACATCAACACCATCATCCCAGACACCCTGGACCCACTCCAATTTACATACCACCCCAACAGATCCACAGATGACGCAATCTCTATTGCACTCCATACTGCCCTTTCCTAATCTGGACAAAAGGAAAATAAAATAAAAAATAACTTCACAGATCTTCATTGTGAAGGGTTTAAACACAGTTTCCCATGCTTGTTCAATGAACCATAAACAATTAATGAACATGCACTTATGGAAAGGTCGTTAAGACAGCTTACGGGAAAAACACCAAAAGAGAGATGGCCAGGGTCCCTGCTCATCTGTGTGAATGTGCCTTAGGCATGCTGTAAGGAGGCATGAGGACTGCAGATGTGGCCAGGGCAATAAATTGCCATGTCCATACTGTGAGATGCCTAAGACAGCGCTACAGGGAGACAGGACGGACAGCTGATCGTCCTCGCAGTGGCAGACCATGTGTGACAACACCTGCACAGGATCGGTACATCCGAACATCACATCTGCGGGACAGGTGCAGGATGGCAACAACAACTGCCTGAGTTACACCAGGAACGCACAATCCCTCCATCAGTGCTCAGACTGTCCGCAATAGGCTGAGAGAGGCTGGACTGAGGGCTTGTAGGCCTGTTGTAAGGCAAGTCCTCACCAGACATCACAGTCAACAACGTCGCCTATGGGCACAAATCCACATTCGTTGTGTGTTACAGGCAAGACATCCTCCTCCCTCATGTGGTACCCTTCCCGCAGGCTCATCCTGACATGACCCTCCAGCATGACAATGTCACCAGCCATACCACTCATTCTGTGCGTGATATCCTGCAAGACAGGAATGTCAATATTCTGCCATGGCCAGCGAAGAGCCCGGATCTCAATCCCATTGAGCACATCTGGGACCTGTTGGATTGGAGGGTGAGGGTGAGGGCTAGGACAATTCCCCCCAGAAATGTCAGATAACTTGCAGGTGCCTTGGTAGAAGAATGGGGTAACATCTCACAGCAAGAACTGGAAAATCTGCTGCAGTCCATGAGGAGGAGATGCACTGCAGAACTTAATGTACCTGGTGGCCACACCAGATACTGACTGTTACTTTTGATTTCCCCCCCCCCCCCCCCCTTTGTTGAGGGACACATTATTCAATTTCTGTTCGTCATATGTCTTTGGAACTTGTTCAGTTTATGTCTCAGTTGTTGAATCTTATTTACACATGTCAAGTTTGCTGAAAATAAACGCAGTTGACAGTGAGAGGACGTTTCTTTTATTGCTGAGTTTATGTGAGAATGCTGTTAATTGACTACAGCTTGGCGTTCAACACCATAGTGCCTTCCAAGCTCATCACTAAGGACTGACCCTGGGACTGAATATCTTTCTCTGCAACTGGATCCTGGACTTCCTGATGGTCCGCACCCACACATCTGCCATGCTGACACTCTTCAAAGGGCCCCTCAGGGGTGCATGCTTAGTCCTGTCCTGTACTCTCTGTTCACCCACGACTCCAACACCGTCATTAAGTTTGCCGATGACACAACGGTGGTAGGCCTGATCACCGATGACAATGAGAGAGCCTATAGGGAGGAGGTCAGAGACCTGGCAGTGTGGTGCCAGAACAACAACCTATTCCTCAATTTCAGCAAGACAAATGAGCCGATTGTGAACTACAGGGTCGAAAGATTCAAGTTCATCAGTGTCCACATCACTAAGAATCTATCATGGTCCACACACTCCAACACAGTCATGAAGAGTGCACAACAAAACCTCTTCCCCTTCACCAGGCTGAAAAGATTTGGCATGGGCTCTCAGATCCACAAAAAGTTATCCAGCTGCACCATTGAGAGCATCTTGACTGGCTGCATCCCCGCTTGGTATGGCAATGGCTTGACATCCAACTCCAGCCTATCAAGTCATGAGTGTCACTGTTCTCTCTGCTACCGCAAGGCAAGTGGTACCAATGCACCAAGTCTATATCCAACAGGACCATGAACAGCTTCTACCCACAAGCCATAAGACTTCTAAATAGTTTGTTAAATACACTGAATAAAAATATAAACGCAACATGTAAAGTGCGCACAAATTTGTTTACAACTTTGTTAGTAAACATTTCCCCTTTTCCAAAACAGGTGTGGCATATCAACAAGCTGATGAAACAGCATGATCTGTGTACCTTGTGAGAGAACAATAAAAGGCCACTCTAAAATATGCAGTTTTGTCACACAACACAATGCCACAGATGTCTCAAGTGTTGAGGGAGCGTGCAATTGGCATGCTAACTGCAGGAATATCCACCAGAACTGTTGCCAGAGAATTCAATTTCAATTTCTCTACCATAAGCTGCCTACAACATAGTTTTAGAGAATTTGGCAGTACGTCCAACTGGTCTCTAAATCTCAGGCCACATGTAGCCACACCAGCCCAGGACCTCCACACCTGGCTTCTTCACCTGCGGGATCATCTGAGACCAGCCAGCCAGATAGCTGATGAAACTGTGGGTTTGTACAACCCAAAAAATTCTGCACAAACTGTCAGAAACCATCTCAGGAAAGCTCATCTGCATGCTCGTCGTCCTCACCAGGGTAACCGACTTCAATGGACAAATGCTCACATTCGATGGCCACTGGCATGCTGGAAAAGTGTGCTCTTCACGGATTAATCCCGTTTCAACTGTACCTGGCAGACAGCGTGTTTGGCGTCATGTGGGTGAGCTGTTTACTGATGTCAACATTGTGAGCACAGTGTCCCATGGTGGGGGTGGGGTTATGGTATGGGCAGGCATAAGCTACAGATAACGAGCACAATTGTATTTTATCGACTGCAGTTTGAATGTGGAAAGATACTGTGATGAGATCCATTGTTGTGCAATTCAACCGCCACCATCACGCTATGTTTCAGTATGATAATACAAGGCCCCATGTTGCAAGGATCTGTACACAATTCCTGGAAGCTGAAAATGGAAGCTGAAAATGTTCCAGTTCTTCCATGGCCTGCATACTCACTATATATGTCACCCATTGAGCATGTTTGGGATGCTGTGGATCGATGTGTATGACAGCGTGTTCCAGTTCCCGCCAATAACCAACAACTTTGTACAGCCAATGAAGAGGAGTGGGACAACATTCCGCAGGCCACAATCAACAGCCTGGTCACACCATTTGGTTTTCTGATCCATGTCCATACCTTTTTTTAAGGTTCTGCGTCTGTGACCAACAGATGTGTATCTGTATTTCCCAGTCATAGATTAGGGCCTAATAAATTTTTTCAATTGACTGATTTCCTTGTATGAACAGTAACTCAGTAATATCTAATATAACCCAAGAGTTACACTACTGGTCAAAAGTTTTAGAACACCTACTTATTCAAGGGTTTTTCTTAATTTTTTACTATTTTCTACATTGTAGAATAATAGTGAATACTTCAAAACTATAAAATAACACCTAAGGAATCATGTAGTATCCAAAAAAGTGTTAAAATATATTTTATATTTGAGCTTCTTCAAATAGCCACCCTTTGCCTTGATAACAGCTTTGCACACTCTTGCCATTCTCTCAACCAGCTTCACCTGGAATGCTTTGCCAACAGTCTTGAAGGAGTTCCCACATATGCTGAGCCTTGAATTCTGAATAAATCACAGACAGTGTCACCAGCAACGTATCCCAACACCATAACACCTAATCCTCCATGCTTCACAGTGGGAAATACACATGCAGAGATCATTCGTTCACCCACACTGCGTCTCACAAAGACACGGCGGTTGGAAACCAAAAATCTCCAATTTGGACTCCAGACCACAGGACACATTTCCATTGGTCTAATGTCCATTGCTTGTGTTTCTTGTCTCAAGCAAGTCTCTTATTCGTGTCCTTTAGGAGTGGTTTATTTACAGCAATTCAACCATGAAGGTCTGATTCACACAGTCTCTTCTGAACAGTTGATGTTGAGATGTGTCTGTTACTTGAACTCTCTGAAGCATTTATTTGGGCTGCAATTTCTGAGGCTGGTAACTCTAATGAACTTATCCTCTGCAACAGAGGTAACTCTGGGTCTTCCATTTCTGTGGCAGTTCTCATGAGAGCCAGTTTCATCATAGCTCTTGATGGTTTTTGCAACTGCACTTGAATAAACTTCAAGTAAATTTGACCTAAAAATGTAAAAATGACCTTCATGTCTTAAAGTAATGATGGACTGTCATTTCTCTTTGCTTATTTGAGCTGTTCTTGCCATAATATGGACTTGGTCCATATTTCCCAAATAGGTAAAGAAATTCCACTTTTAAGAAGGCACTCCAGTTAATTGAAATGCATTCCAGGTGACTACCTCATAAAGCTGGTTGAGAGAATGGCAAGAGTGTGCAAAGCTGTCATCAAGAGAAAGGGTGGCTATTTTAAGAATATAAAATATAAAATAAAAAACACTTTGTTGGTTACTACATGATTCCTTGTGTGTTATTTCAAAGTTTTGATGTCTTCACTATTATTCTACAATAATCTACAAGAAAATAGTAAAAAAAAGAAAGAAAAGCCCTTGAATGAGTAGGTGCTCTAAAACTTTTGACCAGTAGTGTATACCTGCATTGACCCTTTTTCTCCGCAAAGTTTTTTTTTCTTCCTCATCACATACGCTGCCGCTACTGTTTATTATCTGTCACTTTAGTCCTAGTTATATGTTCATATCTCCCTCAGTCACCTCGTATACAACGGCACATCGGCTCGATCCTTGTCTGTAGCCAAGTTGTCGTTACTCATTGTGTATTTATTATGACTTTTATTTAACTTTCCATTATTTCTCTATTTTCCTTCTCTCTGCATTGTTCTGAAGGATAACATTTGATTTTGATTAGTGTTTACCTATTTTTCTCCCACTTGGATCCTGCATCACTGGTGTAATCATGTGTAATCATGCGTGCTCTATGTATTGGAATACAAGAATAGCAGGACATGGTTCACGTGGACTTCTGTAACACTGAAATGGAATGTGTCTGGTGTTGAATAGTTCAGAGTGAGAGAAAGAGGTGAACCCGTGATTTACTCACACGATTACTCACACGATACAGCATTTATCAGTGAAATTAACCATATTAATAGATGTGGGTGGATCTGAGGTTAATAGATTTTCTATCAGCAATTCCATTAGATTGTAATTTGCTATCGGGCTGTTATGCAAGACCTGACACCAACATTTAATTCAGATCTGATTGTTTTATGTTGGGAGCGGTCAATTTTCGTCCGGAGACCATTTCAACTCTGTTAAGGGTAGCATGGGCTTTGGCTGCTCGTTAATGGTGCTTAAGGATGCCTTTGAATATATATCTGGCAGTGAAAATACAAGTATAATCCTACTGTGTATCCTTATTATCTTAAATTGTCTTAATTTTTTAAGTGCTATTGATTTATCAATTTCAATTGCTTTATAATGAAAAATAAGTAACAACCAGAAGTTAAATGTTTGACTTACAACACTCTTAGTGAATATTCTCCTCCGCAATGAGTAGCATCTCATCTCTTGTCTCCATCTTAATATTTCATTAGGCAGCTTGCCTCCCCATTAAGAGACAGAGAGCCCTGTAATGGGAGCAATCTGAGGAATGTTTGGGCCTTGGGGGAAAGCATAGCTCCGTCTGCTCGCTCAACACTTATTACTGAAATGCTCCTCTAGGGGAAACTCCAAACGATACAATAGGAAATGTGGCATACACAAAGGGACACAGATCCCCCCCACCCCCGGTGAGATGGAAGAGATATATAACAGAGAGCTCAGTTGTCAGGTGTGTGTCCTATCTGATTTAAATAAGATTGCGTTTAACAAACACTGTATCAACCTCCGAGGAAATCCACTCAACCTTCCAATTATGCCCCGAGATGTACGGGAACTTGTAAACAGTGTTCCTCTGGTGAACAATGTATATTGATACGCCTCCTGAGCCCAGTATGCTCCAGGTGAATTATTCTACAGTACACTAGAACATAACCGGCTCAGTGAGTGGGTGAACTCACAGCCATAATCCCCAGACTCTCTAGGTCTGCCTCTGCTTTGTTCTTAAGTTGTCAAAGTTGACATTTCCTCTGGAGAGGGTACAGTTGTATAATTCTGCTTTTTCACCTCTTCAGATTTGCCCCCCCCCCCCCCCCCCCCCATCCCCTCATCCCTCACCTCCCTTCCACCTTCATTTATTATTTTTCTCTCTCTCGCTCCTTGTGGGAGTCTCCACTTCAATTTTTCTCCATGAGCGCACTAGATTTATTGCTCCAGTAAATTTCTGCGAAAGAGAAGCAGGCGCACTGGGCCCCCAGGGAATCTCGGCAGGAGATCACCTGACCATGTTGTGGCCACAACTGCAACAAAAACACATTCCTCAGGAGGAGACATTTGTTATTCCAATTCTAATCCCAAACCTGGAGGAGGAGGGAGGCGGGGGGGCACGGCTACGCTACAGGAAGCAGCGGAACACCAACGCCAGTTACAAGGCAGCAGGAAACATGCACGCAAGGACATTTTCCTGGGAAACAAGGGACCAGAGGACCACTCTATACAGTCCTGTCCTGACTCTGAAAGCTAGAGGGATGCATGAGCTCACTGAACTAGAGAGCATGGTTCTATATATTATGCATTCAGGATGTGCAGTATTTACAAATATATGGCTAAAATATATTGATCAATTTGGGATCTTTCCACCTCAGCGTCAAATGAATTATAATGTTAAAATGGTTTGATATCTTTGAGTTCATTGTTCTGCTGTAATTGGAAACATGGATCTTGTCATAATATTTTTAATTGAACTATTGAAAGTTATTTAATGCCTTTCTATCGCCCCAATGTTTTTTTGCTGGTTAGTTATAGTAAATTAAGAAAGTTGCTTAAAAAAATGTATTTTATTAAATCATACAGATGTCATGAACAACATGTAATAAACATCTATAATGTAATCTAAAGACAACGACCATAAACCTCCTGTGCTGCCTGTTCGATTCCTGTAGTGCTGAATATGTTAACATAGTAATCAATCCCTTGCTGCCAACCTCATATACCGGCCTAGGGCCTCCTCCCCCCAATACTCTAACCTTGTCTACACAACTCGAAGTCACTGGCTCTCCCTACCCCCATCACAGCAGCTTGTGACTTGTGTTCTGACAAGCTTGGCATCATTAAATCCATTCTAGACAAGTAGAGACACGTTCTGACAGTCTAAAGAGGGCCATGTGTTAGAAAGCTGAATGGAAGTGTGATTGAGCACTAAGGCTAATTCGCCAGTAACCTCCCGAGACAGGGTCAGAATAGTTTGGGCAATACATAAAAGGTACATTACATGCATGAATGGAATAGTACCATTTGTCCTGGTACATCTAGACCTTGACGTCCTAAGGTCGCATTTACAAGAGCTGCCAAGTGAAAAGAAAGAAAGTGAAGTTCATTGAAAGTCAATGGGTGAACTGGAGTGAAAATGTTTCAATGGACATCAAATGGATTAGGAAAACAACTGATTTGGACATTCCTAATTAGGATAATGGAATGGGCAGCATCTTATTCTTGGTAAGCTGTTTAACTGTTACTCACTTAGAAATAACTATTTGGGTAAAACATTTCAACTTATTCTTCTGACGATGAAGACATGGTACAAAATAAGTAAATTGGAGGCAAGTCCAGAAGGAAAAAACAACCCCTACTTCTACTTTTTTTCCTACTCAAGAGGATTTTAGTCAGCCTTGAGGCCACTCTTTATATAACATCCAGATGATAGAACATTTACTCATCTCCATCATTACATATGCATTGAGTCACTCTCCACAAGTTATCTCATCTCTTTGAGAAGAGGCACTGAATGAATTAAGTATAGCAGTGGCTGGCAGTCAGAATGGAGAGACCATCAACTGTTGAACGAGGGGGAAGTAACTTCTGGATTCGGATTGCTGTAGACATGCCAACAAGATTATGGGACCTGCTTGCTGATTTACCTGGGCCCAGAGGCATAGTGAGGAGGAACAAATACTTCCAGATCATTGGAAATGAGACAAATGTAGCCCAAAGCATCAGGAAGTAATTTGTACCTGCTATTTTGGGTTTTCACGCTTGGATGGCAGCAATCCTCAGCCAGATGGGATAAACTAATGACACTTCATTAATTGAACCAGCTAACTGAAAAGCTGCTGTCTGTTATTCAATATGAACAAAATAAACAGGAATTACAGTATTGAAGAGAGACTAAGAGGTTTCTGACAGAGATGAAAGCAGCTCTGCTCCCAACTCCTCTTAACTCTACTACTGTGTTCCGGTCGAATTGGACCGATTTACACGTTTTCTTTCTGAAAAATGTAGTTCATTTAATCTGATTGTCATAAGGTTCCATGACTTTGTCCACACAGGGCATCTGAACACACAAAATGCATTTTGCTGATTTGCATTACATTTTGGGTGTTTTATTTAACTTTTGTACACCTGTGACCGGTCATTAGAAATGAATGGGTGAGACTACAATTAGTGTATAAAATTGGGTTCAGGCACATACCCATTCATCAGATGGACACACTTCCTTTCCCAGAACCCCACATGCATGTGTGTTTGAACAGACACACACACCTCTCTCCCCTTCTTGGCTTCCATGGCCACCTCCACGTGAACCTTTCCCCAATATAATATTTCCCCCACGGGAACCACACCTGTTGGCATTCTCACAAACAATCACAACATTGTTTCAATAATATATATAACTTTTCTCGCATCTCTGGTATATAACATTTTTTTGAGGCCTTGCTCACAATTCATTCTGTGGCAGCACAATGATCAAACTATATACTGTATGTGAGGCTCTTGGTCATATATTTGATCATGACACTGGTGAGGAGGAGAGAGGCCAGGAAACTGACAGTGAAGATGCATTAGAGGAGGAAGTGTCAGAAGTTGAAGACAACACAGAATATGATCCAGACCAAGAGACAACCGATGTGGAACAATCCAGTCATGAGGAAGAGGGCCCTGTTGAGGTTGTTGTTACAATCCAGTCATGAGGAGGAGGGCCCTGTTGAGGTTGTTGTTACAATCCAGTCATGAGGAGGAGGGCCCTGTTGAGGTTGTTGTTACAATCCAGTCATGAGGAGGAGGGCCCTGTTGAGGTTGTTGTTACAATCCAGTCATGAGGAGGAGGGCCCTGTTGAGGTTGTTGTTACAATCCAGTCATGAGGAGGAGGGCCCTGTTGAGGTTGTTGTTACAATCCAGTCATGAGGAGGAGGGCCCTGTTGAGGTTGTTGTTGTTACAATCCAGTCATGAGGAGGAGGGCCCTGTTGAGGTTGTTGTTACAATCCGGTCAAACAATGGGAATTTGTTCTGGTCTTCATCCTCACCTGAGAAGAGAGGTCGGCTGTCGGCTGAAAATGTTATCAGGATGACCCCAGGGCCAACGAGTTACGCCGTATCCCGGGTTGATCCTGCCACTATTTTCAAATGTAAAATGGTTTCAAAACAAATGTCCTTGTTTAACTTTGACTCAAAGTAGTCTGTGATAAATAGCACAATATGTTTCATCTGAGTATTTGTTATAGTCAAAATAATCCATAATTATGCTTTTTTTAACTCAAAAACGAGTTGCATGAGCTCAGGTCAATGAGGCCTATAGGCCATAAAGAGCAAATAGAAGTTCAAAACATGTCATATTCACAAGAAATTAAGTTGATAAAAAGATGTAACACAACATTAGCTGATAATATATGTATTATTATGGATTTATAATCAGCTATAATGGGTCGGTCATTTTGGACCGGGAACACAGAATTAATTAACATGAAAAGAACACAACAGGAGGGTTAATAAAATGCGCTCGTTCATCATTCTGTCATCTCATTGTCTACATGAGTTTATAATCACATGTTGACAATGTAGGCCATACTGTGTTTCATTACTATATGCCATTAAAGGACATTTTTCTACCTCCTAAAATCCCCATTCTGTTCATTGTGTCTTTTATCCCCTGTGATCAGCCGGGTGATAGTGTCCCTCTGCCAGGTATAAACATGCATCCAGAGCAACGCTTCTCAGAGGAAGACCAACCATGGCTTTAAGCTTTGAGATGTTCTTGGACTTGTTCCAGTATTGCAGGCCTGACTGTCTGAGAGGCTGTTGGTTGTTGAAACAGCAGACTGCATGGGTGACTTCCCCGTGACCAATGCTGTGCTTTGCCAGCTGGCTGGGACTGGAAAGAGGGCCGGCCGAGCAGACTGCGCTGTTAGTGCTCAGTCAGTCTGATCTCACAGTCTCTAATGAACACACTGTTAATCAAGGACAGTGAGCCGTCAGAATAAATCAAATTAAATTGTATTCTTCACATACACCGTTTAGAGCAGGTATAAAAGGTGAAGTGAAATGCTTATGCGCTAGCTCCCTCAACAATGAAGTATATTAGACAATATCAATAATAACAATAAAAATAATCAAATGAAAAATAACAAGTAATAGACCTAAAAAAGAAAAAGCCATATCTCAGACTGGCCAATAAAATGAAAAGATTAAAATGGGCAAAAGAACACAGACACTGGACAGAGGAACTCTGTCTAGAAGGCCAGCATCCCGGAGTTGCCTCTTCACTGTTGATGTTGAGACTGGTGTTTTGCAGGTACTATTTAATGAAGCTGCCAGTTGAGAACTTGTGAGGCGTCTATTTATCAAACTAGACACACTAATGTACTTGTCCTCTTGCTCAGTTGTGCACCAGGGCCTCCCACTCCTCTTTCTATTCTGGTTAGAGCCAGTTTGCGCTGTTCTGTGAAGGGAGTCGTACACAGCGTTGTACGAGATCTTCAATTTCTTGGCAATTTCTCGTTAGGAATAGCCTTCATTTCTCAGAACAAGAATAGACTGATGAGTTTCAGAAGAAAGTACTTTGTTTCTGGCCATTTTCAGCTTGTAATCGAACCCACAAATGCTGATGCTCCAGATACTTAACTAGTCTAAAGAAGGCCAGTTTTATTGCTTCTTTAATCAGAAAAACAGTTTTCAGCTGTGCTAACATAATTGCAAAAGGGTTTTCTAATGATCAAGTAGCCTTTAAAAATGCTAAATTTGGATTAGCTAACACATCGTGCCATCGGAGTGATGGTTGCTGAAAATGGGCCTCTGTACGCCTATGTAGATATTCCATTAAAAAAATCTGCAGTTTCTAGCTACAATAGTCATGTACAACATTAACAATGTCAACACTGTATTTCTGATCAATTTGACGTTATTTTAATGGACAAAAAATGTGCTTTCCTTCAAAAACAAGGACACTTAAGTGACCCCAAACTTTTGAACGGTAGTGTACATGTAATGTTGTGTAAAGAAGGTATAGTAATACTGGACTGTATTTACAAATATACTTGTTCACCCATTGGATTAAATAGTATATAACAGAACTGTGTGTGTGTGTGTGTGTGTGTGTGTGTGTGTGTGTGTGTGTGTGTGTGTGTGTGTGTGTGTGTGTGTGTGTGTGTGTGTGTGTGTGTGTGTGTGTGTGTGTGTGCATGCATGTTTGTGTGTTAAGGGTTGGATGTGTGGGTAATCAGTGCAAATAATCTCTAAGGTGCAGACAAAGTATTGTCTGAGGTGCAAATAGTTTCTAAGGTGCAGGTCTGTGCAGGGAGGCTGCTACGGTAAGCTGTTCAGTGAACTGATGGCCTGGTGGTAGCAGTTGTCTCAGTGGTGGTGTGATTGGACCATATCAGGTCATCTGTGATGTGCACACTGAGGAACATGAAGCTTTTAACAATCTCCACTGCAGTCCCGTCGATGACAATAGGGGCGTGCTCAATAGGGGCGTGCTCCCCCGTGTTTCCCGTATTCCACGATCAGCTCCTTGGTTTGCTGAGGGAGAGGCTGTTTTCCTGGCACCACTATGCCAGGGCTTTTCCCTCCTCCCTGTAGCTTGTCTCGTCGTGTCGTCTGCAAACTTAATGATGGTGTTGGAGTCGTGCGTGGCCACGCAGTCGTGGATGTAAAGGAAGTAAAGGATGAGGCAGTGCACACACCCCTGAGGAGCCCTGTGTTGAAGGTCAGCGTGGCAGAAGTGTTGTTGCCTACCCTCACCACCTGGGGTTTACCTGTCAGGTAAGAGGTAGGTTTTCATACCAGGGGAGAATGACTGCCCACCCTCATTGAAACCACAGAAGTTCAAAGCCGACTGGGGTGCAGCAGGCATTGTTAGCAGAAAACAGGATCCCCCATTATAGTAAATGTAAAAATTGCAATCTTTGGGGTGAAACTTTGTGTAAATAAAACAAAAACATTTGAAGCGTACAATTGACCAAGCATCACTGGGGTTAGGGTTTGGCCGGGGTAGGCTGTCATTGTAAATAATAATTGGTTCTTAACTGACTTCCCTAGTTAAATAAATAAATTATCACCAGATGTATGTTCTTAAACATATTATTTTTTAAATCGCACACAGAAGAAGTTATCAGGATAATTTAGTTAATAATGACAGCCTGCAGTACCCCAGACGGCCGTCAACTCGAGTTACTTAATGAGAGGGGGCACCGAGCCTAGGTGAAAGCCGACAAAGGTTAAGACAACGGCCTTCTAATATCCAATAACTCTTTGCAAACATGGGACAAGCATTGCTAGTTAGCAATGGCGCTAGTAGTTAGCAACGGCGCTTGTACCATGAATTTGTTTATTGTCAAATGCTGATGCATAGAATCATTAGGTTTTCTTAACCTGTATTTTTACGGTGTTGAATGTTGAGCTGTAGTCAATGAACAGCATTCTCACGTACAGTACCAGTCAAACGCTTAGACATACCAACTCATTCCAGGGTTTTTCTTAGATTTTACTATTTTCTATATTTTTGGTTACTACATGATTCCATATGTGTTATTTCATAGCTTTGACGTCTTCACTATTATTCTACAATGTAGAAAATAGTAAAAAATTAAGAAAATTCCCTGAAAGAGTAGGTATGTCCAAAACATTTGACTGGTACTGTAGGTGCTCCAGGTGAGGCAAACACACAGTGTGTCGGTAATGTTATTATTTTTTCAATTGTTGTGCATCCATTATATCAGCTTTAACTTTTCACTTAAAACAGAGTCAAACATTTAATTGAAATGATTGACCACTCAAGTCATTCACATTCAATAACATTTGCCTAAAAACAAATACTGTGTGCCATTTTATCAATGAGAATGATATGGCTGATATTTAGCTGTGTTGTGAAACTGACTTTGGTGGTGTAGCCAACAGCCAAATTAGCCCTCTCTCAGGGTAGCTGCAGATAATTTCTATGTTATGATTCCTGTGACTCCTATAATTCATGTCACCCAGGATATTATTTAGTTTTTCTGTTATGCTAATCATTTTGTTCCCTGAGCTCGACTGTCCTGCTGGTACGCTGTGACATGCTGAAATAAAAGAAATGCATTGTGGTGCCTTGCCAATTGACATACTGCCAAATCTTATCAAACTGTTGGGGGGTGTATTGAATACATAGCTGGAGAAACCGGTTCAGAGCTTGTTTCATCTTTTGCTGCATAGTAGCTCTTGTCTATATGAATTATTTAAGACAATGATGGGCCTCAACTTACTGTTGTGAATTAGAATAGTAGAGTACACAAGGTGCAATTTTGAAATTTGCTTTTGCATGACTCAAGTAAAAATCACCCAATAAAATTCGACTTGAGTAAAAGTCTAAAAGTATTTGGTTTAAAGCATACTTAAGTAACAAAAGTAAAAGTATAAATAATTTCAAATTCCTTATATTAAGCAAACCAGATGGCACAATTATTTTACATTTGTATTTATTTACGGAAGCCAGAAACACTCAGACATCATTTACAAACAACGCATGTGTGTTTAGTGAGTCCGCCAGATCAGAGGCAGTAGTGATGACCAGGGATATTTGCTTGATATGTGCGTGAATTTCGCTGTTTTTCTGTCCTGCTAAGCATTCAAAATGCAATGAGTACTTTTGGGTGTCAAGGAAAAAATCTGGAGTAAAAAGTACAATATTTTCTTAAGCAATGTAGTGAAGTAAAAGTAAAAGTAATCCAAATATAAATAGTAAAGTAAAGTACAGATATAAAAAAATATATATACTTAAGTAGTACTTTCAAGTATTTTTACTTAAGTGCTTTACACCACTGGTTCTTCAAAGGGTTCTCCTATAGCAGGGCTATTCAACTGGTGGCCCGCTGGTCTGATCCGGCCCATTTATTCATTTAAATTGCCCTTTGATCAATTCTGAACATAAATAAAAGATCTGCAAAAAACACCTCTCAAAAATCGGGTGTTCAGTGCAAAAATGACAAGCACTATTGTGGTTGTCTATAGTGTTGTTTCTAGCACTTTTACACAGTTTCTATCACCTATGTGGCATGATGATAATTTTTTCTTCATATGAATTTGGCTCTAGTGTTTGACCCCATTCCTGAAAGCTGTGACTCTCAGGAACATGTATGTGCATTCTGTTTTACGCTCTGAGGCTCAGAAGGACTAGTTAGAAGGAAGTGTTACATTAAAAAAGACATAATTCAAAGCCTACTTCCTTCAGACTGGAATTTGGTATTACCTAATGTGACATTTATTTGTGTTATTTATTGAGATGCTTAGTTTCAGATAATTGTAAAATTACCCAAATAAAATGTTTAGAAAAAAAATGGTGAGCGAACGTTTTTGTGTTGTGCTTCTGAAGAATAATTGCATGTGGAAAATGTCCGCCCCCCTATAATGAACCTTTTTTTTTCACATCTGGCCCCTGTAAGAATATAGATGATTATAGCCCTGTCCTATAGGGACGGCCGAAGAACCCTATTAGGTTCTAGATAGCACATTTTTTACTAAGAGTGTACACCTGTGCAATTCATCTTATGCAAATTCAACATTTGCACAGGCCCCTTATAGTTCTCAAGCTTGAATACTGTATACATTACATATGTATAAATATTGAGCGTAGGAGCACAGAAGCAACCTTTTCTTGTATCATCCATCTAAGATGTTTTCCCAAGCTAATAACAACTAGACACTGTTAGATGTAACATGTAACTATTTGGTTTTGATATACTACTGTTCATACTGACACCCTTGCATGCTAGTGGTGAAAAAAATGAATAAAAGCACAAATATATCATTTTGCCTGAGTGTTAAGAGGTTATTAAAATCCTACAGGAGAAATCAAAACAACCGCACAGAGCTTCCTTAATTTTACATCACTTTTCAAAAATCACAATGGGCTTTGCAGTTTTTAATTGGAAGTTAAAATTCACATTTTTTTTAAAGGAATCGATGAATGTGCAAATTTTCACTGCTTGCTATGTGTTTTTTTTATCACCTCATTAGGCTGATAATGATAGTCTGGAGCACTGTGTGGGCAGGCTGTACCGGTTTGGAGCTGTCGGGGGCTCAGTTCTCCGAGCTGTTTCCCGATCGTCTCCTCATTCCACTCCTAGGTAATCGCACTAGACCACACAGAGCCATTACGTTTTGATCCAATCTCATCCAGGCAGCACTACAATTGGGATGTAGATTATGTCACAGTTTGCAACCTGTCTGATGGAGCGTCCTCATTAGTGTAGCAGTGTGGGAGGAACAGTGTTAGTTAGGAGGACTGGAGGAGACCTCTACAGAGTCAGACAGAGACCAGCTAAGAGAGGAGAGCCCTGAACAGTGGGAAGAGACTCCAGGGGAACCCATCTACATGGCACAGAACCACAGGAGGGTTGGGGTGCACTGCTAGTTCTAGACAGGAAGAGTGTTTCTGTAACGTATTCCTTTTCTTCACTCACCTTTAACGTGTGTATGAAATGACTGTAAGACCTAAAGTTAAGACTGAGGCATGAGTCAAAATAAGTGTGCATGTGGAAACGTTACAAGAGGCTAAGAGAATATTTTGTGTAATAGTAATAGTCAAATTTACTCAAGTCGTGTTAGTTTAGGCTATTAGAACGGAATCAATAACCCTGTTAACCTCCTATTGTAATTTGTTTGGGAACGCTACCAATGCGTCAGTCACACCTGGTATCGCTTCATCTTTAGCTAACGCTCTCTGCAAGTCATCAAGGCCTTTAATTCTAACAGGTACACCCAGAGGCGTCAAGGGCACGTGCCGCCTAAGATTTATTTTATTTATTATAATTTTGTATTCATTTTAAGCCCACGTTTTATCATCATTATTTATAAAAAGATCTGTCAGTGGTATTGACTGGACCACCCCCTATTCTCCCTAGTATGTGGTTCCTTCCAAGGAGCAAAGATATGCTAGACAAGGATCCAAGATATGCTAGACAGGACGCTAGATAATGTAGTGTGCCCCCATACTCAACTGGCAGAACCGGTCCCGATCTGGACCCGGAATGGGTCGGGCTTCGACCTCTGGTATCATATAAACACATAAGATATGGAAAAATGTGTAGCATTGCAGGAAATTACCTTTAAAGATGCAGTATGTAGAAGTCGCTCTGCCATTTCCTGGTTGCAGAAATTCTAATAGTTCGCCTAATTTCAGTTGAAATATATTTTCCATGACCCAAAATATTGTATTTTCAGGTGTTCGAAGCTGGTGTACAAAAACAAAAGTAGAAGACGCAAAAAACGAAACTTAAGAACGAGAAGCATAGAAAAAGCACACATACAACAGAGCTACTGCTTCTTAGACTTGATCGCAATGAAAATGACAGATCACCAACATATTGCAGCTTTAAAACAGCAACAACAACAGAAATCTTTGCCCTGTGCAAAATGTGTAGAATTGCGGGAAATGTGTTTAAAAATGCAACATTCTGTCTCAGTTTGAGGTCGCATGGGTTGCGAGGTGGGGGTTTGTTACTACTCCGATAAATGACGGACCTTTGCCACCTAGAAGACTTGTGTGACAGGACCTTCTCAAATAGTACTTCAGTAACCCTAATCTACTGCATGCAGACAGTATAATCAGTGGAGAAGTAGAGAGAGTACAGCGTGACACACAGCATTTTTTTTATTTTTAGCTGCCGGTGATTGGCAGGACTCGCAGGAGGTATGTTTGTAAATGAATTTGTTCAAGCTATGTAGCCCGTTGATTCCTTCTTGGTGAATAAATGAAACAAAATGTTTTGTTGTTACCCTGTAATTCTAGCCACCTAGACATTTTATGGAGTTGGCTTTAGCTAGCCATCGAGATAGGTTCCCAATCTCCCAACCTAGCTACCAAGCCATTTTGGGCTATCAATCAAGTTAGAGTAGCTTGTCTACCCATCTTAGCTGGCATGCCTGCTGGCATGGTTGATAAACTTTAGAAAAGCAAGTAATAACTAAATATACTGAATAAGACTCATATTCCTTTCAATATTGTATCCAGATATTAGTATACATGCAGAGAAGCATATTTAATTGATTTAAAACCACTA
Source organism: Oncorhynchus kisutch (assembly GCF_002021735.2). Taxonomy (NCBI): domain Eukaryota; kingdom Metazoa; phylum Chordata; class Actinopteri; order Salmoniformes; family Salmonidae; genus Oncorhynchus; species Oncorhynchus kisutch. The sequence continues at coordinate 19,009,538 of NC_034194.2, read as the reverse complement.
ATCACATGTACCATGTAGTAATTTGGATGTAGTATCCCAGACATTTTATTTTATTAGGATCCCCATTAGCTGTTGCAAAAGCAGCAGCTACTCTTCCTGGGGTCCACACAAAACATGAAACATGACATAATACAGAACATTAATAGACAAGAAAAGCTCAAGCACAGAACTACATAATTGCACACGTAGCCTACATGTCAATAACAATACATACACACAAACTATCTAGGTCAAATAGGGGAGAGGTGTCGCTTTATCTGTTTTTTTTAAACTAGGTTTGCTATTCATTGGAGCAGTATGAGATGGAACGACTCTATATAATACTGTACACTGTCTTGAATTTGTTCTGGATTTGGGGACTGTGAAAAGAGCCCTGGTGGCATGTGCAGTATTTTGAGATGTGTGATTTAAAACAGTCAGAATGACAACCTCATTAAAATTACAATTAAACAGACAAAGCGGTATGCTTAGATTACCTATGCAGAAAAATATACGTACTGTATTTTAAACATAAAATTAGGCATGATGGTTATGAATCTAGATTGCAGGAAAAAACTGTTTCAGGTGTTTGAACAATGCTAAACGTACTTTGTGCCCTCTAAAATAATGGATGCATGATGCCCCTAGGTAAACTCAGTTGCTTCCTTTGACTCCAACTGAAAACCCATGCGAACTACGGACATCACATTTACTTTCACACAACTACCCTTACCTACTGTGCTCCCTAAGCACTTGGATGACCCATTAACTGTCTCTCAGCTAAATGACAACTGAATTCCATGTCTCAAAGGACAGGCTGTTTCGGACGGACACTACAATCCTGACAGTGAGCGCAGAATGCACATGGTGGGGATGTAACCATGGGAAAGTGAGGCATCATTGCCCAACTTTTTATCAACCAACAAGGTATTTAACCCCGCAGATAGAAAGTTGACAAAACTATTTTTTCTTGGAACACCTGCTACGACTTTTCCTTTTTTGTAAAACCATTTCCATGGTAATTGGCAGCAGTTACAAACAGTGCAATAAGTAGTGTCAGGCCACGGCTATGTAATTACATGGCTTCTCAAAGAGAGAGAGAGAGAGAGAGAGAGAGAGGAGCATTTCAGAAAGGAGAGGAGCTGGGTTCTTTCCCTCCTGCCCGCCAAAGTCCCCCTTGTCTCCCTCCAACCTCCAATCAGCCAGAAGACTCCTGATTGCTGCACTGTAGTGGCAGCACTCCTGCCTTGTCATTCTCCCTGCGCTGCTGGCTAGGAATGTGAAAACAGCCACTCTGTCTCTGCTAGCAGACATACTGTGTACAGTATGTTCCCTGGGCACAATTTCATACCATTACCTAACTAGGATATGGGTAGGATATGGCATTAAAAATGTGCTATGGAACTGTCAAAATGTACTCAAATGTCTTTTGAAACATATTGATTCATAGTTTCAGTGATACAATTGTGAATCGCTATGACCTCATGGATTTAGGAAGCGGTTGTGCAACCTCGAGATTTGCAACCTCAATTACTGCAGTCAAAGATCACATGGAAATTCCAGAGATTAAATTAAGGCACAGTCAATTCAACCAGAGCCATTACATTTTCCATATATCCAAAGGTACATAAATGGTTCACATGTCAGCAGACAGTCTCTTCATTTCAAAGGAAGGGGTTTAAGGGCAATAATCCAATTCACTCTTTAAGTGGTGGATGACTGTGTTTGCCCATGAGTCTACAACAAAATCCCCATTCCACTGAGCTTTCCATCTATGGCTTTTTTTATAAACTGGTCTTTTAACTACATTTACATTGACATTGTAGTGATTTAGCAAACGTTCTTATCCAGAGCGACGTATTACAGGTCTATCCTCTCTCTGATCTTAGTGCAGATCTAAGGAGACAAAGGGGAGTGATTTGAGGTATAAAATAAAAGGTAAACATCCCCTTGGCTTGATGAATCCAATCACTAAAGTGTGTCGTGGGAGGAACTACGCGATTTTCATGGTGAGCCTTTTTCCTTTCTAAGCTGAAAGAATGATCATTATTTAAAAAAATGTAGCTTTGCCCTGAGGACCTGAGAATAAAGGCGTCTGCATGCTTCCCATCCGAAACCATTTGGATCTGAGTATACAAAAAATTATGAATGCCTTCCTACTATTGAGTTTTGCACCCCCTTTTGCCCTCAGAACAGCCTCAATTCGTCTGGGTATGTACTCTATAAGGTGTCGAAAGCGCGCCACATGGATGATGGCCCATGTTGTCTCCAATGCGTCCCACGGGAAACTGTTGAGTGTGAAAAACCCAGCAGAGTGGCAGATTTTGACACACTCAAACCGGTGCACCTGGCACCTACTACCATACCCCATTCAAAGGCACTTAAATCTTTTGTCTTGCCCGTTCTCTGAATGGCATACATACACAATCCATGACTCACAATATCTCCTCCCCTTCATCTACACTGACTGAAGTGGATTTAACAATTTACATCAATAAGGAATCATAGCTTTCACCTGGATTCACCTCAGTCTGTCACGGAAAGAGCAGGTGTTCCTAATGTTTTGTACACTCAGTATATATTATAACACCATTTTGTGACGTTGTAGTTTGTTTTGATCTTCTTTTTTTTTTTTACTGTTGGTGCACGCACAAAAATTCTCGATGCAAGCTGAAGTCGGTACGAAGTCAGTAGCCGAAGTCGGTAGCCGAATAGCTGAAGTTAGTGGCCGAAGTTGGTACGAAGTTGGTAGCCAAATAGCTGAAGTCGGTAGCCGAATAGCCGAAGTTGGTAGGTCTACGCCCCTTCGTCAGTGATTGGTCAACAGTAGGAATTCTTGTCATTCAATCGTTTTCATGCAACATTTTACATTTGAGAAATACGCCAGCTAGACGCCAGCTGAACCGAAGCATGCTGACACCTTAAGAGTGTTCTATTATACTCTAGCTCAGTATCATGCTGCTGTTACATATAACGGCTTACCTCTTCCGAGGAGGGGTAGCAAGGATCGGACCAATACGCAGCGTGGTAAGTGTCCATGATACTTTAATAATAACTGAACACGACTCAATACAAAAATAACAAAGTGAATGGAAATGAAAACCGAAACAGTCCTGAATGGTGACACAAACAACAAAACAGGAAACAATCACCCACAAAACACAGGTGGGAAAAGGCTACCTAAGTATGATTCTCAATCAGAGACAACTAACGACACCTGCCTCTGATTGAGAACCATATCAGGCCAAACACAAAACACAACCTAGAAAAACAAACATAGAGAACCCACCCAACTCACGCCCTGACCATACTAAAACAAAGACATAACAAAAGAACTAAGGTCAGAACGTGACAGTACCCCCCCCCCTAAAGGTGCGGACTCCGGCCGCAAAACCTGAACCTATAGGGGAGGGTCTGGGTGGGTGTCTGTCCGCGGTGGTGGCTCTGGCTTGGGACGTAGACCCCACTCCATCATAGTCTTTACCCGCTTCTTAACCCGCCTCCGTGGCGCCTTTCGAGCGGCGACCCTCGCCGCCGACATCGGACTGGGGACCCTAGCAACGGGTCCCGAACGGACGGGAGATTCTGGCAGCACCAGACAGGCGGGAGACTCTGGCAGCTCCGACGTGAAGGGCGACTCCGACAGCACCGGAGTGACGGGCGATTCTGGCTGCTCCTGGCTGACGGGCGGCTCCGGCAGCTCCTGACTGGCGGGCGGCTCCGGCAGCTCCTGACTGCCGGGCGACTCCGGCAGCTCAGGACTGACGGGCGACTCTGGCAGCTCAGGACAGACGGGCGACTCCGGCAGCTCAGGACAGACGGGAGACTCCGGCAGCTCAGGACAGACGGGCGACTCTGGCAGCTCAGGACAGACGGCAGACTCTGGCAGCTCAGGACAGACGGGAGACTCCGGCAGCTCAGGACAGACGGGAGCACCTGGAGGAATGAGACGGAGATACACCCTGGTGCATGTGGCTGCCATCGGAGGCCTGGTGCGTGGAGGAGGCACCGGATAGACCAGACCGTGGAGGCGCACTGGAGGTCTCGAGCACCGAGCCTGCACAACCCTACCTGGCTGGATACCCCCCTTCGCCAGGCCAGTGCGGCGAGGTGGAACAGACCGCACTGGGCTGTGCTGGCGAACCGGGGACACCGTACGTAGGGCTGGTGCCATGTACCCCGGCCCAAGGAGACGCACTGGAGACCAGATGAGCTGTGCCGGCTTCATGGCACCTGGCTCGATACCCACTCTAGCCCGGCCGATACGAGGAGCTGCGATGTAACGCACCGGGCTATGCTATCTACACGGTAAGCACGGGGAGTTGGCTCAGGTCTCCTACCTGACTTAGCCACACTCCCCGTGTGCCCCCGCCCAATAAATTTTGGGGGCTGCCTCTCGTCTCTGTTGCGCTGCCGTGCTGCCTCCTCAAAATGCAGCCGCTCTGCTTTGGCTGCCTCCAGCTCTTCCATGGGGCGGAGATATTCCCCAGGCTGTGCCCAGGGTCCCTTGCCGTCTAAAATCTCCTCCCATGTCCAGGAGTCCGGTGATCGCTGCTGCCCGATACCACGCTGCTTGGTCCTTGGAGGGGTAGCAAGGATCGGACCAATACCCCGCGTGGTAAGTGTCCATGATACTTTAATAATAACTGAACACGACTCAATACAAAAATAACAAAGTGAATAGAAACTAAAACCGAAACAGTCCTGAATGGTGACACAAACAACAAAACAGGAAACAATCACCTACGAAACACAGGTGGGAAAAGGCTACCTAAGTATGATTCTCAATCAGAGACAACTAACGACACCTGCCTCTGATTGAGAACCATACCAGGCCAAACACAAAACACAACCTAGAAAAACGAACATAGACAACCCACCCAACTCACGCCCTGACCATACTAAAACAAAGACATAACAAAAGAACTAAGGTCAGAACGTGACATTACAATAATTATCTATACTTATTTCAATGTCCTGTATCAGCCACAACATTGTTACACCCCTGTGTAGCATGGATCTGAAAGATAAGATACTCGGATCTGGCAAGGTATCAGTCATTTATTGACGGTTGCTATTGCTTGTTGTTCATTTGCATCTTAACTTAATAAGTTTCTCTTTTGTTGATTGGTTTAATTGATCTGTGGGAACCTTGGAGTCAATAGGCACCTCTGCTTTTGTGGCTCAATGAACTCGAATCAATTGTGGAAGAAGCAGGTAGAAGAGGAGAAAATAAAACATGTTCTACCTCTAACATCTTTAAGCTGAATGACAGACTACCAGGGCCATTGATGTCATTCATATGCAGATAAAAAATAACCACAAGCCTCTGAGACTAATTTTGATGCAAATGCTCTTGTTGAGTAATTCCCGAACCCCAGGAAATCACCTGAAGTCTTTCCTCCTTATGTCTGATTATGTGATTGCATAGACTGATTAGGACCTTCAGTGAGTACCATGAAGGTAGTTGGTAATGAGCATTAGTCTCGTAGAAAATCAAAGCGTAAACTGCGTTACTGAATCTGTTCAAGTCGAGTATCGATAATTGTCTGACCTGACGCTCAAGAGCTGAACTCTGGCTGTTTCATTGGATAATGGAGAGACATATCTCTCCGATATCTCTCTCGAATATCATTATTGACATCATTCCTCTTATCCGGGGAGGATGAAAAAGAATCCAATAAGAGTCATTCAATAGCACAAACAGCGACTATAATAACCTAGTTGTCCATGAAGCCAGCAGTACAGAAAAGATTCACCTTGAAATCCACAAAAGATGTGCAATGCCAGTATGTGCCACAGGGTTTCCAAAAGTCAGCGGGTTTCAGTTGAACGATGTGAACACGGCAACGCAACATCTTATTTAGCCCAAATGCTCACGATGTTCAGAAACGGTCTCTTCGCAGTGGTCATTTATCATTCCATGAGGCATACTATTAGAGTAGAAAAGGTCTTGGGTTCCATTAGTTTGCAAATGTTGAACCGTTTTCAGATGTCTCCTTTGTAAATCTGTCCACCTTGGTAACCCTACTGTTTCAAAGCCCCCTTGATCTGCAGTCATTTTAAGCATCATGGCAGGATGCTGCTGCCCTTTGAATGTCAGAGGCAGCATGGACTCTGTACCCCTGACCTCTGAAAGACATCTCTCCCCACGTTTCACTTCATTATCTACGATGATGTTGGTCAACATCCATATGGAACCAGGGAACACAATAAACATGTAGGACTGGTTTCATGAACCCAGATTAAGACTATAGACCTAGGACACAATTGACATTTGGTAAGACTACTGATCATTAGTTTTCACTGCCAACGTCTTTATCCGGAGTTAATGTTAAACCTGTAACCAGGGTTATGGTCTAAAACGTTCAAGTTACAGACTCTGATATTTCTGATCTCCACCCCATAAACCCCCTGTCTCCTCACAAGTGTATGAAACATTTGTATAAAATCTCAATACCACTTTAGTTTCTCTCCTCAGTTTCAGTATTTGCCTTTTATTTTGTATGTATGTTCATGTAACCTTTATTTTGCCAGGAAGTCATGCTAAGTTCCAAGGTCTCTTTTACAGATGAGCCTTGTAATTACCAAAATATATTAATTTAAACATTAAGAAAAACCGAGAAACAAAACACAATCATAGAAAACAAACACATTCTTCAGTAAAAAGCTCCTCAATCAAACATTTGAATTGCCCTCGAGGTAACAAATTGGCTTTACCTCCTGATGTTCTCAGAAAACATTCAGGCAGTAGACACTCTCTTTCAACAGGGCAAATGAATTAAGACGAGAGACATCCCAAACATTGAGCCTATCCATGATTGCCTCAGTCTCTGAGGGCTATTTTTCAAATGATCCATAGCAATAAAACATTAACAGCCTGGCAGTCTATCTCAAGAAGTATCCTGCATTATCCAGACGCCTCAGCGTGGTCCTAATAAGACTATTCTTCCAGCAGTGAGTGTAGTTCAGAGCAACATTCAAGCAGCATGTTGTTGTCAGGAAATATTGTTCCAACTCATTGGGTATCTTTAGTGACCAAGAAAACAGGAAGTCTACATGGACAGGCAAACACCTAAAATATAATTTCATGGTCATTCATTTATTCATAGTTTTATTTATGTGGGAGACAGTGCCTTTCATCCAATAGGCAGGGGTGTAAAAGTACTTAAGTAAAACTACTTTAAAGTACTACTTAAGTAGTTTTTGGGGTATCTGTACTTTACTTTACTATTTATATTTTTGACTACTTTTACTTTTACTAACCTACATTCCGAAAGAAAATAATGCACTTTTTAATCCGTTCATTTTCCCTGACACCCAAAAGTGCTCATTACATTTTGAATGATTAGCGGGACAGGAAAATGGTCCAATTCACAAACTTATCAAGAGAATATCCCTGGTCATCCCTACTGCCTCTGATCTGGCAGACTCACTAAACACAAATGCTTAATTTGTAAATTAGTGTTACAGTGTGTCGTTGGCTATCTGTAGATAAATAAAAAAACAAGAATATTGTGTTGTTTGGTTTGCTTAAAATTAGCAATTTGAAATTATTTATACTTTTACTTTTGATGCATAAGTATATTTTTTCAGTTACATTTACTTTTGATACTTAATAAGTATATTTTAAACCAAATACTTTTAGACTTTTACTCAAGTAGTATTTTACCGGGTGACTTTCACTTTTACTTGAGACATTTTCTGTTAAGGTATCTTCACTCGTACTCAAGTGTGACAATTGGGTACTTTTTCCATCACTGCCAATAGGTCTTCAACTTAACCTTTCTTCCTCAGATATCCTCTTTCCATATACTGTAAATCAGATTGCATCTTGGTTGCAAAACTAAACCTTGGTTGCAACCACTAAGAAAATATATTATAGATATAAATCTTAAAGTTGTAATTATTTTGAAGATTCCCTCATTCACTAAGTGAATCATGGATGCAGAAGACATGTTGTTTAAATTGTGACCGTCATTCTTCCTCCTTCATTCTTTAATGTGCCTCTTCCTGTGAAAGATGTGCAGTAAATCAATGGTTTCAAATGTATTGCTCTGAATAGCTGTGATATAAGCTTTGTTGCCACTATTTTATCCACTACATTTCATAGCTGTTGTAAACTCCAGACCCTCCGGTTCTCCCAGCTTTATCTTGATAATATATTACAATGTGCCATATTTCCATATCTTAGGCAGACAGGATTGTATGTTTGCAAGTCTTCTGTGTTCTGTCAGGAGAACAGAAATGTCATATTTATGAATAAAATATGTGCTATTCTTTTTTTTCTTCGGTGGGCACTGACAGTTAAAGGGAGTTATCACTGTCAAAATAACCGTCCAAAGCCTCTAAAAGCCTATTAAGTTATTTCCTGAACTCCATGTTTGGTTTAAAGGTTATAAGCACTGTCAGAGAGCTCGGGAGGTTTTGTGGCTTTGGAACACAGGGGGTTGATACGCCTTGGGTTTCATCCTTCTGTCGCTGTCGTGACTCAGAGCCATAGAGAAGCCAGGCATTCCAGGTCTCAGATCCTATTAGTAGGATCTGGTAGTCAGAGCCGTAGCTAACCCACACTGGTCTGGACAACTCCACTATCTACTGCTCCTGATGAATACATCTAGGCACTGTTCACCTACTCATCAACAATAAGATAATGCCTGAACACCAAGAGTAATGGCCCACTGGGCATACCACATCATTTCAACGTAGACATTTGGGTAATATTTTGTTGAGACGTTGATCCATGAGATTTGAACCTTTATTCACCCACTCAAAAAGACAGCCAGAAGTTTGATGAATTCCCAATGTGTTATCACTATGCTTTCAACCATCTAAAAGCACAACCAAATTCCACTGCAAAAACAATGTCCGATTTTTGGTTTAGTTGTCATCGGAATGTCTTATCACTGCGCTTCAACCATTTAAAAGCACAAAAATTTTATTTTATAAAATGTAGTGTGTTATTACTGTGCTTCTGGTAGTAGCAGAACCAAATGACCTGGATTGCAGTTGAGATTACGTTAAAAGTACATGGTGCAAGTGCTCAATGATATTCGAGATTCTGTGCAGATTATTGCAGCAGTTGTGAAGATCTCCACAGACCTGCGACCTTTGCGGACTACATTACATTACCAAAGGTATGTGGACACCTGCTCATCGAACATCTCATTCCAAAAGCATGGGCATTCATTTGGAGTTGATCCACACTTTGCTGCTATAACAGCCCCCACTCTTCTGGAAAGGATTTTCACTAGATGTTGGAACATTGCTGCGGGCACTTGCTTCCATTCAGCCACAAGAACATTAGTGAGGTTGGGCACTGATGTTGTGCGATTAGGCCTAGCTCGCAGTCTGCATTCCAATTCATCCCAAAGGTGTTCAGTGGGGTTGAAGTCAGGGTTCTGTGCAGGCCAGTCAAGTTCTTTGGCGCCAATCTCGACAAACCATTTTTTTTTTACCCCACTTTTTCTCACCAATTTCGATCTTGTCTCATCACTGCAACTTCCCACCAGGCTCGGGAGAGGCAAAGGTCAAGACATGCATCCTCCGAAACATGACCCGCCAAACCGCCGTTCTTAATTTAACCCGGAAGACAGCTGCACCAATATGTTCGGCAAATCATTTCTGTATGGACCTCGCTTTGTGCACACGGGCATTGTCATGCTGAAACAGGAAAGGGCCGTAACAAATCTGTTCCCACAAAGTTGGAAGCACAGAATCGTCTAGAAAGTCATGATATAGCGTTAAGATTTCCCTCCACTGGAACTAAGGGGCCTAGCCTGAACCATGAAAAACAGCCCCAGACCATTATTCCTCCTCCACCAAACTTTACAGTTGGCACTATGCATTTGGGCAGTAAGCGTTCTCCTGGAGTCTGCTAAACACAGATTAGTCAGTCGGACTGCCAGATGGTGATGTGTGATTCATCACTCAGGAGAATGCATTTCCACTGCTCCAGAGTGGTACCCCCCCAACATTTTTTGAAAGAATCATCAGAAAATAGAAAGTGACATATCATTTGAAAGCTACAAGCCTTGTCTTTTTGGAAATTGAACTCAAATCTTAATGCTGGCAATGTCATGTCTATCAATGAGGTTAAATAATGAGAATAATTACCACTTGAATCATGAAGCCTGTGGTTTGTAACAAATCACTGGCTAAACACAGATTTTCAAAGCTGAAAGTAATTTGATAAATTGGACTAAGCAGGTTTTGTTGACAATGAGTTCGCAATTATGAACTCATGCAAAAAATATAATGCAAAACGAACATTTTAATGACAATGCTCTGTACTGCAAATGCTATGCTGTTAGCAATGTACTTCACTGACAAATTGTTGCAGCTTTGATTTAAAAGCATTACATATTGTTTAAACTTTAATCTGAGACTTTTCTCACAGCTATTACTCTGGACAAATTCTCTGGATTTCTCATTTTACATCTATTGTTTATACAAGTTTTATAATCCTAGCAACTGGTTTTCACTTGAAAACACTTACTTCAACTCATATGAAACAAAGTGCTATATTATCATTTTCCCCACTGTTATTTGAACACATCTGGAATAACAGCATTATACTACAGGATACCTCACAGAAACAATGGCTGGTCTGTTTTAAACCTAATATAATTTCAATGGAAATACCACAGTTCTGGTTATTTTTGTACAGCTTTGGACATTTAAGTCGACTGAGAGGCAAACTATCTTGCAAAAGGACCTTTTTTAGGGGGGGGGGTAGGACAAATACACACTAAGTTTGTGATGAACTATTAATGATAGTGATGTTGCACTAAGTAACACTTTCAGTGACACTTTCTATAACAAAATATTTCATCAGCAGGCTCACACAGCTCTGAGAGCAATAAGCACGATAGCAAACTGGGAGCGCATTGTATAATTGTATAATGGAAGACTTGAGGGGAGTAACAGTCAAATCTTTTTTTTAAATCCCCACATCTGATTCCATGTAAACAGGAGTTAGATGAAGAATGTGGATGACGAAGCTATGGAGCTGGAAGGAGCCAGCCTCAGGAAGCTCCTTAGGGAAAAGGCTTTCATCCGGCATTGAAGGATTTCATGTCTACACACTTCCTTCCCTCTTGTAACAAAGGAGTTTTCTGCTCACTTTCATTCCTAGCTCAGGATAGGCAGATAAGAATATCCCCAAGGAAATATTAAAACATGTTTTAACATGTATGGTGTTTATGACTATACAATTATTTGCATTTAGAATACCACCACCAGCTACCCATATTTCCTCCTATTACACATGTGAATCATCAAATGAACCGTTGTTGTTTCTATGTGTGTTTCTCAGACTTATTCCATGTCTATTCTTTATAGTTTGTGCATAACAGCAGTGGAGAAAACTGATGTATGGGTGGAAGCATTCAAAAACAAATAAGGGGCGCTTAGAGCCAAGTAGCAATCTCCAATGTCGCTTGCTCCATCTAATCAATATGTAAATGTCTTGGCAGTACTAGATAAAAGGAACCAACCTATCCCTCCCCACTCCACGGCTAGGCAACTTTGGGTAAATTGGGGCATGCTTGAGGTTTCATCTGTTTAGAGTGGATTCCAATGACGGAGGAGCCAGCCTAGACCCACCAGGACCAAATTAGTCCTGGCTTATTGCTGTTGTGCAGGGTAACTGCTGCTATCGATTTCCCATAAGCGGTAGAACTCATCCACTGAACCCCTCGAAGCCACACTGGAAAATGAAAGACATAAACGTGCCAGCTGGTGTGTCTTAACAGTGGCTGTATGGTCAGGCTTGGCTTTGTCCAATCATAAACAACTAGGAAGGTGAAAGAAGTGGGGCTCTATGCTCAACATAGGTTGGGGGGGGGGGGTAGTAATATTTTGGGTTTAAAAAAGTAGCTGCTACAACACTACCGACACATAGACCATATGTTGAAGACAGGAGACATTGTTTACATGGTGTAAATGAATAGAAACTATTTGTAACTGAAAGCACCATCTGAGCTGAAGTAATGGAGGTCTAATATACTTCTCCAGGGGGAGATGCAGGCATTGTATTTCAAGACAATGATATGAATCATTCATCGGATTCTTACAAGCACAGACAGAACTTGACATCACCAATACAGTATTGCTGGTGTTGCCCCACAATCCAATATTGCAGTAGTCTAGTGACTCAAATTGAGATAAGCAGGAAGCTAAACATATTTAGTCAGTACCGAACTCTTCTGGGTGAGTGTACATACCATTTACCATAATATCAAACCCCTCATTACTTTCATGTTTTGTGAATGAGGACTTTGGTAAAGGCTCTGCAGAATTCTGCTGAAAAGAAACAAACCATGGATAATTATAGATTCTACCAGGCATACTGTATCCCTGCCAAATATACTGATGTTATTCCAAAAAGTCTCTGCTAAATGTATGCCACTGTAATTTGCATGTTCAAAGGCACTGCTTTTCCGCCAGTATTACAGGAATAGAATTGCGAGGTGATCTATATCTGCCAGTCATAGCAGAGCTGAGCTGACTAGATTGCTCTGATTGCTCATGAAGAATGATTAAGACAGTAGCAGGCGATGTGTATCATGTCTATCCTTGCTATGTCCTCCTTCTGATGGAGGGACAAAATGTTCGAATGCTTCTATGAAACATTGTAGACGATACATAATAGCCTCACATATTTTAACATGTAACTTATATGAAAAAGAAGACTGACAGCATAGTGGAGAACAAAAATCCTCAAAGGGGCTGTTAGTCCGATTCGTATAGAAAAACAAAGGAGAGCAACTGTGCATTTCAAAATGAACATTAAATCAAAATAAATGATTGCCCTCGTGTTAACAATTTTTACGATGTGACACATCTTCAACTGCCAGAAGAAGAACATTGTGGGTAAAAAGCGTTGTGTGCTTGTGCAGAGTATCAGCTTAGGAAATGTCCTAAATGTAGTTGATTAAGCCTAGACAGACAAGAACATTAGACAATGGAAGTGTGTAATCACAAACAATTAGTCTTCTGTCAGGTTTTCCATGGACATTTAATGTTGTTGATAATGCAACTGAGAATAGAGGAAGAAATCCCTTTTACTTGTTTTTCCTTTTTGGTAGATTAAATCTGTTCTCCAGACATGTCATTTTGAGGTGGGGAACAATAATATTGCTTAGCAGCTCTGCTGAATGGCACAAACATGCATTCAGCATCTGATTTACTCATCTTAGTCAATATGAAGCTCTTAGTGTAAGAGCTCCTGCACAACATCAAGGGTGTTTCAAGCCCTATTCATTATGGGTAATCATAGTGCCAATTTACAGAAATACATTTGTTTATGTAAGTGTAGCAAGTGCATTGGATAATACACAGGCAAGATTAATGTTATATTGTTCTAAATTTATAAAAAATGGATCAAACCACCAGTATTGTTTTCAATAATAAATGTCCATACACATTCCATGCCATTTCACGCTGTGTTCTAGTTCCCTTCATTTTAGACCCAGAGTTGACTCAGATTATTCAGTTCCTGGTTTTCAGGACTGAAGGCTAGCGAAAACTTTGTCAAAGCTACAGGTCCTAATTCCTCTGAAGAGAATGTAGAGGGAATGCATTTTTTCAGCAGGCATTTGAAATATTCATGAAATTGCAAACAAACAATAGCAGGAGAAAACTGGCCAAGAGCGTCCTCATACCCCAGTATGCTATGACTCACTCACTTACAGGCTGCGTGTGCGCGCGCGCGTGTGTGTGTGTGTGTGTGTGTGTGTGTGTGTGTGTGTGTGTGTGTGTTTGCCTGCGTGCGGGCGTGTGTGTGTGTCCGTCAGCATCTTCAGTCCCAGAATGCTCCCTTACATATGAATCATGGTGTAAATATGATTGACATCCTGAACATGAGCGGCGTTCTGCTGCTGTAACTCTAGTCCTCCTCTTTCCCTACATACATTCATGAGTCAATCAGCCAGACCACGAAGCATTTTGTTAAGATCTAGGAATAAGGAGTAAGTATTTGAAAACTGTAAACCCAAGGTATTGTACAGTGCCTTTGGAAGGTATTCAGATGCCTTTTTCCACATTTTGTTACGTTACAGCTTGATTCTAAAATGGATTAAATGAAAAAAATCCTTATCAATATACACACAATAAACCATAATGATGAAGTTTTTTTACAAATTTTTGCAAATGTATGAAAAAAAAGGAATACCTTAATTAACTTAAGTATTCAAACCTTATTCTATTAGACTCGAAATTGAGCTCAGGTGCATCCTGTTTCCATTGATCATACTTGAGATGTATCTACAACTTCATTGGAGTCCACCTGTGGTAAATTCAATTGATCAGACATGATTCGGAAAGGCAAACACTTGTTAATATAAGGTCCCGCAGTTGACAGTACATGTCAGAGCATAAACCAAGCCATGAGGTTGAAAGAATTGTCCATAGAGGCACAGATCTGGGGAAGGGTACCAAAACATTTCTGCAGCTTTGAAGGTCCCCAAGAACATAGTGGCCTCCATCATTCTTAAATGGAAGAATTTTGGAACCACCAAAACTCTTTCTAGAGCTGACAACCCCAATCTGGCCTCCTTTATGGTAGAGTGGCCAGACGGAAGCCACTCCTCAGTAAAAGCCACATGACAGCCTGCTTGGAGTTTGCCAAAAGGCACCTAAATACTCTCAGAACATGAGACACAAGATTCTCTGATCTGATGAAACCAAGATTGAACTCTTTGGCCTGAATGCCAAGCATCACATCTGGAGGAAACCTGGCACTATCCCTACAGTGAAGCTTGGTGGTGACAGCATCATGCTGTGGGGAAGTTTTTCAGCGGCAGGGACTGGGAGACTAGTCAGGATCGAGGCAAAGATGAACAGCGCAAAGTACAGAGAGAACCTTGATGAAAACCTGATCCATAGTGCTCAGGACTTCAGACTTGCAAAGGTTCACCTTCCAACAGGACAATGACCCTAAGTACACAGCCAAGGCAACGCAGGAGTGGCTTCAGGACAAGTCTCTGAATGTCCTTGAGTGGCCCAGCCAGAGCCCAGACTTGAACCCGATCAAGCAGCTCTGGAGAGACCTGAAGATAGCTGTGCAGCAACACTCCCCATACAACCTGACAGAGCTTTAGTGTATATGCAGAGAATAATGGAAGAAATCCGCGAATACACATGTGCCAAGCTTGCAGCGTCATACCCAATCGCTGCCAAAGTTGCTTCAACAAAGTACTGAGTAAAGGGTTTGAATACTTATGGAAATGTGATATATTATTTGCTGCCCTGTGGATGCCCGATTTCACAATGAACATTTTGCCCAGTGCAATCCAGCACATCACGCCTGGGCCACAGTTATGTTAAGTAGTACATACTGCGAATTCCCAAGCAAAAACATCAAACTAATTAAAAATAGAAAAAGTATATGAAATACTACATAGACCTTTCAGCCAGTTAAATCAAACCTTAAGTGAACCTAGTTGGTCCCCACCAATTGTTTTTTTTATGTCATCACATTTTTATATTCTGTCATACAAAACACATTTTCCCATCTCAAGAGTTAGTTAACGGTAGACTCAGCGATATGGCGTTTAAGCACGAGGCTCAACTTCTCCGCTGTTTCGTTGCCCTGCATACCACGTCGTAACATGGTGAAGCGAACCCGCGCACATGTGTGACTGTGTGAGAGCCTTGAATCTCACTCACCTCAATAACTCCGGTGCTGCTCCTGGCAATGTCATTTTGCTGAGTCTCCCTTTAAAATAAATGTGCCTAGTATGTGCCAAATAAAGTAACAGCGTTGATGATTTCATCGGAAATCAGCCATAAATATCCTTGTGGAAGGTGGAATAGAAGCGTGTTGCAAAAAATGAATTGTTAAAACATTTCTAGTCTGTCTATTTATGGGTAACAGGGTTGACCTGTTATGCTCGACCTGCTCAGTTTTCCACCACAAAACACCAGGAAATGGCCAAAAAGAGTAGAGCCAGCTCACCTACTTTTAAACTGTGTTTTGACTATTAGATGTGCAATGTTTCTTTGTATTTTGTTTTTTTAAAGGAATAGTTTCACCGTATTAAAACGAGAGCTCAGTTCACGTAACAGGGTTGTCCTTAAAATGAGGGACAGACATAAATGAATCACATTAAATGAATAACAATATTCAGAAATGGTTGTCAAATCAACAAAATAGCTACAGTTACCAGTCAAAAGTTTGTACACACCTACTCAAAAAAGTGTTAATGCGTTTAAACCAATCAGTGGTGTTGTGACAAGGTAGGGATAGTATACAGAAGATTTGGTAAAAGACCAAGTCCATATCATGGCAAGAACAGCTCAAATAAGAAAAGAGAAATGACAGTCCATCACTACTTTAAGACATGAAGGTCAGTCAATGCGGACAATTTCAAGAACTTTGAAAGTTTCTTCAAGTGCAGTCGCAAAAACCATGAAGCGCAAAGATGAAACTGGCTCTCATGAAGACCCAGAGTTAACTCTGCTGCAGATGATACGTTCATTAAAGTTATCAGCTTCAGAAATTGTATCCCAAATAAATGCTTCACAGAGTTCAAGTAACAGACACATCTCAACATCAACTGTTCAGAGGCGACTGCTTGAATCAGGCCTTTATGGTCGAATTGCTGCAAAGAAACCACTACTTAAAGGACACAAATAAGAAGAATAGACTTGCTTGGGCCAAGAAACACAATCAATGGACATTAAACCAGTGGAAATCTGTCCTTTGGTCTGATGCCTCAGAATTTTAGATTTTTGCTTCTAACCCTCGTGTCCTTGTGAGATGCAGAGTAGGTGAACGGATAATCTCTGCATGTATGATTCCCACCGTGAAGCATGGAGCACCGTGAAGCATGTAATGCTCTGGGGATGTTTTGCTGGTGACACTGTCTGTGATTTACTTTGAATTCAAGGCACACTTAACCAGCATGGCTACCACAGCATTCTGCAGCGATACGCCATCCCATCTGGTTTCAGCTTAGTGGGACTATCAGTTGTTTTTCAACAGGACAATGACCCAACACACCTCCAGGCTGTGTAATGGCTATTTGACCAAGAAGGAGAGTGATGGAGTGCTGCATCAGATGACCTGGCCTCCACAATCACCTCACCTCAATCCAATTGAGATGGTTTGGGATGAGTTGGACCACAGAGTGAAGGAAAAGCAGCCAACAAGTGCTCAGCATATGTGGGTACTCCTTCAAGACTGTTGGAAAAACATTCCAGGTGAAGCTGGTTGAGAGAATGCCAAGAGTGTGCAAAGCTTGTCATCAAGGCAAAGGGTGGCAACTTTGAAGAATCTAAAATATATTTTGATTCGTTTAACACGTTTTTAGTTACTACATGATTCCATATGTGTTATTTCATAGTTTTGATGTTTTCACTATTATTTTACAATGTAGAAAATAGTTTTAAAAAATACAGCAAAACCCTGGTACTTTAGGTCTTTACAATGATGGTGAAAACTTGGAGAAATGTTGGTGTGCAGTGAGTAAAAGTCTTCCTATAAGTCTCAGAAGGTGCAAGGAGAGACATGTCAAAATGCTGAATTTTGGCACTTCAGCAAGTCTTCTTTATTCATATAAAAACAGACTTATTGAATTCTCTGAGGTGTCTATATTAAAGGGCACTTCATTAAGTATACAGGTTTTAAATTCAATATTGGTGCACATCTACTTAAAATAGGCACTCTTTTCACGGAACAACCTAGATGCTAATAATAGCAATGGCCTCAGTCGTCTTCTTGTTTTTGCCAATATAATCACAATACCAGGGCTGAGTGATGCTAGCGACTGTCTCTGTCCTCTGAGGCACCTCGTTCTGTATCCCCTTCTCTCTGCTCAGCCCTTATGTCTGTCATATACACTTTAACTAAGGCTGAAGGGAAGGAATGCAGTGAAAATGTAGGGAGAGAGACATTGGGAATGAACGGGGTGATCGTGCACTGAAGCAGTTTTTAGAATTTGTCAAGCCATCTGTATAATGCCTATAGTAGGTGATAATTAGCCATTAGTCACCACGGCAACTTGTCTTTGCCCTCTCTAATTACTCTGGTACTAGAACTAAGGATGAAACTGATCTGTTATTATTTGATGACGGGGGGGGGTGATGCCATTTACCATTTTGTTTTCTTCTACAGTCCCCAAGCAACACACAGAGAAATGATTCACAGCTGATTGGGGAAGATTGCTGGGTGGAATGATCTCTTTGGTTTGTGCAGTGCAGTGAGTGACAGAAGCGATTGGTGGAGCGGCAAGTCTGCTGTCTCTTCCCTGTTATGTCCCCATCACACGACCTGACCTTATACATCACGGTTATTGGTCTGATTATGGAATCAAGGCTGGCCAGGGAAAATGAAAGATTCTTCCTTCCTTGTTGGTTTGTTTACTGAAGTGCAGAATACAGATGAATCTCTTTCACATGGTGCATTAACCTTCTCTGTGCTCTGCATTGTGAAAGAACAATAACGGATTGTCTCTAAATTATTCCCTGGCTACTTTGTGGGTTTGTGGTCTGTAATTGCTTGGATCATGTTTGGATTTTGGAAAAGGGCCTTACTCTTGCCATACTCTTGCCATTTTCTGTGAAATTATAAACTATTGCCTCTCAGGGAGGAATCTGTCCTCTGCCATTGCAGTTTACTGTCAGAACTGTCAGGGGAGTTCAACAGCTTGTTAGTGGCAGACAGTCATGCCTTGCAGATTCTTTCCTAAAAGAGCCCTCTCCTCCCTTCCCCAGTTGACGAGTGGGTAGAGAGTGCGGCATCTGAGAATCACTGTGTCACCTTGTCTTAGGAGACGTGACTGAAGCCCTGTCACAGAGACCACTGCAGGGCTACCTGCTTGCCTGGGACATCAATCACAGAGAATCACACACTTCCCGTGTTGAAATGACCAGGAAATGGTTAACCATGGAGTGCCAGGAAACATGGGCTACTTTGTACCAGTCCGTGTTATTGTTTAACAGTCACAATGAGTTCATAATGGGTGTGCCAAATAGTATGGCAATGACCACAGCTGCCTGCCACGTCTAATTTACATGGTTAGTCCTGTCTGTGCATCCTCAATCTAGATTTACAATCAGAAAAGCCGCAATGATACAGAGATAATATAGGAGAAATGTTGAAGAGATTTGTAAATGCCTGTTGTAAAAGTAAAAAATACTTCTATGAAAATGTATCATAATTTGTGCAACACAAGATGATAACAGAAGGTAGAGATTATTATGTAACCTTTTACAGAACATGTAAACAAATGCATAGGCTACAAAACATGTATGTTATGACTATGTTAGAATAATGCAACTAGCAGATCAGTCAGCGATGTGAATTGAATCAGGACACAGTGAGTGAGGAATGTGTCGGCTCCAATGAAATACATACGTCTGCTCGGGTTCCACTGGAGCCCCGCTCTAATTGTTAGTCAAGTGTTAACAAATTCCAAACTGCAACAGAGTCGTCTTGCGCATGCAGAGCTGGGCTGTGCTAACTTTAGGCCAGACTATTTCTGTCGGCCCAGCCAAGCATTGTGGGTAAAGGCTTCTTTCTAACTGCCTGTCTTCTTATTCATGAACATAACACTCCTTCTCCCTTTCTCTCATTCTCTCTCTCTCTGTCACGTTCTGACCTTTATTTCCTTTGTTTTGTATTTATTTAGTATGGTCAGGGCGTGAGTTGGGGTGGGCAGTCTGTTTGTTTTTCTATGATTTGGGGATTTGTATGTTTCAGCCTAGTATGGTTCTCAATCAGAGGCAGGTGTCATTAGTTGTCTCTGATTGAGAATCATACTTAGGTAGCCTGGGTTTCACTGTTTGTTTGTGGGTGATTGTCTATGTTAGTTGCTTGTGTCAGCACAGGTCTCATTTATAGCTTCACTGTTGTTATTTGTTTTTCTATTCAGTGTTCAGTGCTTTCTTTTATTAAATATTCATCATGAACACATACCACGCCGCATTTTGGTCCTCCGAACCTTCTCGCCTCTCCTCTTCAGATGAAGAGGAGGACGACCGTGACACTTTCCCCCCCCTCTTATCACACTCTCCCTCTATCCCCCCTTTCTCTCGCTCTCCCCCCCTCTTATCACACTCTCCCTCTATCCCCCCTTTCTCTCTCTCCCCCCATCTTATCACACTCTCCCTCTATCCCCCCTTTCTCTCTCTCTCTCCCTCCCCTCTTATCACACTCTCCCTCTATCCCCCCTTTCTCTCTCTCCCCCCCTCTCTTATCACACTCTCCCTCTATCCCCCCTTTCTCTCTCTCCCCCCCTCTTATCACACTCTCCCTCTATCCCCCTTTCTCTCTCTCCCCCCCTCTTATCACACTCTCCCTCTATCCCCCCTTTCTCTCTCTCCCCCCATCTTATCACACTCTCCCTCTATCCCCCCTTTCTCTCTCTCTCTCCCTCCCCTCTTATCACACTCTCCCTCTATCCCCCCTTTCTCTCTCTCCCCCCTCTCTTATCACACTCTCCCTCTATCCCCCCTTTCTCTCTCTCCCCCCCTCTTATCACACTCTCCCTCTATCCCCCTTTCTCTCTCTCCCCCCCCCTCTTATCACACTCTCCCTCTATCCCCCCTTTCTCTCTCTCTCCCAGCTGCCCTGGATACCTCCCGCAGAATGATGCCTACAGCTTATGCCTTCATTTTTATTGCACAGTAGTGTATCGAGGTTAGAATTTGTAAAGCAGGGCATATGCCTAGATTCAAAAATATAAAATGAAAATGGAAAAGGAGAAAATATGTAAAGATATTATATTGATTTATGGTCATCCAAATTAATATCTGCTAATTTTTGTATCCAAACTTGTGGCACTGATTTACAACACTGATTACACTGTGTAAACAATGTTTGACATATGAACATAAGGGCTGAAGATGCAAATATATTTTAAATGTTTTATTATTATTTTTTACATGTTCACAATTACTTAGAGGAAAGATACTGTATCTATGTTGGACAGTAACATTTCAAATCCTCCCATACCTTCCTTACCCAGCAGGAAAGAGAAGTGTTTTTGACTAAGATATCCTTGGCATCTCCAGATGATATGCTTTGACCTACATACTCCCCTCTGGATGATGTCAGTAAGAATCAAGGACCCAGACTTTATATGAATCTACAATAAATCACTTTAAGACTTATCTACAACAAATCTGAAACTCATGTAAAGTTGGCCAAGTCTGTTTTGCATTGCCTAGTTTTACAAATCGTGTTCCTACCTCAAACCCATTCCTTGGCAATACGCTCCATCTCTAACCGCTCCTTTGATCAGTTTTAAACGTCAATAAGTACAGTTGCCTGTAGTTATGGCCCAAAGATTTTTCTCACTTATCTTTGCAGTGTCTTTTCAACTCCCTGGCAGTCTGAGGGCAAGGCTTTCAGGCAGATCCTCTGGAGGTCTGTTTCACTGTGGACAGGGGGAGGGAGAACCCCAGGTCCAGATACTAAGCGGTCTCCATCTTCTTTCCCATTCCCAGCGGTGGAAAAAGTACCCAATTCTCCTACTTGAGTTAAAGTAAAGATACGGACTCGAGTAAAAGTGAAAGTCACCCAGTAAAATACTACTTGAGTAAAATCATTTGGTTTTAAATATGCTTAAGTATCAAAAGTAAATCTAGTTACATTTAGACTTTAGTCGACTTAAAATAGACTTAAGTATCAAAAGTAAAAGTGTGAATCATTTAAAATTCCTTATATTAAGCAAAGCAGACGGCACAATTGTCTTGTTTTTTTAAACTTACGAATAGCCAGGGTCACACTCAGACATCATTTACAAATGCATTTTTTACCAACCATTTTCTGTCTTGCTAAGCATTAAAAATGTAACGAGTACTTTTGGGTGTCAGGGAAAATGTATGGGAGTAAAAAGTACATCATTTTATTTTTAAATGTAGTGAAATAAAAGTAAAAATTGTTGAAATATAAATAGTAAAGTACAGATACCTCAAAAAACTACTATGCACAGCCACTTTAATAACTAGTAGTACTTTAAAGTATTTTTACTTAAGTACTTTACACCACTGCCCACACCTTCACAACTGCATGTTCCTCCTTAAGAGCTGTGAATCTCCTGGGTGTTTCTCACCTCTCTTCTCTGCCTTTCTCTCAACAAATATTTCACCCTGCCTCTAATTGCCACGGGCTGCTGCGGCTGCAGACTGGCTCTGTTATTGCTCAGACACAGGTCTTTCTACTCTCTTCTCTCTCTCTCTCTCTTTCTGTCTTTGGCCGAGGTGATGGTTCACTTCTAGAATTTATGAGACATATGGTCATTTATTTCTCTAGGTTGCAACAGGGATTTTATTTGCACTGTCCTAACATTTTTGTCTATGGGGATCCACTGGACAAATCCACTGGCTTCTATCTGTAGTCTCCTCCAACACACGTGATAATATTTAAATTCAATTTGCTGTTGACATCTCCTCTAAAATCCAATAGTAAGCTATTGGAATATTACACCTCATAAACCTCTTTGTATTGGCTTGCAAAATGGTTCTAACAAAACAAGCCATCCCACTGGGCACAGACGTCATTTAACCATCTAGTTTTGCTTTACCTTTGATTGAGTTATCAACTAAAGTGATTTCAATGTGAAATCAACAAAAAAAAGTCACCATGTCATTGGATTAGGTTAAAAGTTGGATGAATAAAAGACAACATTTTCCACGTTGATTAAACATCATCACATAGATTTTTTGTGTTGAAATGACATGGAAACAATGTTGATTCAACCAGTTTTTGCAGATTGAGATATGATTCCGTTGGCATGGTTTGTAAGCCTTTGCTACAAATAGCCTGTTTGGAGAATGGGGGAGGGGAGGCTTTTTTCCCCCAGCATTTCAAAGGTTGTAACCCTACACAGCAACTTCCTGCTGACAGTGCTAAATGCCAGGCATTAAAATGGCAACACTTATTGTAACAAACAGCCCTTGTTGGCTCTGGTATTGCTTGGTAACTTAACAGAGATCAGTGAGGATGCTTACCAGAGTCTTAAATAGGAAATAGATGGTTACAACTTGTACACAATTTCTCAGACATCATTGGAGCTTACCATTTCAAGTGTGTGGGGGCAGATGGTTAGTCAGAATGAGAGTCTTCAGTCTGTAGTTGTAATTGAAACTGCAGAGTGCTCTTTTCAGAGATTAGTAATGTAATTTGTGTCTTTCACAAGACGTACGCAGCAAACCAGCATCATCACAGCGCTCTAGGCAAACATGCTCTTCACTGTCAGTGCTGTGCTGTTTAACGTGAACATTTCCAACCCGTGTCATCTTGTTACTAGGTATCAGGCAATTAGATTTTAGGTTAACCACATCTATACACTTTCAAAATAACATGTATTTTAGTGAAAGAGTAAAGGTTATTCTTGATAATAGCAGAGATCCCTGACTGAGTATATTGTATAGTGGAAGGTTGGAAAAAGTAGTGGAGGGATGTTTGTTTTCCTTATTTACAAGGCACGTTTATTTTAACCATGTGTTTTACCATTTATGAGTTTTTTTTTTTACTGCCATATGTTTTAGTACAACAGCATTCCTTCCAGCAGCCTCTCAACTTTCTCCGCGTTTTATTTTTTTGACAGAACTTTGAGACTCTAGCTGGCTCCAGGTGAACAATACTCTACAAACTCTGTCCTCCCTCCCATCCCCAGTGTTCCCTTTGAAAAGCCCTGCGATGCTTCGGGCGCCTGTTTCTCCCCGTCTCTGTGTCTTTGTTTAAGACAACTCAACACGGCATCCAGCATAAGACCATGTAACCTCTTTTTTGTACTGGAGGAGCCAAGCACAACTCAATAAACAGAATAAAAAGACAACAAAACAAAAACCATTACAAATATTATGTGGATATGCTATCCAGACATTACATGGGCTTAATCTGTTTGAGGTGGTATTTGCTGTTATAAGGGTAAAAAGTTGATTAGCCAAGACAAGCCAAGTGTTCCTCCTGGGGCAGGTCTGTTGAAGCCTTTCTGCTCTGCTCAGGGCCAGGACAAGCCCTTAAGCCCACTGATCTGAATATCAAATTAAGCCTGCTCCTCTGCTTGCTGTTTCCAGTATGCTTGGCGCCAGGATCGCTCCCTCTCAAAGCACAGCTCTTACTCTGGCTCAATCCCCTATGGTTTTCCTGACGGACAGCTAATTAAGCCTGGTCCAAATCATTTTCTCCATCATTATCGTTGTGCACTTCTCACATAGCTGGGTGTTTGCAGAGAAAATAATCACTACTGCTTTGGCTTTATTGACACACGTAGCCACGGGTTATGGAGCTCCTCTTATGTGGTCCGCTATTCAGTCATCTAATAACTAACATTCATTCCTTGTTGAGTTGAGACTTTTTTCACCTGGAACAAAATGTGTGTGCACACCACTGAACTCAGAGTGTGGGACAGAAAAGGACAGAAATTGTGGGTTTAGTTCTGCACCAGTGATCATTTCAGTACAAACATTGTCCCTGGTCTGTACAACCTGCTCCAGACATCCTAGACACGTACAGCAGTACCCATCACACTGTTCACATCAGTAGAGTGGAAGATATGGATTTCTGACTGACAAGGAAAAATGATTTCACAACTCCCTGCCCTTGAATAATATAATTTCCTTCATAAATCAAATCAAATGTGTCACATGCGCCGTATACAACAGGTGTAGACTTTACAGTGAAATGCTTACTTACAAGCCTTTAACCAACAATGCAGTTTTAAGAAAATATCCCCCCCCCCCAAAAAAAACTAACTAAAAGATAAGAAAAACGAATAATTAAAGAGCAGCATTAAATAACAATAGCAGGGCTATATACAGGAGGTACTGGTTCAGAGTCAATGTGTCAATGTGCGGGGGCACCGGTGTCGAGGTAGTTGAGGTAATTATGTAGGTAGGGTTATTAAAGTGGCTGTGCATAGATGATAACAGAGAGTAGGAGCAGCATGGTGGGGTGGGGGTGGAGCACATAGTCTGAGTAGCCATTTGATTAGCTGTTCAGGAGTCTTATGGCTTGAGGGTAGAAGCTGTTTAGAAGCCTCTTGAGCCTAGACTTGGCGCTCCAGGTACCGCTTGCCGTTCAGTAGCAGAGAGAACAGTCTATGACTTGGGTGGCTGGAGTCTTTGACAATTTTCAGGGCCTTTCCCTGACACCGCCTGGTATAGAGGTCCTGGATGGCAGGAAGCTTGGCCCCGGTGATGTACTGGGCCGTACGCACTACCCTCTGTACTGCCTTGCGGACAGAGGCCCAGCAGTTGCCATACCAGGCAGTGATGTAACCCGTCAGGGTGCTCTCGATGGTGCAGCTGTAAAACCTTTTGAGGATCTGAGGACCAAGTCCTTTCAGTCTCCTGAGGGGGAATAGGTTTTGTCATGACTTGCTTGGACCATATTTGTTTGTTGGTGATGTGGACACCAAGGAATTTGAAGCTCTCAACATGCTCCACGAGAGCCCCGTCGATGAGAATGGGGGCGTGCTCGGTCCTCCTTTTCCTGTAGTCCGCGATCATCTCCTTTGTCTTGATCACGTTGAGGGAAAGGTTGCTGTCCTTGCACCACACGGTCTGGTCTCTGACCTCCTCCCTATAGGCTGCCTCATCGTTGTCGGTGATCAGGCCTACCACTGTTGTGTCATCAGCAAACTTAATGATGGTGTTGGAGTTGTGCCTGGCCGTGCAGTCATGAGTGAACAGGGAGTACAGGAGGGGACTGAGCACGCACCCCTGAGGGGACCCCGTGTTGAGGATCAGCGTGGCGGATGTGTTGTTACCTACCCTTACCACCTGGGGGCTGCCCATCAGGAAGTCCAGGATACAGTTGCAGAGGGAGGTGTTTAGTGCCAGGATCCTTAACTTAGTGATGAGCTTTGAGGGCATTATGGTGTTGAACATAGGTGTTCCTTTTGTCCAGGTGGGAAATGGCAGTGTGGAGTGCAATGGAGATTGCGTCATCTGTAGATCTGTTGGTGCAGTATGCAAATTGGAGTGGGTCTAGGGTTTCTGGGATAATGGTGTTGAAGTGAGCCATGACCAGCCTTTCAAAGCATTTCATGGCTACAGACCTGAGGGCTATGGGTCGGTAGTCATTTAGGCAGGTTACCTTAGTGTTCTTGTGCACAGGGACTATGGTGGTCCTGTGATTGTCTCCACCCCCTCCAGGTGTCGCTTATTTTCCCCAGTGTATTTATCCCTGTGTTTCTTGTCTCTCTGTGCCAGTTTGTCTTGTATGTTTAGTCAAGTCAACCAGCGTGTTTTTCCCATACCCCTTTTGTTATTCTCCTTTCTCTAGTCCTCCCGGGTTTTGACTCTTGCCTGTTTCTGGACTCTGTACCCGCCTGCCTGACCATTCTGCCTGCCTTGACCACGAGCCTGTCTGCCACTCTGTACCTCCTGGACTCTGATCTAGTTTTGACCTTTTTGCCTGTCCACGACCATTCTCTTGCCTACCCCTTTGGATTATTAAAGATTGAGTCTTACAAACTATCTGCCTCCTGTGTCTGCATCTGGGTCTCACCTTGTGTCTTCATACTATGCATAGCCACTTTACCCCTACCTACATGTACTTACTACCTCGACTAAACAGTACCCCCTGTATATAGCCTCGTTATTGTTATATACTTTTATTGTGTTACTTTTTATTTTATTTAGTAAATATTTTCTTATCTATTTCTTCAACTGCATTGTTGGTGAAAGGCTTGTAAGAAAGATATTGGTGGGCTAAGGCTTGAACGTGTGAACGATGCTGAATGGGTGTAGACATAAAAAAAGAGCTCTCCAGTAGGTGTACAAAAAGCATTGAAGGGCCATTTTCTCAATAGTGGTTTATCAACTTTCAAAGCATAATTACTTTCCCATTGTTCCTCAACTGCAGTGTATGATACACCATTTTCTAGCTCCGAGTCTCTACTTTTATCCAATGTAAAAAAACACAATTTAAAAATTTGCTAAATGACCGAATCGAGGCGATCGGTCACATACAGTGCATTCGGAAAGTATTAAGACCGCTTGACTTTTTACACATTTCGTTACGTTACAGCCTTATTCTAAAATGGATTAAATCGTTTTCCCATCAATCTTCACACCATACCCCATAATGACAAAGCAAAAACAGGTTATTTGATTTTTTTTCTTCAACTATCATGGTCAAGTCATATTTACAAAGTTGTTGTGAAGATGGGGAGGGGTATGTCTGTTATATACACTGCTCAAAAAATAAAGGGAACACTTAAACAACACAATGTAACTCCAAGTCAATCACACTTCTATGAAAACAAACTGTCCACTTAGGAAGCAACACTGATTGACAATACATTTCACATGCTGTTGTGCAAATGGAATAGACAACAGGTGGAAATTATAGGCAATTAGCAAGACACCCCCAATAAAGGAGTGGTTCTGCAGGTGGTGACCACAGACCACTTCTCAGTTCCTATGCTTCCTGGCTGATGTTTTGGTCCCTTTTGAATGCTGGCGGTGCTTTCACTCTAGTGGTAGCATGAGATGGAGTCTACAACCCACACAAGTGGCTCAGGTAGTGCAGCTCATCCAGGATGGCACAAGCTGTGGCAAGAAGGTTTGCTGTGTCTGTCAGCGTAGTGTCCAGAGCATGGAGGCGCTACTAGGAGACAGGCCAGTACATCAGGAGATGTGGAGGAGGCCGTAGGAGGGCAACAACCCAGCAGCAGGACCGCTACCTCCGCCTTTGTGCAAGGAGGAGCACTGCCAGAGCCCTGTAAAATGACTTCCAGCAGGCCACAAATGTGCATGTGTCTGCTCAAACGGTCAGAAACAGACTCCATGAGGGTGGTATGAGGGCCCGACGTCCACAGGTGGGGGTTGTGCTTACAGCCCAACACCGTCCAGGACGTTTGGCATTTGCCAGAGAACACCAAGATTGGCAAATTCGCGACTGGCGCCCTGTGCTCTTCACAGATGAAAGTAGCTTCACACTGAGCACATGTCAAATCAAATCAAATCAAATGTATTTATATAGCCCTTCGTACATCAGCTGATATCTCAAAGTGCTGTACAGAAACCCAGCCTAAAACCCCAAACAGCAAGCAATGCAGGTGTAGAAGCACGGTGGCTAGGAAAAACTCCCTAGAAAGGCCAATACCTAGGAAGAAACCTAGAGAGGAACCAGGCTATGTGGGGTGGCCAGTCCTCTTCTGGCTGTGCCGGGTGGAGATTATAACAGAACATGGCCAAGATGTTCAAATGTTCATAAATGACCAGCATGGTCGAATAATAATAAGGCAGAACAGTTGAAACTGGAGCAGCAGCACAGTCAGGTGGAAGTTGAAACTGGAGCAGCAGCATGGCCAGGTGGACTGGGGACAGCAAGGAGTCATCATGTCAGGTAGTCCTGGGGCATGGTCCTAGGGCTCAGGTCAGTTGAAACTGGAACAGCAGCATGGCCAGGTGGACTGGGGACAGCAAGGAGTCATCATGTCAGGTAGTCCTGGGGCATGGTCCTAGGGCTCAGGTCCTCCGAGAGAGAGAAAGAAAGAGAGAAGGAGAGAATTAGAGAACGCACACTTAGATTCACACAGGACACCGAATAGGACAGGAGAAGTACTCCAGATATAACAAACTGACCCCAGCCCCCCGACACATAAACTACTGCAGCATAAATACTGGAGGCTGAGACAGGAGGGGTCAGGAGACACTGTGGCCCCATCCGAGGACACCCCCGGACAGGGCCAAACAGGAAGGATATAACCCCACCCACTTTGCCAAAGCACAGCCCCCACACCACTATGTGACAGACGTGACAGTCTGGAGACGCCGTGGAGAACGTTCTGCTGCCTGCAACATCCTCCAGCATGACCGGTTTGGCGGTGGGTCAGTCATGGTGTGGGGTGGCATTTCTTTGGGGGGCCGCACAGCCCTCCATGTGCTCACCAGAGGTAGCCTGACTGCCATTAGGTACCGAGATGAGATCCTCAGACCCCTTGTGAGAGCATATGCTGGTACGGTTGGCCTAATGCAAGACAATGCTAGACCTCATGTGGCTGGAGTGTGTCAGCAGTTCCTGCAAGAGGAAGGCATTGATGCTATGGACTGGCCAGCCCGTTCCCCAGACCTGAATCCAATTGAGCACATCTGGGACATCATGTCTCGCTCCATCCACCAACGCCATGTTGCACCACAGACTGTCCAGGAGTTGGCGGATGCTTTAGTCCAGGTCTGGGAGGAGATCCCTCAGGAGACCATCCGCCACCTCATCAGGAGCATGCCCAGGCATTGTAGGGAGGTCATACAGGCACGTGGAGACCACACACACTACTGAGCCTCATTTTGACTTGTTTTAAGGACATTACATCAAAGTTGGATCAGCCTGTAGTGTGGTTTTCCACTTTAATTTTGAGTGTGACTCCAAATCCAGACCTCCATGGGTTGATACATTTGATTTCCATTGATAATTCTTCGTGTGATTTTGTTGTCAGCACATTCAACTATGTAAAGAAAAAAGTAATTAATAAGAATATTTCATTCATTCAGATCTAGGATGTGTTATTTTAGTGTTCCCTTTATTTTTTGAGCAGTGTATATTTTTTTTAAACAATGTTTTTTACACAAGAATCAGCTGTACTAGTTGATCAGGCGCTGGTCTCATCTTGATTACTGTCAGGTAGTATGGTCAAGTGCAGCAAAGAAAGACATAGCAAAGCTGCAGCTGGCTCAAAACAGAGCAGCACGCCTTGCCCTTAACTGCACACACAGAACTAACATCAACAACATGCATGTCAGTCTTTCCTGGTTGAGGATTGGCAAGAAGCATTACTGTAATGAAAATTACAGATTGTCTGCATAATGAAATAACATTCAGCTCAGACACCCATACATACCCCACAAGACCTGCCACCAGAGGTCTCTTCACAGTCCCCATGCCCAAAACGAATTCACGGCAACACACAGTATTATACAGAGCCTTGATCACATGGAACTCCCATTCATCTCCAATTACTCAAGCAAACAGCAAAACTACATAAAAAAAGATAAAAAATGGAATGGCGGTGACTGTGAAGGGACTCACACAAACACACGCACACACAGAGACACACATACTTTTTTGTGGTTGTATTGTTTGTATTGTATTGTTTTGTTACTTGTCATGTTCTGTGTTTTTTGTGGACCCCAGGAATAATAGCTGCTGCCTCTGCAAAAGATAGTGGGGATCCAAATAAGCAAAGAAATACTGACCATGGGTGATGTTAGTCCATATGTGGTCCATTGAAACTGCAGGTGTCATACAGCCCAATACAGCCCATTGACAGTCAACTGAGGGGACTGTAGGAATTACAGTGATCTTTCCTAAGTTCTCTCTCTCTATATCCGCCTATGATTAATCATCAGGCAAATTCCATGACTGTTCATGACAAGCCTCATCAGCCACACTGACATGGAAGCTCATATTTGCAATGATGTAAATCCTTCCTAATGTAGATTATCATAGATTATGTGTGCATGAAAATACATATCCCACACACAAACAAACACATACTAAAAATAGCCTACATTTTTTATACAGACCACTTGCTGTGGTTCATATCATTCACAGATCCTGTGGCCTTTACACTGATGAAATGTAGACACTGCTACCCTGAATTTTTTATTTTTTATCCTGCATTTTGAGTGCATCGTTGGACATATTTCAGGGGTCTTTGTGGATTTGAGAACCCGTACAAATAAGAAGTGGTGACCACAGAGGATGTGAGTGTGTGCTGTCACAACTTTGCATATAGCTTATAATCCAGTCCCCACTGATTTATTCCTACCTTGCCCCCCCCCCCCCCTCTTTTCACTGCTGCCTCTTGCCCTCAGGAAACAGGATATTTCACCACATATTCACTTTTGAGAATGAATACCATCTGGTAGCGGTTTTTAGGGGTCATAGGAAGGTTCGTCAAAGCTTAGTGTTCCAGTGCATTCCGTCTGCATTCTGTCTCACTCCACATTCTATTTACTAACAATATACTCTGCCTGCTCGTATTCACCTGCCACAGTCAATAGCACGCTGGATGCATTGTGCACCCCTGACATTTAATCGAGAGGTATCTTTTAGAAAACCCAAAGGTCGATTTTGTGTCAAGAATGAAAGGGGGGCCAATGTCAACAAAGACTAAAGCACTAATAAAAAACCATAACAAAAACAATGTGGGAAAATGTGAATAGTTTAAATATGATGAATTCACCATCCACGAGTAAAATGCATTACATTAGCTCCCTGCTTAGCTCCCTGCTGTTTATACAAGTCTGGAGATACGTATGTGTTGCAATATAATTTTCTTTAATACATTTCCATTTCTGCTCGGGTGAGTTTCTTTGAAATTCCAATGTTGTTGGCTCCTCTGACCTTCAAGCCACCATTTATTGACTCTCTGTTCCAGGCACAAGTAGGTTCTATTGATACAGCCCCCTCCTGCCCTTGTTAACTCCAGCGCTTCATTTTTGGCATGTTTTTTGGGACCAGGTGTCACTGGGAACCTTGAGTGTGTCCTCACTTCAGATTAAGTCAACATTACGAGGAGCTCTTCAATATGCAAAGAGGCTTAATGAAGCTCAATAAAGTAGATTTGACTTCTGCCCAGATTATACAGAATTCGTTACTGTTCTTTATGTGAGTGAGTGAGTGAGTGAGTGAGTGAGTGAGTGAGTGAGTGAGTGAGTGAGTGAGTGAGTGAGTGAGTGAGTGAGTGAGTGAGTGAGTGAGTTTGCAAACAAATTGCCTTATAGCCTTTTTGTTTTATCACCCCTTCTGACATGATGAGCAGTCTGCTAACAGAACAACAAAGCAACAAACTGCTCTGCTATATCCAACCAGGTTTTAACTCTTCACATCCTTTTGGTTTCTGAATAATACATAAAGGTGCAAAATCCACACATAGTCTACCTATTGAAACTGCTGCATACGTTTACAGATAACTTGCCTGAAAATATTTCTAAATGTGTGTCCATACAAAGCCATTCACAAAATCACATATTTA
This sequence comes from Oncorhynchus kisutch, assembly GCF_002021735.2. Taxonomy (NCBI): domain Eukaryota; kingdom Metazoa; phylum Chordata; class Actinopteri; order Salmoniformes; family Salmonidae; genus Oncorhynchus; species Oncorhynchus kisutch. The sequence goes on along the minus strand of NC_034194.2, from coordinate 18,977,613 downwards.
GATAGCTGTGATTTATGTACTGTTTACACAACACTGGCGTGAATCGCATTAGCTCTGTGACAGCTCTTGTCTTGTCAAAAGATGGACACAATATAAACAGTGTGTACAAAATATTAGGAACACCTGCTCTTTCCATGACAGACTGACCAGATGGGGTCTCCCGAGTGGCGCAGCAGTCTAAGTCACTGCATCGCAGTGCTAGAGGCATGACTACATATCTGGGTTCGATCCTGGGCTGTGTTGAAGCCGGCCGTGACCGGGAGACTCAAGAGGCGGCGCACAATTGGCCCAGCATCGTTTGGGTTAGGGGAGGGGATGCCCTTGTCCCATCGTTCTCTAGCGACTCCTTGTGACGGCCGGGTGCATGCACCCTGATTTCGGTCGCCTGCTGTGTCAAGCAGTGCGGCTTGACAGGGTTGTGTTTCGGAGGACGCTTGGCTCTCGACCTTCGCCTCTCCAGAGTCCATAGTGGAGTTGCAGCGATGGGACAAGACTGTAACTACCAATTAGATATCATGAAATTGTTGAGAAAAAGGGGTCAAAAGTACACAAAAAATAGACTAATCAGATGAATCCAGGTGAAATATTCACTATATTCACTTATTGATGTCACTTGTTAAATCCACTTCAATCAGTGTAGATGAAGGGGAGGAAACAGGGTAAAGAAGGATTTTTAAGGCTTGAGAAAAGTGAGGCATGGATTGTGTATGTGGGCCATTCAGAGGGTGAATGAGCAAGAAAATTATTTAAGTGGCTTTGAATGGTTACGGTAGTAGGTGCCAGGGTGTACCGGTTTGAATGTGTCAAGAACTGCAACGCTGCTGGGTTTTTCATGCTCAACAGTTTCCTGTGTGTATCAAGAATGATCCACCACCCAAAGGACATCCAGCCAACTTGACAGAACTGTGGGAAGCATTGGAGTCAACATGGGCCAGCATCCCTGTGGAATGCTTTCGACACCTTTTAGAGTCCATGCCCTGATGGATTGAGGCTGTTCTGAGCGCAAAGGGGGGAGGTGCAACTCAATATTAGGTGTTCTTAATGTTTTGTACACTCGGTGTATATCCACAAGTGTCTGGAGCCACTGAGGGGAGCTGCTCATCATGACACAGGCAGCCTTTACCGGTCCAAAGGTGACAAACACATTACACCCCTCACTTATTGACTCAGTACTGGGACCCCGTGCACATAGCCAAGTTATCCTTCCTCATTGTGTATTTATTCCTTGTGTTATTGTTTTTCTTTTTTTCTCTCTGTATTGTTGGGAAGGGCCAGTAGTTAGTCCACACATGTTGTTTACGAAGCATGTGACAAATACAATTTGATTTGATTTACTTGATGTGACATAGGCTGGCTGCGAAACATGGTCTGTGTTTGTTTATACCAGAATGTTCCTCCTTAATTAGCTCCAGTGTTGGGCAGTTGGGAAGAGTGGGGGGTTGTTTCAGTGCGTGGGACCACATAGAGCTCTACAGGGAAAGAAAACAACCCTCTTTCTCTAATTGAAAGCTAGTTTACAATGAAAACAAGATGGTGTTAATAGTGCAAGAGGATCCAACCGGTTCCACCTCAGACACTGGCATGCAATTGACACATGGACAGCGACAGGCCAGCAAAATAAAAAAATAAGTGAGTAGGAAAACAGTCAGTATAGCAGCCATGGTAGTGTAGTGTGTCTCTGCTCTCTCCCTTCCCCCTTCTTTCTCTACTGGCCCTGCCTGCACACGAACCAGACAGCTGGCAGAGGCTTTTTAAAGACACAGTGCCTCAACTCGACTAGGACTGGGACTCATCTGGGAGCTGAGGTGATAGTCCACACTCCCTCCCCAGCAAATAAACACACATCCAAATATGGTGTCATGCAGCATGACCACAGGGCAGTGAAAAAATGAGAAAATGGCTCCATTTGAGGACTATGTTTCAAGATGGAGAGAATGTCAGAGAATCATGCTGTGATGTCAGAAAGGCTGAGCTGTGAAATGAATAAAGAGTGCTCTCTGCGTGGTGCCAGGGGAAACACTAGCTCTGAGGGAAGCCTGATTAGGAGGTGTTTTTCTTCACTGACCTTGGCGCTTACAAGGTCTTGATCCCTGGGCCAACTCTGTGGCTCATTAAGCGCTAGGCCTCTCTCATGATCTGCTAGACCAGACAACTTTGTATTCCACTTATACAGTCATAAATCAAATCAGTAGTTCACATTAGTTGAAGTTACTACAAGGACAGCTGATGGGATCTGATTGGGCTCCAAAAGGTACATGGACTTTTCCTTATAATTGACAGAGCTTTTAGTCTATTAATTCAATACCATGGGTGAAATGTTCATCATACAAAACAGCACTGAACTGTGCAAACAACAACAGTTTTACTTAACAGTGTGACATTTTTGCAGTATTCAGAACTCATCTTGAGTGACATGCCTTCCTCATCTATTCCAAATGTTATTTTTCTCACTCTGTTTCTTTTTTCCCTGCGAGGAAACTCATTCACAACAACAACGGAAACAGTATTTCTGAAGTGTTAGAGAAAAGCCACCCAGCTGAGAAACGGTGGTCTAACAGTGAGTTGAACTTTGACTTTCAATAAATACCGAGCTTAACATGAAATGGACTCATATTGGAGTTAGCCACGACGCTTCAAAGGAAGTCCTTACATGAACATGTATATTCGGTCTTATGCAACAGCATGCCTGAGGTCACAATGGAAGTTAGATACAGGACATGGCCTCTCAAGCTTAACAGGGAGCCTTAGGAATCCTCTCTCTAACTTGTAGTAAGTCCATTTTATTCCAATATTAAAAGTTACTACCCTGATCATGACAACCTCATAAAATGAAATACTACAGAACAATCCATTCAGTATGCTGGACATATTGTTCATGGCTGCACTACAACCAATACAGTGCCTTCTAACCAATAAAGCAGACAATGATTTTGAAACATTCTGGAGTCTGTGGTATCACATGTCAATGTTATTTATTAGTTATTACGTATATATTTTAAGACACTCAATTAAACCTGTGCTTTTCACAGTAACAAGAGCCTCTCAGCTTTGACCGACAAAATACAAATGAAACATGTTTACAAGTTAAAAAAAGCCCAATTGTCTCCAAACAATACCTTTCACCTGCTATTTGATTAGTAAAAGAGAAGTGAGTCATCCTGCAAGTTTTGTTGCAGTAAACATTTGACATGATGTTCTGCTGCAGTTGCCTGGCAACGTTTGAGAGAGAAAGAGAGGAGAGGCGACAGGCAGCGAGGGCTAAGTATGGGAAAGCAGCCCACACTGCTCCAATCAAGCTGCTGAGATGAAGCTAATTATTACTCTGGTAAAATTAAGGACAAAAAAACTCCTTAATCTCATTAACTCAAACTGGGCCTCAAGCTGAGTTACAATGCCACGCTGGAATCTTCCAAGGCGAATCAAACAACCCTTTAACAATAGCATTTTCTGTCTACTTGGTATTAGATAGCAAGACGTTTGTGAAATGTCAAATGTCTTCTGTTTAACAGGGAACGCAATAAGCTATGCAGTCAGTTTGTCATTGTGAACATTATCTTTTCCTATACAACTCTCTGTTGTCCAATAGCTTCTTAAAGGGGGATTGGGTAAGCAGAACAAACTCACGGAGGTTGTTACATTTGATTTCTGTCACTTTCTGATTTCTGTCACTTTCTGACTACACCTCTTTAGATTTGAATGAAACCTACCATACAATGTTTGCCCATGGCAGAAGTGGTCAGAAATGGACTAGATAGAGGTGCTTAAAGTTGACCTATTTAATATCATTGGAAAGCTTGCAAACAGTGTTGTAAAACTGTTTTAAAATTTATAACAAATAAACAAAAAATACTTTTAACTTGAATTATAAAAAAAATGTGTAAACTCAGGTTTTTGTCATGTTCCGGTAACAAAATAAAATACCAACAAAAAGTGTCTTAATAGGGTTTCAATGCACCTTGGCATAGATTCTACAAATGTCTGGAACTTTATTGGAGGAATGCAACACCATTCTTCCACAAGAAATTCCATCTGATGCTGGTAGAAAACTCTGTCTCGGGTGGCATCAGAATCGCTCCTGAGACACACACACAAACCACCTTTAAACCCCCTATGCTCCTTTGAGACCCCTCTTTCAAAGTCACTGATATCTCTTCTAGACATTGTAGTCAAAATAATGGGCAACTGGGCATTTTTATACATGACCCTAAGTATGATGGGATCTTAATTGCTTAATTAACTCAGGAACCACACCAGTGTGGAAGCACCTGCATTCAATATACTTTGTATCCCTCATTTACTCAAGTGTTTCCTTTATTTTGGCCGTTACCTGTATATTTTAGCTTACACCCTATTTTACACCATCTGAGGTTTTTGTGTTGTTTTGAGACACAGAATACTCTAAAATACAGGGTGTGTGTCATGTTTTGGCTGATAAATGTACTACAATGTGAATACAAATGAAATGTCAACTTTCAAATGGTACCACAGACATGGTTGGAGGTCCACACATCAGAGAATGTTGACTTGAGTGGGAATATCCATTGTTTTGAATGAAACGTAGGAAACCTATTGAAGTCATATAAATACATATAATAGAATAGACATTCAAGTCAACGTTCGACGGTGGGTGGCAGCCATCTTTCTGTAGTAGTTGAAAGTTAAAGTTTCAATTACATTTAAATGACAGTGCTGTACCTGCTAAATGATCTGATTCACCTATCTGACCCTGATCTGTTTCACTTGTCTTTGTGCTTGTCTCCACCCCCCTCCAGGTGTCGCCCTTTTGCCTCATTATCCCCTGTGTATTTATACCTGTGTTCTCTGTTTGTCTGTTGCCAGTTCGCCTTGTCTCGTCAAGCCTACCAGCGTTTGTCCCGTACTCCTGTTTTCGTTCTTGTCCCTGCCTTCTTGTTTTCCTGGTTTTGACCATTCTACCTGCCCTGAGCCTGCCTACCGTTCTGTACCTTGTGACACTGCTCTGGACCTGTCATTTGCCTGCCCTCTGTTTTTGAAATAAACTTTTGTTACTTCGAATTGTCTGCATCTGGTTCTTATCCTGAGGTCTGATATACTGTGATTGTTTTCAATTAAAAAAAAAATTTTATGGTCACTTTATTAGCTAAATAATTTGTTCAAAACTGTTCAACTATTGTCTCTCTCTCTCTCGAGTCAACTACACAGAACATTTTATGCACTGCAGTGCTAGCTAGCTGTAACTTATGCTTTCAATACTAGATTAATTCTATGATCCTTTGATTGGGTGGACAACATGTCAGTTTATGCTGCAAGAGCTCTGATAGGTTGGAGGACGTCTTTCAGAAGTTGTCATAATTACTGTGTAAATCTATGGAAGGGGGTGAGAACTATGAGCTTCCTAGATTTTGTATTAAAATCCATGTACCCAAAGGAGGATGGAAACTAGCTGTCCTCCGGCCACACCATGGTGCTACCCTACAGAGTTCTGTTAAGGCTACTGCAGACATTGTGTTTTAATTATTTATTTGGGGATGTGAATATTTAGTATCTAAAAAGAATAACTTGTTTAATGTTTCACTATTTTATTTATTTATTAAATTCACAATGGCCCTCCCCTTTCTCCTCCAAGGATCCTCCACTGTAAATCCACACTTACTGAAATCAATTGATCACATAAATCAAAGGAAAGCAAACTATAATCTTAGCGGCCCTTAACTCACATGTGTATATCAATGGGTGGTGACTCATGACATGTTACTGCTGCATATTGACACACCATATGGCCACCAAAACACAATCAACATCCATGTACTTTGTGTGAATTCCTAAGTGTGCTGGAGTGTTAATTGCTCTGCATTTACAGTAGCCTAAGAGGATAGTTAATCATTCTATTATTAGATGCCATAAATTGTGCATATGTGTAGGATACGGTGTGAAATTCCTGAGTGCTTGATGTCTGGGAAAGTTAAGTAATATCACCAACATTTCAGTTAGAGCCACACAGCTTAATTTAATACCTTGAAGTTGGCAATTACATTTGCGATAGCTACCAGCACACTGTCAATTCCAGAGTGTCGGATAGAGTATTAATTTCCAATGGCTCTTGTTGCTTGGAGACCAGGGGAAAGTTGCTCTCTCCCTCTCTTTTATCTGTGGATTACCTCAATGTTTACTTATCATGCTGCTCTCAGCCAAGTGATGAGGAAAATATTCTGTATGTACTTGGGATGAGAAAAACGCTCATGGCTTAGTGGGAGAAAAACAAAGTGGTCAGTCCTTATCTTGATGTCTTTTGTTCGAGATGTGCGGTAGATTGTAAACAGTGAAATAAATGTAGCCAATTAGAAGTATGTTTTGTTCTAAGCATTGTGTCTTTGTGAGATGTACACTGTGTACAAAACATTAGGAACACCTTAAGGAATCATAGCTTTCCCCTACATTCACCTGGTCAGTCTATGTCATGGAAAGAGCAGGTGTTCATAATGTTTTATACACTCAGTAGAAAAGTCATACAGACTTTGCTTCACTGTTTGTCCAATGCATAACATCAGTCCATAAATGTATCCGAAATTATTGCCAGCCTTGATAAAGAATAACAATAATGACTGTATAAAATAAATAGTTCCAATACTGAGCTATATTGTATGCTCAAATAAATTGGGAAATTATATTGTATACTAATACAGTTGCTCAGAGAAAGAGATTATGTTTAACAAGTCATATTTTAGACATGCTAACCTCTCACCATTAACAATAACAGGGGATGTTAGCATGTTTTGGGGTTATGATATTTGACCCAATGTCATTTTCTCACTCGTCATTATTCACAATTCATTCAGGATAATCTGTAATCATGGTAGCATCTACATGAATGTTGAAGTGTTTAGAAACATATTATATTCTAATTTACAAAAAAAAAATGTCTCAAATTATAATACATTATTTAGCATTAATTTCTATTGGGCACAAAATAATCTGAAACTCAACCAAAATGAACTGCAAATGCATCCAACAAGTTTGTAGATTCACAAGCTTGATGAAGTCATTATGTGCTAGAAATATGGGACCAAATATTACACTTTTGACTACTTCATTTATAAGAATCTTTAGTGGTGTCAACTAATTTTGACCCCTACCTTTTTGAGAGAAAAAAATATGACTTGTTAAACAAAAATCTCTTTCTATGAGCAATTGTATTAGTATAAAATACAATATTTTCCCTCAAAATGTGAGCTTACCATATAGCTCAGGATTTGAATGATGTATTTTACACAGTCATTATTGCTCATCTTTATCAAGGCTGTCAAACATTTCCCCACTGTGTATGTTAATATAACATATTAACCACTTTCCCTAAACGAAAGCTCAGCGCTTCTTTGGAGGTGGGCTCTTTTCATAGAGTGTTCATAGGTTACACTACTGTAAACAGAGAACAGAGAAGGGAAAACAAACCGAGCTATTACTGCACTGCCATGACGACTGTGGGTTATACCAGGACACAACTTCAAATCTTCTCTTCAACCTAATGTCACCTCACTCAATTCTTCCCTTTTCTTTCGGGGACCTCCTCCCATGCATGAGCTGGATTGATTGATTGATTGATTTTATTTGTCAGTTACAAAACACCCATATACACACGCAGTACACACGTTTTAAAAACGTGACAGGATACAACAAAAAAAGTCATAGGCTTATTTTCATTTTGGTTCATAAATTCCATGGTGCCAAAAACCGTCCCGTAGCACTTTATAATAACTCCACCTAATAAATCATTTATAAAGGATTATTAAATAGTTTACTCATTATTTAGTCATTATTACTCCCACATTTGTAAATCACACTTACATTTGAGTAATTTAGCAGATGCTCTTATTCAGAGTGACTTACAGCAGCATGTTAGTAACCTAGTTATTCACACATTTATAAACAACTAATAGTGTGATTTGTAACTTCAGACACACTATGCTGAGCAAAATAAAGCTTTTAGTCAAAAAATTCTAACATTTCTTGGCAGTGACTTTTCTACCAAAACCGAAATAAGGGTTTGCAGTCACTCCTTAGAGCAGTCTAATCTTGTTAACCCAGAACTAAAATCTTCAATAATTTGGTCAGCTGTAATTCAGTTCTGGGTCCATACCAGTGGCAGCGGCGGCTCACCCATTAGGGCATTAGAGGCGGCTCGCCCATTAGGGCATTAGAGGCGGCACCCCACTTGTGATTGGTAATTTTTTTTATATTATATACTTCATGGATTATGTTTTAAATGCTCAAAAAAGTGTGGAAATATGTACATTTTCCTGTTTCAAAAATATGTTGTTTAAAACAAGCTGTTCAGTTATTTACTACTCTGCCCCTTGGTGACTGCCAGCAGCGGCACATCCGTCTCCTTGGGTGCACAGGCCATGCAAACATTGCCTGGATTGTGTTGCCAGCTATTTGCTGTGAGGGGAATGGTCACAATGAAATGGCAGGAGGATTTCATAGCTTTAATCATAACAGCAGAAAGCAAATGGACCGTCCTGCTCAAATGTCCATTCAGTCACAACTTCTGGGTCGGCTCTAGTCTCCTCTTCCCAATGAGTCGGCTTACTTCCACACCTGAGACTATAGTAGATCTGCTCTATCAGGTACTGATGTCACTAAAGCAAAAAGCTAATTGTAATTATCTTGCAAATAAATAATCATAACAGCCATAGGAGCCTGGGACCTGATAAACCGGACAACTACAACCAACAAGGGTCGAAGGAAACTCTTTCTAAACTCTTATCTGACTAACTCAGAAATATTACATTATTTCAGAATAATCAGTAACTGGCTAGCGCGTCATGCTTTGTGACATTATGTTAACTAGCTATCTCCAATTAGATAATGTGTTTTCACTTATTGCATCTGTATGCTTGTTGCGTTCTCCCTGGTGCACTCGTTCCTTTGTGAGCTGGCTGCTTGTTCTGGATAGTATAATCTATTCTGTTCAAAACAGTGGCAACATGTGCAGCAGTGGTCCTTCAGTGTTTGACATGCAAAAAAATAAACAGGTGTATTTATGCTGTTGTTCAAATGCACAGATCGCTTTTGTATCTTCTCAAAGAAACGTCTGGTACTTTAAGAACTTGGCATCACATTTCTGTCATACTGCTTTGTTGATAACTCCAACCATCTCACACCCTGGGTATTCAGCCAATCAGCGGCCGCCGCTCATCCATATGTGTTAGAAATTGGGGGTTCCGGTCTGCGACGTCTCCACCTTGCTAAAAAAAACTCTCAGCCAAAACATTAACATTAAAACTTTCCCTCAATTCCTTGCAAAAGTTGTTTAACAATTGCTTTTGTGAATATAACCTCCTGTGTTGTGTGCTTATTATTTTACCATTGATATGTTCTAGGCTATTTTTAAACCTTTAAGAGCATCAGGTACTGCGGAATGTCTACCAATGGCATGTCCGTCTTTTTGACGAAAAAAAAAGACATTTTACTGGTCAGGCAAAACATTTATGGGTGTGCAAATACGGGCCTTTTTGAGTCTCAAGGTCAGATTTTTAAGATTGAATGTTAATTTAGATCTATTAACACCATAGTACCCTCAAAGCTCATCACAAACCTAAGGAACCTGGGACTCAACACCTCCCTCTGCAACTGGATCCTGGACTGCCTGACAGGCCGCCCCCAGGTGGTGAGGGTAGGTAGCAACACATCTGCCACGCTGATCCTCAACACTGTAGCTCCCCAGGGGTGCGTACTCAGTCCCCTCCTGTACTCCCTGTTCACCCACGACTGCATGACTGCATGGCCAGGCATGACTCCAACACCATCATTAAGTTTACTGACGACACAACAGTGGTAGGCCTGATCACCGACAACGTCGAGAAAGCCTACAGGGAGGAGGTCAGAGACCTGGCCGGGTGGTGCCAGAATAATAACCTATCCCTCAACGTAACCAAGACTAAGGAGATGATTGTGGACTACAGGAAAAGGAGCACAGAGCACGCCCCCATTCTCATCGACGGGGCTGTAGTGGAGCTGGTTGAGAGCTTCAAATTCCTTGGTGTCCACATCAACAACAAACTAGATTGGTCCAAACACACCAAGACAGTCGTGAAGAGGGCACGGCAAAGCCTATTCCCCCTCAGGAAACTAAAAATATTTGTCATGGGTCCTGAGATCCTCAAAAGGTTCTACAACTGCAACATCGAGAGTATCCTGACCGGTTGCATCACTGCCTGGTACGGCAACTGCTCGGCCTCCAACCGCAAGGCACTTCAGAGGGTAGTGCGTACGGCCTAGTACATCACTGGGGCAAAGCTGCCTGCCATCCAGGACCTCTACACCAGGCGGTGTCAGAGGAAGACCCTAAAAATTGTGAAAGACCCCAGCCACAGACTGTTCTCTCTACTACCGCATGGCAAGCGGTACCGGAGTGCCAAGTCTAGGACCAAAAGGCTTCTCAACAGTTTGGTTACCCGGACAATTTGCATTGTGTTCCACCCCCCAACCCCTCTTTTACACTGCTGCTACTCTCTGTTTATCTTATATGCATAGTCACTTTAACTATACATTCATGTACATACTACCTAAATTGGCCCGACCAACCAGTGCTCCCATACATTGGCTAACCGGGCTATCTGCATTTTGTCCCACCACCCGCCAACCCCTGTTTTTACGCTTCTGCTACTCTCTGTTCATCATATATGAATAGTCACTTTAACGATACCTACATGTACATACTACTTCAATAAGCCTGACTAACAGGTGTCTGTATATAGCCTTGCTACTCTTTTCTTTTTACTGTTGTTTTATTTCTTTACTTACACACACACACACACACACACACACACACACACACACACACACACCTTTTTTTCTCACCATTGGTTGGAGCCTGTAAGTAAGCATTTCACTGTAAGGTGTAAGGTACACCTGTTGTATTTGACAAATAAACGTTGATTTGATTTGATTTGGAGACTAAAATAAACTTAAGCACTAAGCACTCACACCCAAACGTTTGACATTCTGCTATGTATTAAAACGTACAAAAGTATTTATAATAAGAAAATATTTAATACACCAGTTTAAATATCACTTGGGAAGATAATATTTTTATTGTACGTCATTACCAAATAGGCTATAATAGATTTTTTTTAAATATGTTTTAATTATGTGTATTTAGGATACATTGTATGCTGGCTGTTCAACTGGAGTTAGCATGCTAGAATCCCTGATATTTATGACCAAATACTGTAAAAATGTCATTCCCACCACACGTCATTACCACCACATAATGAAATGTGATGGCAAGAACAGAATGTGATGGTAATGACAAAATGTATACATGTTTACATACCTTAAGACCTGAAAGGACGCACGAATGACATATATGATCATGGTTAAGTGAAATGTAACACGTGTTTACCCTTTGAAGGCAATTATGTTAGGATGATTGAGTGATATTGATGTCTATTTATGTGACTTACTATGGTGATTACTGACTTAAATGATTTATTTTAGATTTTTCTATAAAATGCCCCCTAAATCAACCAAGTAGAGGACAAGCAAATGCAGTATATAAACAAAAGTATATGGACACCACTTCAAATGAGTGGATTCTGCTATTTCAGCCCCACCCATTGATGAAAGGTGTATTAAATCAAGCAAACAGTCATGCAATCTCCATAGACAAACATTGGCAGTTGAATAGCCCGTACTGAAGAGCTCAGTGACTTTCAACGTGGCACCGTCATAGGATCCCACCTTTCCAACAAGTCAGTCCATCAAATGTATGCCCTACTAAAGCTGCCCCAGTAAACTGTAAGTGCTGTTATTGTGAAGTGGAATCGTCAAGAAGCAACAACAGCTCAGCCGCAAAGTGGTAGGCCACACAGCTCACAGATCAGGACCGCTGAGTGCTGACACGCGTTGCGTGTAAAACTTGTCTGTCCTTGGTTGAGACACTCACTACAGAGTTCCAAACTGCATCTGGAAGCAACAACAGCAAAATAACTGTTAGTCGGGAGCTTCATGAAATGGTTTTCCATGGCCGAGCAGCAGCACGCAAGCATAAGATCACCATGCGCAATGCCACGCGTCAGCTGGAATGATTTAAAGCTGGTCTGGGGCTGTATTCATGGTTCGGGTTAGGCCCCTTAATTTCAGTGAAGGGAAATTTTAACGCTACAGTAACAATGACATTCTAGATGATTCTCTGCTTCCAACTTTGTGGCAAAAGTTTTGGGGAAGGTGCTTTCCTGTTTCAGTATGACAATGCCCTCACACATAAATGGTTTGTTGAGAACAATGTGGAACAACTTGACTGGCCTGCACAGAGCTCTGACCTCACCCCCATCGAACACCTTTGGGATGAATTGGAACGAATGTTCTGTTCTATATATATAATAAAATTAAACATGTACAACTGTGACTAAATGTTTAATAGTATTTTTCATCAGTTGTTTTATACTGTACCAGTCAAAAGTTTGGACACGCCTACTCATTCAAGGGTTTTTCTTTATTTTTTACTATTTTCTACATTGTAGAATAATAGTGAAGACATAAAAACTATGAAATAACACATATGGAATCATGTAGTGACCAAAAAAGTGTTAAACAAATCTAAATATATTTTATATTTGAGATTCTTCAAAGTAGCCCCCCTTTGCCTTGATGACAGCTTTGCACACTCTTGGCATTCTCTCAACCAACTTCATGAGGTAGTCACCTGGAATACATTTCAATTAACAGCTGTGCCTTGTTAAAAGTTCATTTGTGGAATTTCTTTCCTTCTCAATGCATTTTAGCCAATCAGTTGTGTTGTGACAAGGTAAGAATGGTATACAGAAGATAGCCATATTTGCTAAAATACCAGGTCCATATTATGGCAAGAACAACTCAAATAAGCAAAGAAAAATGACAGTCCACCACAGTCACATAAAACATCAAGCGCTATGAGGAAACTGGCTCTCATGAGGACCGCCACAGGAAAGGAAGACCCAGAGTTACCTCTGCTGCAGAGGATACATTCATTAGAGTTTCCAGCCTCAGAAATTGCAGCCCAAATAAATGCTTCACAGAGTTCAAGTAACAGACACATCTCAACATCAACCGTTCAGAAGAGACTGTGTCCATCAGGCCTTCATGGTCGAATTGCTGCAAAGAAACTACTAGTAAAGGACACCAATAAGAAGAGACTTGCTTGGGCCAAGAAACACAAGCAATGGATATTAGACCGGTGGAAATCTGTCCTTTGGTCTGATGACTCCAAATTTGAGAGTTTTGGTTCCAACCACAGTGTCTTTGTGAGACGCAGTGTAGGTGAACAGGTGATCTTCTCATGTGTGGTTCCCACCGTGAAGCATGGAGGAGGAGGTGTGATGGTGTGGGGGTGCTTTGCTGGTGACACTGCCTGTGATTAATTTAGAATTCAAGGCACACTTATCCAGCATGGCTAGCACAGCATTCTGCAGCAATATGCCATTCCATCTTGCTTGCACTTGGTGGGACTATTGTTTGTTATTAAAGAGGACAATGACCCAACACACCTCCAGGCTGTGTAATGGCTATTTGACCAATATGGAGAGTGATGGAGTGCTGCATCAGATGACCTGGCCTCCACAATCACCCGACATCAAGCCAAATGAGATGGTTTGGGATGAGTTGGACCACAGAGTGAAGTAAAAGCAGCCAACAAGTGCTCAGCATATGTGGGAACTCCTTCAAGGCTGTTGGAAAAGCATTACAGGTGAATCTGGTTGAGAGAATGCCAAGCGTGTGCAGAGCAGTCATCAAGGCAAAGGATGGCTACTTGGAAGAATATACAATTTGAAAAATGTTTTGGTTAGTATATGATTCCATGTGTCATTTCATAGTTTTGATGTCTTCCCTATTATTCTACAATGTAGAAAATTATACAAAAAAGAAAAACTCTTGAATGAGCATGTGTGTCCAAACATTGACGGGTACTTTATGAAATATAATTTCCACCACAGTCATTATCATCGCAGTGCATATTTTTGAGGCCAAGGTGTATTAAATTCCAGTGCTTTCCCGTATATGCTTGTTCTTAAGATAATTCCTAAAATAATGCAAAATATTAAGATTTTGGTGTTGTTGAGTATCATCAAGGCATGTATGGACATTTAGACATCACAGTGACGAATACATATAATTAATCAAACTTCCAAACAGTAAAAAGAAACATGAACAAATGTGAAGTGTTATATGAAATACCTTAGGCACAATTAGCACATTTTATGACGTGGTGGTAATGACATTTCCCCTCAGGTAATTGGGGTATATGACCAAAATGTTTATATTCTTCAAGAGTACGGTCTCAACCACTATTAAATCTTGATTCCAGACAGAGTGAAGAAAATATTCAGGTAGATACAAAGCGGTTTCAAGAGGTTTCATTTAACATCCAAAAGCGCCCGTTTTGGCAAAATCAACCTTATAAAGTATTTATAAAGTATAAATAGCCCACACTTTAGATGAGGCCACGCAAAAAGACTTAACTAATGATTAGTAAATGGTTTATAAGGACCTATATTCAACATCTTATGAATGGAGTAATGATTCATAAATTATTAACAAACTATGTACATTATAAATCCTTTATTATGTGGCGTTATCATAAAGTGCTACCCAACATTACATACATACATAGATCAAAAATAAATCTAGTGCCTGAGCTAAGTGAGTTTTCTGAAATAGCACTAGTAGTGTGAGGTAACAACTGCACAATATAGGCTGTGCCACAATCTCACAGACCGCAGTCCAATTTGTCAAGCCATGTGGAATTCTGGTGTTGACCCTGCAGTTCTGTTATGCCAGTGTGAATCGAGCACAGGACGGGTCTTGCCAGTCTGTTGGGATTCCACGATCGTTTGGCTACGCTGAGTTACACAGCCATCAGACAGCATCACAGTCACGTAGTAACAGGAAGACATGATCCAAACACTGTTTGTTTATTTGCCACAGATTGTTTTCTGTACCTGTATAGATGCTGCAAGTGTTCATCTTACATTCATGTGAGACCAACATGTGAGAATAACCCCAAATATATTTACATGTGGTAGTCAGTAGTTGACATATTCTGTCTTGAATGCTGTATCTGAAATGCAATAAGCTATTTCAAAATGGGGAAAGAGGGAGAAGAGGACATTGAAAAGGAACTAATACTTCAGCACAAAGGTAGAGCGATGGCAGCATGCTGATCATAAGAGAAGTAGCTGACTACGAGTAATTGACATAATAAGTTATCCAATCCAGGGAGGTAGGAATCATATAACGCTCTTAATCCACAATAAATTCCCAGTTTTCTATCTCCACAGGTTCTTTGTAGTTTTCCCTGTATGGATATAAAATCACATGCAAGTATTAAGAGCTCTCTCCCTCAGAGCCTCCTTTGACAGCCCAACACAGCAAGGACAAGCACAGGGGGGGGAACCGCCATAATGATGCCATCAACAAACAACATAAACCCATTAATAATAAAAAGCTCTGGAGCAATCCGGAGCAGAGGTGTTGCAAAACTCCTCCTCAAGCCTTCCCTCTGCTCGTCCATGATCAGAGCCCAGCTCCAACCCAAAGTGAATTGATTTATGGTAACATTGGGGTTGAATTGACTCTAGAGTGTGTAAACATCCTGTCTTTGCATAATGAGACAAATGAAAGTCCCCAGCCAGCAGCCGCGTCTCACTGAGGGGGGGAGAGAGAGAGAGAGAGAGAGGAGCAGAGCCGAACATAGTGCGGCATGGTGGTCACATGCACACATTCCTGGTGCGCCTGACCCCCCTGACCCTGCAGGCTGTTTTAGAGCACGGAGCTCATATCACGGGGGTGGGACTGGGACTGGGACCTCATGGGAAGGAGTGCAAAGCCTTGCTGCAAAACCCCAACAGAGAAACACCTTCTGGCCTAACAGCATGCACACCGAAATGTGGAATAGCATGAAATGACATTAATACGCAGTGAACCAGTCAGCTGAGGGATACAATTAACTTAGAGGAAAGGACAGATAGGAACAAGTTCTGTTTGATTGATGCATGTTGACTTGAAGTATGTAAATTACTTTACAAATGAGGGGTGAGGGGAGCCGTGTGAGGTGGAGCACCCAAAAAAAAGTGATGGCATTGATTGTACAGTATGTTTATGAGAGTAAAAAGACCATGTGTTTACTTTACACTCCTATATGTGAATACAATCATTTGATGAAGGACGGACGAGGTGATAATCCATCTAGTCAAGTGGAGAGTCCTCCTCTATGAGGGACCTAGAGATGGTGTGTTTTACATTTTACAGTCAAATAGCAGCACAGGGTAGGCTATATTCCAGTAGACAACAATCAATGCTTTTAAAGTATTGTGTGGTTGTGAGCTTTATAAAAACTAAAGCCCTTTCAGCCACAGCACCAGATACAGATCCATCTAACATTCAAGCTCACTCTTTAATTAGAGCTAACAGAAAATGACCGCTTCTTCTCTCTCATTATGACCATATACAAATGGGCATGTTTATCCACAATGCAACTAAAGATGACTGAAAGCGTGTTGTGTTTATTTTAAAATGCTGACATTTTATATATAGGCTAAATGACTGACTGTCTTCCCCCCCCCCCCCCCCACAAGGGTGAGGTAGTGAACAAACCAACATGTTGCAATGAAAGCAGTCCAAGGTTTAAAAAAATATAGGCTTCTGTAGGTTGACGTTCTTCAACCATAATGTATAGTCTCAGTCTTGAACAATAAATACAAATCACAAGTAGAGTACACCAATACCAACAAGTAGAGTACACCAATACCAACAAGTAGAGTACACCAATACCAACAAGTAGAGTACACCAATACCAACAAGGTGCTGTTAAATACAGTACAAGTGAATATGTCATCTGAACATGTACAATATTTTCCCACAGTAAGTTTCCTAAGAGCTTGAGACAGCCAGCTAATAAAGAAATAAAGATAATATATAATTCATGGATGTACAATATATACCACACCCATGAGGCTCAATAAAAAATGCATAGTGTTATTTCTGTGGCCGACAGACAGTTTTCCTGATGTTGAGAGACAGAGAGAGGTAGAGGGAGAGAGACATGGTTTATCCATGTGCTGCTGTCTTAGCTATGCCCCTTTGCCGTGGCAAATTTCACTTTCAACTTACTATTTAACCTCAGATTATGGCAGGTGCATCTGGCCGCTTATTTGTTTATGCCACTCCAGCCAGAGAATAAAACCTTTCTGTAGAGGGAGAGGTGGCCAGCCAGCCCACGTAGCACAAACACAGAGCAGGCTCTTTTACAGCCTGTAGCAAGTAGCAACGGTAATGTGACATTTGAGCGAAGCCCTGCCACCCAATCGTTGAAAGCGCTGCAGCATCACAGGCCAATTGAGAGAGATTATTTTATAAAAGTTGTTATTTCACATGTTTGCAGTCTGGTGTCCACGCACTCATATTGCTACAGCAGAGTTGCTGATCAGGTACTTTAGCTTTGCTAATATTTTAACTTTTTTGCTTAGCGCAAGGGAGTGAAGCTAACGGGTTGCGAACAAGAGCAAATGTGCTGGCTATGCTGCTTGTAAGCATATCATGTAAAGAGGTTAGAGAGTTGTAACTGTTTAGTGACTGTTCAATATTGTTCACTATGTAATAATAAGAACCCACTCGGCACAGACGTCAGTTCTGTCACAACCTGACCTTAGTTATCGTTGTTTTCTTTATTATTTTGGTTAGGTCAGGGTGTGACGAGGGTGGTATATGTGTTTTTTTGTCTTGTCTAGGGTTTTTTGTATATCTATGGGGTTTTGGTATGTCCAGGTACATGTAGGTTTATGGTGGCCTGAATTGGTTCCCAATCAGAGACAGCTGTTTATCGTTGTCTCTGATTGGGGATCCTATTTAGGTTGCCATTTTCCATTTTGGTTTTGTGGGTTATTGTCTATGTGTAGTTGCATGTCAGCACTAGTTGTTTATAGCGGGACGTTCGTTTTGTTGTTTTTTTGTTAGTTTGTTTAAGTGTTCTTTGTGTTTTTCGTTAATAAAAGAAGAATGTATTCTAATCACGCTGCGCCTTGGTCTCATCGTTACGACAACCGTGTCAAGTTCAAAATGTTCCTTTCATTTACATTTGGTTGAGTTGTCAACTAATGTCAATTTAACATGAAATAAAAAAAAATGGGGTTAAAAGTAGGGTGAAAAAAGGCCAATGTTTCCTTATGTTAATTACTTTTTTCAAATCCAATTGGTTTTCCATGTTGATTCAATGTAATCACATTGAATTTTTGTGTTGAATTGATGTGGAAACAATGTTGATTCAACCAGTTTTTGCCCAATGGGAAGTCTCCCTCGTGTACCATTATTGCAAGGCGAAATAAAACAGAATGGAATTTTCTGCCTGTGATCATACGATTACAAATCAGCCTTTTAGAACGGCATCTCTTCATGATCTTTGACATTTATCATCATTTACGTCCCTTGTTGAAGAGATTATCTAGTGAGAATATATTTATAAAACACACATTAACATGGTTTGAAAAAAAAACAGTATTTTGATCAACGAAATCCATCAAAGTGTTCAAATCTGTATTTAAAGACACGTGCATGCACACACAGACACACGGAGAGACACAGTTTCCCCCTCTAACACACACACATTAAACCCAACCAAATCAATGATTCGGTCTACTCCTGGTTGCCCTCAGACTGATCAAGTGCCTTGGAGGGCCGTATCCTCAGGTGGGTTTAATATAGCTGGATATGGGCAGTCAGAACAGACCACAACAGTAAAGCTTAATACCTGTAAGACTGAGGTTTAACACCTGGATGTGCAGGCCTAGCTAAAACCACACAGCGCTTGGCTGTATGGAAATCTTATCCAGAGGGCTCAGCTGGATACTAGTTTACTGTGCTTAATGATGGAATTGTGCTATTGGAGACTATTGCAACCTTCTTTCTCTGATTTATTAAGAGGCATAAAGCAG
Source organism: Oncorhynchus kisutch (assembly GCF_002021735.2). Classification (NCBI taxonomy): domain Eukaryota; kingdom Metazoa; phylum Chordata; class Actinopteri; order Salmoniformes; family Salmonidae; genus Oncorhynchus; species Oncorhynchus kisutch. The sequence goes on along the minus strand of NC_034194.2, from coordinate 18,958,669 downwards.
TACTTTCTGATTCATTGAAATCATAATGGCCCCAATGGGTTTACTGGTTGGTTGGTTGCACTGCACAGCAGTAAATAAAAACCCAGGGGCTTCTAAAGAGATGAGTATAATGTCACACTACAGTGGATTTAGGGGGGATGGTGTGGATTATGAGTCTAATATTTGTTTGCAACGGATGAAGAGGAAGGGAAATAAAATATGCCCAATGAATTAAACAGTGAACAGTCCATTAAAACATGAATAAAGCAGGTCGCATTTCCTTTCAAACAGAGAGAGCCAGCCAGAGCACCCGAGTGATTTCTAGTGGCACGAATGTGCAGTAGGTTTCCAACATACTGTATGGTTTAGTGGGTGTAGGCTCATTAGTTCTATTCCCCACTGGGGTTGAGTGAGGCATGACGTTGGGATTAAACCACCGAGGAATGCTATTGTCCCTCCACATTGAAGAGTTGGAAAGGGGAAGAAAACTGTACATTTGAAAAGGATAGACCAATTAGTAAAAGGGTAGAAGCATGGGTATACAAAACACAGGCTGGCTGGGGGGAAAAGCCAGGCATTAAGAGTCTCTTTTACCATTATGTACAGAACTGCACTGCAGGTATTATGTTTTAGTCTACGGTGACTGAGAGGCAATAGTTCACCATTGTGGGTTCTACTTTATAATAATATCAGTCATATCAACTAAGGTGGTAAAATGCATGTGGTTTGTTTGCCAAACAGAATATGCAACATCCCTTGGAGGAATGTGGTGAGAGACTGGAAATATAACAAACGCCTTTAGGGCTCACTTTTAAAAGAAAAGTGGCAATGGAGACCTGGGTGCTTCTATAGAGGAAACAACATTGATTCAACCCTAAATGTGTAAACGTGTTTTCTATTTTCCCTCAGCCACTTTCCAGATCTGTGACTCAAATGGCATTTCACAAAGACGCCGCCTGCCGGGGTCTCCGAATCCCTAGCTCTCACTTCTCACATAATGGTTAAAGAGTTTCCCTCCAGCTAGGAGCCATGCTTTCTAACCAAGCATGGCTAACTGAAACAGAATCCACCCATTCCACACTGTGTGCTCCACTCGCTAGCCCCTTTCATTTTCACACAGTCAGCTGAGTGCACTCACATACCGAGCTCCTCTTCCCTCACTCTCTGTCAACACTGGTTTCCAAACACACTCAACGGAACTCAAGAGAACAGTTAGTCACTCTGTCATGACGAGGTGAAAACAAATGTCAAATGGTACATCCAAAAGCATTGGAGATGGTGACTCAGAGTAGAGGACTTATATTCTAGGTATGAATTACATTTCTACGACATTATAACCAGGCTAAAATGATGCTGCACCCAAGCAAATTCCAAGATGAATTTAAATTCACTGATATCATGCCATCCTCATAAGCATGGGCCACCATCACTTTAGTATTTACATACTATTCTGCAAAGAAGACGCTGTGTACAATCATGCATTGCTAATTTGCCTCCAGTGTGACACAGGTAATTGGCAGGTCACTTTAAGAGCCTTGTGTAATATGGAGCTGGCTTTGTACTCTCATGAGAAGCCATGGTAGATGTGTTTGTGTACAGCAGTGGGCATCATCGGGGTTGAGGTGATCAGGTTTGTTTACAGAGCATGGAGAAGTTTGGCTGTTCAAGACACTGGTGGCAACTGCTACGAGCAGAGTGCAAGTCCACAGAAGCGTTTGGATATGTGTAAAACATGGAATGTGCAAGGACTCAGGGGGCAGTGGACAGATTTCCATTGTTCAATGTGGATTAATGTCACTTCACATGTCATTTGTAAATACTGAAAATACTAAGTCATGCAAATGAACTAGTAGACTATTAAAGGGCTGTATACTGTATATCCTCCGTATAGCCTACTTTTCCAGGACAGATTATATAGGGTATTTTCATCCATAGTGAGAGATAGATGCACCAATATCATACCCCCAAAATGTATTTTGTGCGGGGAATATGGGACCAAATATTAAACGTTTGACTACTTTAATACAAATATAAATTAATTTGTCCCAAGAATGTTGGTCCCCTAAAATGGGGGGGGGGGGGGGGGACTATTTCATTTCTAAACGGTTCACCTGGTTTTGTATCATTTCAGATGCAAAGGGCTGGAGTACAGAGGCAAAACAACAAAACTTGTCACGATCCCAATACTTTTGAAATTCACTGTATCTAGTTTGTATTTAGGTTGATCAACTGTGGATACACCTATGCTTATCCTAATTATATTGTTTTATGAGTTGATGCATGTTAAAGTCTGGACCTCTGCCACAAGACTAAATATATTATACTCTGTCCATTAGGTCATTTTTTACCTCTATGCGCAAAAGTGAGGGACAGCTTCTATGCATGTTGATCTTTCCAAAGCTGTGAAATGTGAATCCACGTTTTGCCACTCTTGCCTTGAACAGAAATAGCTGCAATGAGGTAATGTGTGCCTCCGTGTTGCTGCTGTGAACGCGGGAGACGTTTTGTGCGAAGACTCTCCTCCACGTTTTGCGCGATCCTGAATCCAGACTTTTGTCTCGTCAGAGTCAAGATTCGGTTGCTCCGCCCATGACTGCTTGTATATCAGCACTGGATGAGAGCGGTTGAAACAGTTTAGTATTTTTTTGAGCTGAGTTTGAAAGTACACCATCTTGATTTCCAGAATGCACACCATTCACTGAGTTGTGATTGCAAAAACTGGACTGATACAGACACTCGCCTTGTGCTGACAGCGGAGCCACATCCAAGGGATCCCGTCAAAGAGGTAAATAACGAGTTTTGTGTTTGGAGTAGTGGAGTGAGCTGCGGAAATTGATTCACTGAAAAAGGAAAGTAATTACAATGTCACGGAGACATTTGATACAACCTTGCAGCTCTGTTTATTGTGACAGTCTGCAGTTACGTTGTATACATACATAGTGTCTAAGATTAATGTTTTGCATGGGATTTGTTTCTAAGTAGTTTTAATATAATACTTTGGAGGCTTTAACTGCAAAACTATTTACTGGGTGATAATCGTTTTCATTGCGCGTAAATTGTTGGATAGCCTGTTTTTCTTATCCAGTCGATGCAAATTAAATGTTTGTATTTTAATTTGTGACAGCTTGGGGAATGGTAGACCGCATGATGGCAATGAACCATGGACGATTCCCTGAAGCTGTGAATGGTCTCCACCATCACCACCCAGCGCGCAGAATGGGCATGGGGCAGTTCTCGAACCCACAACACCATCAGCAACAACAGCAGCAGCATGGCTACACTACTGGTATAATGGGAGATAATTTGGCCTACGGAGGGGGCAATGTAACAGCTAACCACGGAATTCGGCATTCTGTGGGGAATGTAAACGCTGGACACCCAAACGGCAACATGCCTCCCGGAGCGCGCTACAGCTCTCAATTTGTGGGACCTGCCGCCGCCGTCCCCACTCAAGGACAGCTCGCGGCAAGTATGCAGTTACAAAAGCTCAACACGCAGTACTACAGCCACCATACTCACCCCTCTCACCATCATTATATGCATGATTTGCATCCTGCGAATCATCAACTTAACGGGACGGGACAACAGTTCAGAGACAGCAACGCGAAACACAGCACGTCCAGTTTGCCTCAACAAGCGCATCATGTGCCTGCAGCAATACTGCCCCCCAACGTCATTGACACGGATTTTATTGATGAGGAGGTCTTGATGTCTCTGGTCATTGAGATGGGGCTGGACCGAATAAAGGAGCTACCTGAGCTGTGGTTAGGACAGAACGAGTTTGATTTCATGACAGACTTTGTATGTAAGCAACAGCCAAGCCGAGTGAGTTGTTAAATCTCACTAAGTGGACTTATACAGTCCTCTACTCAAACAGACTTTAAAGCATTCCTTGTTGTCCCCTAAACTCGAACATTGAGAGAGAATATCTGCAATATACCAATGGAAAACCATTCAAACATGTACTATACCAGATGATATATTCCTCAAATATTTTGGGGTAATAGACCTATACTGCAGATATAATGGAAATGAGTTTGTTTGATGTAGGAATGCACTACAATCTCAATTGAATCTTTGTCAGAAAGGCAAATCTTTACATCCATGCTATGCATCATTACTTCAAGCTAGAATCCTTAGTTGCTACATCAAGTTTTGGAGAATTTAACTAAGAAATTATATATATATATATATATATACCAATTGATTCTTGAAGAATATAACTTATAAATGCCTCATGAGCTTAGTTCAACTGTGATACCCCATCACCCAAAGGAAAAATATAAGCCCTTTTTTGTTAGCAATGTTAATATAAACAACCACTGTATAGCCTCAACATGGTTAACTATCATTTTGATATAATGGGTGGTCAGTCCTTGCACCAATAGCTATGTCTATGAATTTCAGAGTGGTTCTTTTGGCCCATTCCTCAGCTTTTTTAAAAACCAAAACAGTGGGGGTGCCCACTTTGTTATTGTTTCAATTAAGGATTCTAGCTTTAGTTGGACAACAGAACATGTGAAATCAAGAAAACCTTTTAGATGAGTAGAGTGTGTCTGCTTATTTGAATAGGCCTAGTTCTGGAGGAAAATAGAGCCGTACAATAGCGTGCTTGGTATATTTATTTTCCTGCCTCATTCAAACATTTTGGATGACAGAAAACGTTGAATAATTATGAATTGCAAATGAACCATATTCAAAATGCTCGAAGTGGTTAAGAAACATGCTTGTAGACAAGTACTGTGTAATTGTTCCCTACAATACTATACTGTACAATGTTGTGGCCATATACTTACCAGATATCTGTGCTTTAAAATGATTTGTCTATCATGGAGGAAAACTGAAACTTGTGCTTGTTTTTTTAATTTCCTCATCTGCTGCAAATGTATTTTTAACATTGCTTGTATCACAGCCAGGATGCACTGTGAGTTAACATGGTTTTCTTTGATATTGTGAAGGTTAATGGTAGGAATGGAACTGTCTTTACAGAGATGTGGATCCTTCAATAACAGAGGGGGTGATGTGTGGGTATTTTCCACATGCTTAAATGGGAACAATGTCTGTTTAGAAAGAGAGAAAAAAATGAGTCTTTGGAAAAGGGATACTCCTTCGCTTAAATATCCGACCCCTCCCCCCTGCTCTTTCATGTGTGGACAATAAACAGTGTGGAATGTTGTCAAGGTAAAGAGTATAATTTCACAGGACGTCTTGTTTCTCATCAGTCCTCAGAATTGACACCACTGTGCTTATTTAGTGTATGCGATACAAGGCAATACTACTGTGTTGAAGCTTTCCAGGAAAGTTTGACAGTATTTTTGTACATTTCTTCTTTTTTTTAAACTTTTTTTTTTTTTTAGAAGAAAATTGTTAATTTATTCTATTTTAATTTGCAAACATGAATAAAGCAGCTGAAGTGCATTACTGAAGTGATCATGGTGTCATTGTGGGTGTTGGCATCCGTTCCATGTGTTTTCAGTTTGTGGGGTTTGTTGTTGCACACTTTTGCCACTTTTGCACAGTTGCAGGCCAAAGAATGAGGGCAATTCCACCGTAACAGAATGATGCTGAGACTCCGATTTTTTTTCTTTTCACTTTTAAAATGTATGTCAAAACAAAAACCAATGACAGCAAAGATAAACCATACAACTGTATGCACAAGGACTACTTTTAACAATTTCCACTGGCATCTTTACAAAAACACATTTCACTTGAACAGTGCAGATGCAAAGTTTGGTAACAGTATGACATAACAGTCACCAATGTACTGTTCTTCAACTAAATGTGCATCATTCTGTTAGTGGAATTGCCCAGGATTATCCTTTTACATTCAGACAACAGTTTGGTTCACATGGATTCAAAGTTAGGGTTGTTGTGAGGAAATACTACTGGTGAGACATAAAGCCTCAAAATAGCCGACAACGTAACACTTCTAGTAGATATAGGTTAGTAGTTAATACTATTTAATTTAGCCAAACTGTAATAAATAACAAACTTAGCACTTTGAACTATGAAATTACATTTGGACTCTTCCGCCCATTATACCTGTTTTTATGGATCCTTAATGGTGATCTTTGCAGCCAGCTGTCTCTCTTTGAGAGGGAGCGTGAGGAACCAAACACTTAACCAAAAGGAAGTGCTCAATGAGATGAACCCTGAGGTGTAACGCTGTAAGCGGCCAACCTTTACCATGCCAATGTTCAGCAGCTTCATATGCTGAGCTCTTTCTCACCGTCTAATGAGACCTTGAACCGTTTCTCAGCGAAGGAAGTTATAATAGTGAGGATTCACTCCTAATTTATGTATCTGTTACAGGGACTAAATGTGAAGCGAATTTTAAACACATCTTAAATCAAAACTTGAGACTAATGAAAGTGTGGAAGATGAGTCCCATGTGAGATTTTCACTGAATATTAAGGTAGAGAGATTCATTCATCCCAGAGGCATACTACCCTGTATTGTCCTTGAGTTTCTTTTTTTTTTTAAATCTCTGATTCAGTCATCCCTTTTATATGGGAAAAGGGATTAGATTCTCAGAAAAAGAGACACTTTAAAAGAAGCTTGAATTGTTAGCAAGAAAATGTTCGGAAGACTTGAAGGGTTATCAGTAAATTGCAATGAATCCTGAAATTGGTGTCTTTGACTATAGAAAACCAAATTGACACACCAATACAGTAGCTTAGCAATAGAGACACTTGTCTTTGTGAAGTGTGCTGTGCAAACCCTTGAAAATATTAATTTCACTCAGACAAAATGATAGGCTCTCTTGGCTCCCAAATAAATAAAATATACAGTGAATGACAGAGGACATTAAAAATAGTATTTCCATAAACATTAAATATTTACTTTAATATACCTCGGCTTCAGCCCGATCATAGACACAGAACTGTCTTAGGGACAGTTGGCAGGGACGTATAACAGTGACGAGGAGTATCCTTGTGCCAAAAAACATAGATGCTGCTCTGCTGGTCAGTCTGTGTGCCATTAACACCTTGTCAAGTGTGCAAACAACCCCTGATTTGTATGTTTACAGTGTCTAGAAGAAGGAATAAAATTATCTGTCCTTAAAAAAGGCTAAATGCTTTCAGTGATTAATTTTGCTTACAGGTGTGCATGGATTTTCGTTGATCCGACTTGATCCAAACCATTTAAAGGCCCAATCTGTAATTTCAAAACCTGACCCTAACACTGTTTGGAAACTGACAGACGAGGCTGTGACAATGTAACCACTCTCAAATTTACAGACAAACTTACGAATGCAAGGACAGACACCCCAACAGTTTTTACTCAAATGTGTATGTATATGTGGGAAATCATTTTAGTGTTTATCTATGGTGTTGTGTGTTAAAGGATCCCCAACTAAGAAAAGGTATGAGATCAGTAATGCTGTATTAATTATCTCCCATTTAGAAAATACATGTGAATGAATGTCTGAGTCGCTGATGCTCTCTCCTGATAGCGACGTTAGTGCAGTAGGATCCTTTACAACAGACAAACCATGGCTTTCACTATCAACCCCCAATTTACAGAGGCTGAAACGGAGACATCACCCCATCCCCCACACCCACTCTATGATTGACCACCTCAGTCACGTCCTGAATTACTAGATTATAATCCCAGTCCAGCAGTGGGATTCAACATATTCTCCTGCTCAATCCACACCAATCAGATATGTTTAGCCAGTCATTTAAATTTGACCATATAGAGGGTTTGGGGTCAGTAGCTACATACAATTCATTTTAAATAAACAGTTCAGTGTTGACCTATGAAATAGATGGGGCAGAGGAAAAGCTTCCACATGAAATCCATGAAGTTAAATAATTAACATTTATGACTTGGCAAGAAGTTGAAGTAGTACTGCAGCTGGTGGTAAATCAGGGAGCCAGCGCAGTAACAAAATGCACTCTGGAGCAGTTAAATGCTCATCATAGCGAGTCATTCAATAAAGTTTTAATTAAAAAGAGGTCATTTAAATGGCCAAGTGCCATTTTGGCTGCCTCCTGTAAGTTTTGATAGCTAACATTCACATATTCCATGGAATGAAATGTGTATAGATTTTACGAGTCCTACAAACAGCTCTATAAAAAACTTCAACATAACATGATGAGACATTACCATTTTTACAGCTGTCACAACACAACATGAGCTTTAACTAGGGCCAGGGGGTTATCCTGGCCACATGACATGACCAGAAAAAAACTGTCCGCTACTTATAAGCTATCCAGGGCCCAGAGTATTTCGTAGTCATGTGATAAGGTCAGGAAAAACTCTGTGCCCTAAACAAGAGATATAATAACCAGACAATCTAAACGTGTACTGTAGACCTACACCAAACATTTATTTAAAAACAGCCCCTGGAGATTCCAGAAAGGACAGTCAAGGGTGGTCCTCGGCGCTGCCCTCCTGGAAAGCCTGATCAGAAAGGCTATTATTGTACCCCCCCCCCCCTCCACCCCTCGATGGGCCGACATCCTCTTGGTGTGAGCCGAGTTGAGTTGCAGGAAGTTATTTTAAGGGGCTTGCCTGTCACAGTTGTTGTCTCAGTCACCAGAGTCCTGTTGGACCCATTTCACTTCTCTCTCCCCGCTGGACCTGGTAAGTGGCTGTCCCATACTATTTTACATACTTTTCAGGTACAGAAATGACATGTTAAGTTTGAGTTTCTGTTGGTCTTAGTGCTAAGTGTTCCTGGACTGTTTAGAGATGATGGTTGATAAAAAATATTTTTTTAAACCTGCTTCATGATATGTGGTGACAAAGTTTCTTGCCGTTACTGTCAAGCCATAGTGACAAATGTGTTGTGCTAGTGCGACATGTGTAATGATAAATGTTCTGTACCATGGTGGTGCATTGATTTGGTAGGGAAGTTTTCTGCCAAGTTGATTTGGCCTGAAGTCACACTAAATTATTCAAACACTGATGACAAGTGTTTTTTGATGTGCGTTCTTAATTCAACATTATCAGAGGAGGTGATTAGCTGTTCCAAATGATCACCTGAAACACACAGTCGTTTAGAAAATATGTGTAATCTCATCAGGTGTTATAACAGCTAACCAAGAATGAATGCAGACATTCAGAACAAAATGTCAACTTTGTTTTTCTCACTTCTACGTAAAAGCACAGTCATTGACATCAGTAGATACGTGTCTAGAATACGAAATAGCTTGACCATATTTAGAGGCTCCTAAAATAGAGTGAAGCCTCATAACAGGTGCCATGTGCCTGCCCGCTGGAAGCAGGGAGGGGGGAAGAGGGCTGCAGAGGGGGACTAGGGATAATTTTATCCTGATAAGCAGGGGGCAATCATGTTGCAATAGAGCTGGGGGATAAACAACCTCTGGATACTTTAAGTTCATTCCATATTAAATGAAAGGGGAGAAGTGGGAAGGGAGCCTGGTGGGTCTGATGTCTATTTGTGACAGGGCAGATTTAAATCCTCACAGTGGTATTGTGTCCTGACTCCTGACAGGCTACTGGGTTTTGTGCTATTTTTCACCACCCCTAGTGATTTGTACCACATGCATCAGACTGAAAGTTACTTTGCTTGGAAGTAATACTCTAACTAGTATGAGGATGAACAGGAGCTTGAACATCAGATTAAACATTAGACATTAAATATATGAGATTTCTTTCAAATATTGTTGACCTTTTAGTCTATCAAAAATATATTGCAGTTTGGCGATTTGGTTATAGATGTAGATGACAGGTACCATTGATTAGTATACTTTTCAGTTTGTTTGTTTTACACTGTTTCTATGTATCTACCACATGGGTACTAGTATCTAACATCTCCGTCCCCTCTCAGCCACATCTGTGAAAATGGAGACCAATGTCCAGTCTGCTGCAGAGGTCATTCCAGCCCAGACCAGGGTGACTCCACCACAGTCCCCAGTCACCACAGAGACCCAGGTCCCTCCACCCCAGGCCCAGGAGGCCCAGCACATGGACCCCATGGAGGAGTTTGGTCGTCAGCTGGAGGAGATCATCAGCACCTATGGCTCCGCAGCCAGCCTGATGGAGAAACAGTGCATCGTCCTGGAAACGGAGGAGGTGGACGAGGAGGCCAGCAGAGAGCAAGGTGATGAAGTCACAGCCACCAAGGATGCCAGCACGGACAAGGATACAAAGAAGTTGCAGAAAGCTTTAGGTGAGTGGTTTTAGTGTCACTGTTTTGTTTTGTTTCTCTCATGCATTATTTGTATTGTGCAGTTTTGCTTTTAAAGACAACATCCACAGTGATTTCTATTGAAAACATACAGTCAAGTCTTCACTTAGCCTTTGCATTCAGCAGGAGAATGGCTTTGTTTTTCGACACAGCTGTGCTGTAATCTGTTGTTTGACAGCAGTTGCTGTGAGGGCATAGACAGAGCAGTGTGCTGATGAGAGATTCCAGAGGAAATATTCTCGTCACAACTAAACAACTTCCCTTCCAATCTAAGACAAAGTGCATGTCAGTTTACACTTAATCCCATTCATCATCACATTTTCACAAAGGGAAGAGTAGACTAAATAACAGAGTCATGCTGTTACTGTATCTTACCATGACAGATTCTGTTTTGAGGACAGGTTACACAAGTCCTGGGCAGAAGCAACACAAACATGTATTTTCTAACCAACAGCAGACAGTTGGTTTCTTTGCCACAACATGAAACCGGGCCAGCAACGGAGGGTTATAAACATCTTCCTTGCACATTTTCAGCAATTTGATTTGATTTGCTTTTCCAAAGCCATAGTTGTCAAGAAGCAGTGGCTTTCATGCTGAGGAAATGGCTTCTGAAGAGTATTTATTTTGAAGAAATTTATAGAATGATCCCTGGTGGGCTTTTTCCATCCTTCTTTTTTTTAATATCAGTCCTACAGAAACAAACATTACATGATTTATCTCTATCCACACAGGAAAGGAGGGCACGCTACTAATGCAAAGTTTGAACAAGCTGCACACACCACAGGAGAAATTGGATGCTCTCCTCAAGAAGTATGCCGAACTGGTGAGTGTTCTCTTCTCCCCTCTATCAGCACACCAGAGAGTAGAGTCCTTCAGCACAGCAGTAACCAGCGGCAATAAAAACAGGCGAGGGAAAGTTAAAAGGAAACAAATAAAAACACACAAATGAATCAACGGGGAAAACAGAGAGTGCCTGGTGAGATCTTGGAAGGGGTTCAGCCTCATACCGTGATGACCTAAATATTCTTCGCCTCCGGCAGCAAAAGCGAATCCGAACACAAGGTCATATGCCATGTGATACAGCTAGCTATAACATGGCTCTCTAATTCCTCGACAGAGATATCAAGAACACTATGCATTATGAATAATATTATCAAAGACATCGGCTCTCGCAGTCAGTTTCATTTTTAACAAATGGATAGTTCCTTAGGCCATCCTAATATACAGTTCATAGTATCACCAGGAAAAGGAAACAGAACGTATAAACAGATGTTGGGTGTCGAGATTAAACAAATATATACTCATCCATATACACCCACCCACCCAGCCATACCAAATCCTCTTCGGGCATTCTTTCTGCTTTTAGTCACCTAGCCGGTTGTTAGCCAAAAGCAGCTTAAAGAGCCCAAGTCTGTACAGAGGGCAGAGGCTGTGATCCAGTGTAATATATATAGCACATCTGTCTGCACGGTCCACAGCTGGAGGAGCGTCGTGGGGAACAGAAGCAGCTGAGGTTCATGCAGAAGAAGCAGGGCCACGTGGGGAAGGAGAGGGACCAGCTCCAGTACGAGCACAGCAGAGCCATCCTGGCCCGCAGCAAACTGGAGGGCCTCTGCAGGGAGCTCCAGAGGCACAACAAGACCCTCAAGGTGTGTGATCACTGCTCACTGCTCAGCTCAGCTTCAATTAACACTACACTAATCTAATCAACATAATGGCCTCAAGACCCTTGAGGTGGTTTCTCACAGCCCAGTCTAACTCCACATTACACTAATCTACTCAACATTATGGGTTCAACACCATCGGGGTGGGTGTTCATAAGACCAACTAGGTTTTGAACCCAGGTTATCCACATGACATAAGACTATGTTAGACCATTGAGCTAAAGCCTATAGGCATTAGCTCTGAAAGAAAGCATGAATCAGGCCTCAAGCAAGATTACGTACCACAATTCAATGTCATTTAATTCAAAGTGCTTTATTGGAAAGGGAAATAGGTTTGCATTGCCAAAGCAAGTGAAATAGATAATAAACAAAAGTGAAATAAACAATAGAACATTACACTCACAAAAGTTTCAAAGTAATAGAGACATTTTCAAAAGTCATATTATGGCAAGGTAGCGATGTGCAAATAGTTCAAATACAAAAGGAAAAATAAATCTTCTCCGGTTGTGTCACATTGGTATGAATGATTTGGGAGACAGGCGCCAGAATGCGTAATAAGGTTTTTTATTACACCCAAATTACGACGTGCCGTGTAAAGGCACGGAGACGAAGACCAAACAAACACTATACACAACACAGGGTAGGAACCCAAACAAAAGAGCGAGGAGTACCTCAAATAAATAACACCAGCGCACAATGATTAACACACGGGACGAGACCCGTAATCATCTGCGCAATCCACAATGGCACGAAAGCCAAAACACACAGCGCAGGTACTCACACGCACCAACTGACATTGTAACAATAATCGACAGGACAATGGTAAACCAAGGACACACTTATACAATTACTAATCACTGGGAATAGGGGCCAGGTGTGCGTAATGAAAGTTCCGGAGGGATCCGTGACAGGTTGCCCTTTTCTTGTGGCAACAGGTCACAAATCTTGCTGCTGTGATGGCAGACTGTGATACTTCACACCAATAGATATGGAAGTTTATCCAAATTGAATTGGTTTTCAAATTCTTTGTGGGTCTGTGTAATCTTAGGGAAATACGTGTCTCTAATATGGTCATATATTTGGCAGGAGGTTAGGAAGTTCAGCTCAGTTTTCACCTCATTTTGTGGGCAGTGTGCACATGGCCTGTCTTCTCTTGAGAGCCATGTCTGCCTACGGCGGCCTCTCAATAGAAAGGCTATGCTCACTAAGTCTTTACATAGTCAAAGCTTTCCTTAGTTTTGGATCAGTCACTGTGGTTATGTATTCTGCCACTGTGTACTCTGCTTAGGGCCAAATAGCATTCCAGTTTGCTCTGTTTTTTGGTCAATTCTTTCCAATGTGTCAAGTAATTACCTTTTTGTTTTCTCATGATTTGGTTATGTCTAATTATGTTTTTGTTGCTATCCTCGGGCTCTGTGAGGTCTGTTTGTGAATAGAGCCCCAGGACCATCTTGCTTAGGGGGCTCTTCTCTAGGTTAATCTCTCTGTAGGGGGTGGCTTTGTTATGAAAGGTGTGAGAATCAATTACTTTTAGGTGGTTGTAGATTTTAACAGCTCTTTCCTGGATTTTGATGTTGAATTTTATGTTCCTTTTGATGGCGTAGAAGGCCCTTCTTATCTAGTCTCTCAAATCGTTCGCAGCTTTGTGGAAGTTACCTGCGGTGCTGATGTTTATGCCAAGGTAGATATTGTTTATGTGCTCTAGGGCAACGATGTCTAGATTGAATTTGTGGTCCTGGCAAGTGGACCTTTTTTGGAACACTAATATTTTTGTCAGGATTTACTGTCAGGGCCCAGGTCTGACAGAATTTGTGCAGAAGATCTAGGTGCTGCTGTAGGCCCTCCCTGGTTGGGGACAGAAGTACCAGATCAGCAAACAGTAGACATTTGACTTCAGATTCTAGCAGGGTGAGGCCGGGTGCTGCAAACTGTTCTAGTGCCTCGCCAATTCGTTGATATATATGTTTAAGATGGTGGGGCTCATACTGCATCCCTGTCTCACCCCACAGCCTTGTGGAAATAAATGTTTCTTTTGTCAATTTTAACTGCACACACCCACTCTGCTACAGCTCAACCTCAGCCAACCCTAGATTGTTGAATGTCACAGTTAACACCTTCTCACAAATAACTGTCCTGATGTTGCAGAGATTGTTCATTCTGCTCTTCAAAACACCCTAGTGTCAACCCTTGTCACGTGTGCTCCCTCTCTAGCCTCTAGGTCACCAGGCTGCTCATTACGGCACACACCTGTCACCATCGTTATGCGCACCTGCGTGTCATTGGACTCACCTGGACTCCATCACTTCCCTGATTACCTTCCCTATATATGTCACTCCCTTTGGTTCCTTCCCCATGTTAAGCGGAGCAGCACAGAGGAACCCAAGAGCAGACTCAGACCAGAAAACAGGGATGAATGAACCAAGATATTTATTGTAACAGGGAGAGATGAAGTGCAGATACAGGGAGGTTTGGATGAGTTGTGGGAAACCAGATGTGGAGGCTGAGGTTGGAGTGAGCTAGTTTGGGACAGGGTAAACAGGTCCAGAGGGGAATCCAAGGGAGTGGTGGTGTGGTGAGTCCAGAACAGAGTAGCAGGGTGGTGAGATGTGGAACAGGAGACAGAATCAGGGCGGCAAAACTGCAGTGAGAAGATAAACAGCGTCAAGCAGGGAAGCAGGTACAGCAGGCTAACAGGATCTTCAATAATAATAATGGCTAGAAGCTTAAACTGACTGAGCAGAGATTACGATCTGGCAGAGTGGAAGTGGCAGAACTGAGTATTTGTAGAGGTCTTGATAATGGAATGAGTTGTAGCTGGTTTGGGATCTGCTCTGACTCCCGCACACCTATCTCCAACCACACAAACAGAAAGGGAGGGGGGGGGGGAGTGTACTGGGGGAATGGCTGCAGGTCAAGCAGACACCGGATGACCACTAGGGGGTGTGGCAGGAGCAGATGTGACACCCCAGGCGTCATTGTTTCTGTTTCTGTGTCATGTCTGCGTTGTTTGTGCTTTCTTGTTTTGTATGATATTACGTTTATTTATTAAAACACTCACTCCCTGAACTTGCTTCCCGACTCTCAGCGCACTCGTTACAGCCCTAGCTATATGGAAACACAGTTCCAAAAAACACCACTAGAGCTCACATTAACATAATCACTGGCGACACACTGGTGCATTAATAGAAAAAGCCCATTATCCATAAAGTTTCTATGAATGTCTTGCTGGTGGTAGCTGTGAGTATTGAAACTCAAATAGACTTGATGAGGGAAATAAGACATCAAATGTAGGAGAGTGAAAATGTTACTGTCAATGCTTGTCAACTATACTCGTTGGATGAATCCATTTGAATTCAATCACTTTTTGACAGCATCCCTTTTGATTTAAACAAAACTTTTCGTACATGTTTGCCAATGGAAGAAGAGGTCAGAATGTGACTTTTGCCAAAACATTCAGGAGATAAAGGTGTTCAAAGTTGACCCGTTTAGCATACCCCACCATACCATGAGACATCCATGTCTCCATCACTGGAAAAGATCAACGGTAGAGTTTGATATCACATAAACACCTACAAACAGGGTTGTCAAACTATTTGATCATTTCTTTAAAAATAAAATTGTTCTAATCATATTTGTTGTTGCTTTGAACCTACTTTACGTCCTCTGAGGTTTTTGTGTTGTGCTGATCGGTTGAGACACAACATGCTCTCGGGTGTCATTTCATTCATAGAAATATCATTAATAGAATGGATATATCCCTTCAGACCACTGTAATTTAGCTGGTACACCATTGAAATTGAATTGAAATTGTAACTTCTAATTACAACCACAAAGATAGCCACCAGTCCACCCACCCACCGTCCAATTTCAACTTAAATCTATATTTCTATGATTTCAATAGGTATCCTATGGAGGATTGACAGTATAATTTAAACCACACATATTTGCATTCAAGGCTACATTATCTGATGTGTAGACATCTACCCATCTTTGTGGTACCATTTGAAAGTTGTAATTTCGATTTTATTCCAGTTTTAGTACATTTATCAGCCACCCTGTATTCAAAAGCATGTTGTGTCTCAACTGATGGCAGACACAACACGAAAAGCTCAGATTATGTAAAATAGGGTCTAAGCTACAACATCTGTAAATATGAAAAATCTGAGTTTCCAATTTTAAAAACAAATTGACATTAAAGGTAAAAAATATGACAATTTCCAATGAGGAAGACATAGATGTCTCATTGTATGGTGGGATATGCAAAATAGGTGAACTTTGAGCAGCTTTATCTCTTGAATGGTTTGGCATGGGCAAATACGTATGGAAGGTTTCATTCAAATTAAAGGGGTGCTGTCAAAAAGTGATTGAATTCAAATGTCTTTACCCCACTGTAGAAATGTGCTTAAAAAATACATTCTACTGGTATTGTCATTCGAAAGTTGGATGCTTAAAGGCGCCACTCCCAAAACGCCTTGACTCTCTACCCTGAGTCAGAGGGATCTCAATGTGAGGGGGTCATATCTCAATTAGGCCTTACATGAGTGAGTGTCCTGTTACATCTATAAATAATAGATTGGCATACGGTATGTTTAGTCATCCCATTATAAGTGGCTCATGTGTAACATTTCACAGAAAGAGCATGACCAATGGCACTACCTAATTTTAGCAAAGGTCACAGGTTTAGCACAATGAAAGCTTTCTATTGTGAGTTGACACATTGCCACTGCTGTTCATCCTCTCAAAAGGTGAAACCTCTTCAGCTAAACTCTAGGTATTGATAAAGTTTATGCCTTAATCAACATAAATGAAACCGCTGTTCACTTATCCTTTGATTCACAGCCAATAATTATGTACACAGTTTGGCCATTTGACATGTTTATGAATCATAAATCACCCTATAAGTCAATGGCATAATGCTCAATGATCTGTAAACAAATAGTCCCTTTTTACTGGATCAGTGTCCTATCTATTGTGCAACCCTTACACAATCTCTGGGACGTATTGAATCTCCTGTTCTGCTCCCCTTGGGAGGTAATTGGACTCCATGTCGCTCTCCCTCTCTCGTCTCTCACCGCCACAAGGCACTGTGTGTGTGTGTGTGTGTGTGTGTGTGTGTGTGTGTGTGTGTGTGTGTGTGTGTGTGTGTGTGTGTGTGTGTGTGTGTGTGTGTGTGTGTGTGTGTGTGTGTGTGTGTGTGTGTGTGTGTGTGTGTGTGTGTGTGTGTGTGTGTGTGTGATTCCCACTCAGAGAGGAGACCCCTCAGACACAGGGCACCAGTGACGCGGCTCTCTGACAAGAAGGATGGTTTCATTGGGCTTTTGTGGCATCTGCTCTTCGACTATAAATCAAAGGCGAGAGAAAGAGGCTCTAATGCCTTGACCCATCTCTTCCTGCTCCTTCTAGCATCTTCACATTTCAAGATATAGAGGAAATCAGGGTTAAAGCAGAGTTAGGATGATCATTTGACTGTTGGGTATAATCGATTAATATGCAGATTTGTGTAAATAGCCAGCTCTTTATACATCCTAAATCAATCAAACAAACAATATACAAATATCTGAACAAGAATCCTACATGCTAACAAAAGTTAATCAAAATGTGCTCATCTGAATTGGAACGGGACAGCTGTTGAAAGTGGAAGATCATGTCTTGTCATCTGGTAGCTCATGATGTAAGCGAGAGTCTGAGGAGGCTTGGCATTCATGTGCTTTGCTCCTTTAGTTGTAAGAGCTCTGTATTTGTGCACTTATCGGTGGGTGTAATTGCGCTACAGTACATTTCCCATTTTGGAGCTTATGCCTGTGTCATTTGTAAACACAGTCAAATAAACAGCCATGTCTTAAGATAGAAACTCTGGCAATGCTTGGTTCACTTCTCAGTAAGCTAAGTCTGGAAACTGGCATTTCACAATCCTGACCCCAGCAACTGAATGTTTTTTTTGACACATTTTTTATTTAGTTTATTTTTTCTGAGTGGGGTTTACAGGTACAAAAAACAATCAAAGAAATGCCTACATATAAAACCCCAGCGCATTATATTGTTCTTTACAGAGTCGCGTATATTTGTCCAGGCTTCAGTTGTTCCTTGACTAGCACCATTTATTTTCTCTGTCGATAATTCTGATATTATAACATCTAGTAGTAACTGTATCCACTGGTTAAATGGGAGAGAGTGAGTGCTGTCTGCCAGCAGTAATCTTCTCTGATTGATGGAGAGATTCAAGGGACTATCATCGTTAAGTAACATAATAGAAGCAAAGCATTGAATATTTAAATTCATGCACTTCGAAATTCATTTTGTAACTTTGCCCCAGAAGCATTCAACTGCAGGGCACTCCCACATCATATGAAGGAATGTGCCTACCTGATGTAGGGGATGCAGGGAACAGATAGGGAGTTGGTGCCAATTTCATCGTAAAATGTTTCCTTGGTGTTAAATACAGTCTGTGAACAAACTTAAAATGTATAAATTGTTGGTTCAGATTACGGGATGCCAAGTTAATATTTCTCCATACTCTGTTCCAGTTAAAAGGTGGTTGAGATTCAATGAGATTTGTGGACTACGGTTTTGTAATGGCTAGCTCAGAATAATAATAATACATAATGATACATATTATGGAGATCAGTCCTTTCGGGAGCACAGATACTTTATTTATAAATCCCATCATTGGATGGTAGTTGGCTTTCCATAGTTGTAAATATAGAAAAGAAGGAGTTGCCTGGTAATGTGTGTGTCGTTCAAATCTTAGAATGATCTCAAACCATTACCATCCATGATATTGATAAGGGTACGAATTCCATATTTGGACCATTGGGGGGATGCAAAAGGCCACCCTCCAGATCGCAAGGCATTATTGTAACATATTAGAGTATGGGCATGACATTTTGATTCCAGTTACATTTTTTTATTTTTTTATTTTGCAGATGGGGTGAAATGCTAGTCCCTGGAAATACAATTTACAGTTTGTACGGATAGTCCTCCTACTTATTTCCATCTATGTAAATGTGTTAATTGTATCCGGGACCATTTACCTTCCCATATACATTTTGAAACAGCACTGTGAATTTTATCCCAATAGCCAGAAGGAGAAGCCATGGGAAGCATTGAACAACAGAAATTCAGCCTTGGCAATATATTCATTTTGACAATAGATATTCTGTCAGTTAAAGAAACTGGGATATTATTCCATCTACTGAGGTTGGATTGAATTGATTTGAGCGTTCTGTTAAAGTTCTGGCAATGGTTTTATCTAAGGAAGGAAATGTATATTTTCCCAAATATTTAAAACAATTGGGATTCCATAAGTAGAAATGGAGTCATCCATTGGAGTCTTGAGAGGCAGTAGGGATGATTTGGGTAGAGACATTTTATAGCTTGAGATTAAGCTGAATTTATCCATGAGTTTCAATTTGTTTTGGGACAATTGAGATACATTGGCTGGATAAAGTAAAAAATATTGTCTGCGCATAATGAGATGAAGTGATCAGATATTAAGGACATTTGTGTTATTTTCCGTTGATAGACGAATTGCCTGGGCCAAGTGTTCCATGGATAGTAAGAATAACAGAGGCAAAATTGGATCGCCTTGTCTGCTTCTTCTAATGATTCTGAACGAAGCAGAACAGATATTGTCTGTTATAACTATGGCTGAGGGATTGGCATATAGTATTTCAATCATATTAATGAAATTGGAGCCAATTCCCATATGTTCCAAGACAGACCAGAGATATGACCATTCTAGTCTATCAAAAGCTTTTTCTGCGTCGAGAGATAAAACAGCCCAAGGAGCTGTTATTTCTGATGAAGCATCTAAGATTTAATAGTCGACAGAGGTTATCTGAGGATAAACACTTTTTAACAAACTCGCTTTGAACCAATTTGGGTAAGTCTCGAGATGGGACAACATTTTAGAAAACAGTTTAATATATGTGTGTATCAAAGAAAGGGAGCAATAGTGAGAACACCTTTTTTAAATAAAAGCTAAATTAGTCCTGTATACACATTTCTCCCAAATTAACCTTCGTGAATGGCTGTATAAATAATTATGAGCAATAGTGGACCTAATTGATTCCAACATTTTAAATAGACCTCAGGAGGAATACTGTCCCATCCAGGTGATTAAGCCTTTATTCATGATATCCAATGCCCCTTTGAGTTCATTGATAGAGATTTGTGCTCCCAGTGAGGTGGTTTCCTCTGATGAGAGAAGAAGAGTTCTTCATTATTTTATAAATGACTTAGTCTTGCTTGGTGTAGATTTAAAATCAGTTGTGTACAGTTCTTTATAGAAGCGGGAGAATCTGTGATGGATTAATCTGAGTTCTGATCATAATTCCCCTGTTTTAGATGCAATAGTTGCTATATCAGCTAATTGATCATGACTGCGTAGCTTGTTGGCCAGTAAACGACTGGGATGATTACCATGGAAGTAATGGTTGAGTCTTATTTGATGGATGGCAAATTCTGCTCTCCGTCGTATCAATAAATGAAGTTTTGTCTTGACTTTGGAAAGTGTAATAGCTACCTGGTCTGAAAAGAGTGTTTGTTGAAAACATTCTAACACAACATTTCCAAATATATTTCCTTTAATTGTGATTTATTTAACCCAGATACAAATGTGGTTGCATTCTTTTAATAAAACCTTTGGTGGCATCCCATAGAATCTTGTTCAATTTCAAATTGATCACAGAATGTAGGCTTTTGTAGTAATGAAATGTTGAAACTCCATCTTGTGGCTCTTTTAGCGGATTCAGAAATTTGAAGTTGGCAGTAGTAAGCGTGGTGGTCAGACAAGCGCATATGTCTAATGTCCATTTTCTTAATTAAAGAAATTACAGGTGCAGATAATTGTATGAAATCGATTTGTGAGAATGATTTATGCCTGTTTCAGTAGAAAGGAAAGGAAAAAGGAAAGGGTACCTAGTCCGTTGTACAACTGAAATTTGTCATTCGCATTTAACCCATCCCCTCTGAATTGTACTCTTTTGTTTTAAAATGATGTACTTTCCAGACATCAATGAGATTCTAATCAGAGAGTATATGCTGGAGAGCCTTGGTTTCATATGGATTGTATATTTGGTTTTATTAAAGTTGTCCCACATGTCCAAAATGGCATTCATGTCTGTCCCAATAACCAGATGGAATTAAGTTAAATTCTAACAATATGCTGTTCAGAGAATCAAAAATCATAGGATGATATGAATTTGGAGCGTACACATTAATAAAGGCCATTTTCTATCCATAAATAAAGGGATAATGCATTCTTGATCTCCGCCTTTAACCAAGATGATCCTTTTTAGTTTCTTATGTATCATAATGATTACACCTTTAGTTATGTTTGGGGCTTGTGAAAAATCAGTCAGTTTGAAAAAATTGTTCTCTTTTCTATGTCCGTCCTTTTGAATCAAGTGTGTTGCATTGCTGTATTAACCTGATTTCTTGCTAGGATATCAAGAAAACTGGAATGTTTAATAGGACAGTTTCGGCCTTTCAAATTCCAATAGAGAAAAGCTAGCGTTGCCATTGTTTAAACAAAAGTAATGTTTTATTAATAATGTAATTGTTTTATTTAGTGTTAATAAGCCCATGGATGTGAAAAAAAAGCGGGTTTTGGTGGCACACAACATTTTTCTGGAGGCAAGCTGAAGTTTGGAACCGAAGTTTTACGCCCCTTCGTCGGTGATTGGTCAACAGTAAGGATTCCTCAATAAAGTCTTTGTTGTCATTCAATGAGAGATTACTTGTTTTCATGCAATTTTTTAAATTGAAAAATACTGCACCAAACGCGACTAAGATCTATTTAGCAAAAACGTCAAAATTAATGACATATTTCTTGAGTTATGTTAGATTAATTCAAACTATTTTCAGCAAGCATATACTGGCTATGGCGTCTCAAAATGGACAAACAGTACCATTGCCGCTTTTTTCTTATTTTTCAAGCGAGGGTTTTTTAAGGGAGTATGCAAGCACACTTGTTCGGTTTGGCTAGCCGAGTTTGGCTAGGCAACAGCCGAACCGAAGCATGCTAATGCCTTTACAGTATTGCAGCATACCTATGAAATCTCTTAAGCAACATATTTTTTGGTCTCAAAACTTCTTCAGGCTAGGGTCTATTTTTCTCCACTTCCTGTCTGACTGACGTGCCCAAAGTAAACTGCCTGTTACTCAGGCCCAGAAGCCAGGATGTGCATATAATTGGTAAAATTGGATAGAAAACACTAAAGTTTGTCGAAATTTTAAAATAATGTATGGGACTATAACACAATTGATGTGGTAGGGGAAAATCCAAAGAGAGCCCATGCTCTTTCAATGGAAAGTTATGAGTCCTATGCAATTCCATCTCCCAGATTGCAATTCCTATGTCTTCTACTAGATGTCAACCGTCTTTGTTCAAGGTTTCAGGCTTGTTTGTTCCCAAATGAGGAAGAATTTTGAGTTTTGGTACTGGGAGTCAGAGTTGGAAATCAGTCTGTTGGCATGTGACGTATGTTTTCTATTGAACATACTTCTTTCCGTATGAAATATTATAGTTTAATGACATTTTAGGGTACCTAAAATTAAATAGAAACATAGATTGACTTGTTTCAACAAAGTGTAGCGGTAGATTTTTGGATTCCTTTCTCTGCATGTTGAATGAGTGGATTACTCAAATCTATGGCGCCAACTAAACTGATTTTTTGGGGATATAAATAACGATTGAATATTGAATAGAAGTGAATATTTAATCGTTATTTGTGATTTTACGAAGCCTGTGCTGTTTGAAAAATATTTTGATGTGGGGCGCCGTCCTCAAACAATCACATGGCATGCTTTCGCTGTAAAGCCTATTGTAAATCGGACAATGCGGTTAGATTATCAATCATTTAAACTTTTAACTGATATAAGACACTTGTATGTACCTAGATGTTTAATATCCATAATTTCTTTGATTATTTATTTGAATTGCGCGCCCTCCAATTTCACCGGAAGTTGTCGACAGGTGTCCCGCTGACGGGACGCCTAACCCTAGAAGTTTTAAGGTATTGAGAAATAAATAAATAACCATTTACCCCTTCAGACCTTTACATTTAGGTTTGCAGACTTGATGAATTAGGGTGGCTAATGAAGAAAAAAAGGAGAGATAAGGGGAAAAAAAGTAGGCAAAACAGAAATACAAGCCTAAACAGTCAAACAGGATGTCTGTGGGAGCAATAGCTCCTGATCCATTATCATTAGCAATATGGTCTAAATTACCCTAAACATCACATACCCTCAATTTGTATATTAAAGGAATTCTTTGGGTGGTTTTTCTGTAAGCATGTATGTGCTCTATACTATGCGCAGTATGGGACCAAATATTGGCATTGGCATTTCTAACACACCAGCCCATTATTTTCCCTGAGGCACCAAACTGACCAATTATTTTCCTTGAGGCCACCATTATTAGCCAGATAATTATCATTTTGCGCAAAAAAAAAACCAAGTTAGACAGGCCCACTGGGACAGAAATGAACCAGCCCACCTGGCATTTGCCCGAAATGCCAGATGGCCAATAAGCCCCTGCTTCTGAATGTCTCTCTCTCTCTCCCGCTCTCTCCCCCACTCTCCCACCTTCTCCCACTCTGTTTCTCTCTCTCTCCCTTCCTTGTCCCTCTCTATCTCCCTTAATCTCTCAGGAGGAGACCCTAGCTCGTTGTTGTGAGGACGAGGAGAAGCGCAGGGAGATCACCACTCACTTCCAGAGCACACTGACAGACATCCAGGCTCAGATCGAGCAGCACAGTAACCGCAACAACAAGCTGTGTTTGGAGAACGCCAACCTAGCAGACAAACTCAAACACATCATCAGCCAGTACGAGCAGAGAGAGGAGGTACACAACAGGAATACGTAACCTTAACCTCACTGTTATATGTCTGTACACTCTCATTGGGGTGGCAGGCCGCCTAGTGGTAAGAGTGTTGGGCCAGTAACAGTGTTAACCCACTGTTCCTAGGCTGTCAATGTAAATAAGAATTTGTTCTTAACTGTCTTGCCGAGTTAAATAAAGGTTAAATAAAATCCCTGGCCTACTAACACCATGCATGCAGGCTCCAGTCATGGAGTCATTTGATAACCAAAGCTGTTATTGATCATAATTCATCTGTCCCCAAAAGGAACAAAAGTCTATACAGGAAGTAGACACTTGTACGTCATGTTTAGTGAGATAGCTGTGACAAAAGAATTGAGTCAGATCATTGAATAAAGACACTCAGAGACACTTAGAGGTATTATTGCTCCCTACGCACATCAACAGTCAGAGATATAGCCAGCCAAGGGCGCTCATTGAATAACACTATAGCATGTCATATGTAATCACACAACAATACACCAGGAAAATGACAAGCCTAAAGTGACGCACGAAAAACAGGATCTGTCATGCAGTTGGTTGCCACTGAGGCTGTTGCACCACTTCTGCTGCCCACACACAGCTGCAGCTGGTGTGGTAAAACAGAAGAAGATTTCAATTTCTTATTTTTAACTTTTTTTTTTTACTTGTGAGTTTCTAATAATTTGTCTTGAGTGCCATCTGCTGGTTGTAGTCAGTATAAACACTTCAAATCAAATTGTATTGGTTACAAACACATGGTTGGTGCGAGTGTAGCGAAATGCTTGTGCTACTAGTTTGACGGTGCCGTGCTATCTAACAAGTAATCTAACAATTCCCCAACAACTACCTAATACACAATGAATGAGAATATGTACATATAGCATATAGATGAGCAATGGCCGAGCGGCATAGGAAAAGTGCATAGGCACAGTAAAATAGATGGTATAAAATACAGTATATACATGTGATATGAGTAATGAAAGATATGTAAACATTATTAAAGTGGCATTATTTAAAGTGGAATTGTTTAATATGACTAGTGATCCATTTATTAAAGTGTCTGGGTCTCAATGCAGGCAGCAGCCTCTCTGAGTTAGTGATTGCTGTTTAGCAGTCTGATGGCCTTGAGATAGAAGCTGTTTTTCAATCTCTCGGTCCCAGCTTTGATGCACCTGTACTGACCTCGCTTTCTGGATGATAGCGGTGTGAACAGGCAATGGCTCGGGTGGTTGTTGTCCTTGTTGATCTTTTTGGCCTTCCTGTGACATCAGGTTCTGTAGGTGTCATGGAGGGCAGGTAGTTTGCCCCCGGTGATGCGTTGTGCAGACCGCACCACCCTCTGGAGAGCCTTGCGGAGCCCGACAGGATGCTCTCGATAGTGCATCTGTAAAATTGTATCAGAGTTTTGGATGACAAGCTACATTTCTTCAGTCTCCTGAGGTTGAAGAGGCGCACTGGCGCCTTCTTCACCACACTGTCTGTGTGGGTGGACCATTTCAGTTTGTCTGTGATGTGTATGCTCAGGAACTTTCCACCTTCTCCACTGCTGTCCCTTCGATGTGGATAGGGGGGTGCTCCATCTGCTGTTTCCTGAAGTCCTCGATCATCTCCTTTGTTTTGTTGACGTTGAGTGAGGGGTTATTTTCCTGACACCACACTTAAGTGTCAAAAAGACATGATTATTTGATATCCAAATAACATCTAAAGTGTCTTATTAAAATATGTGATTAGATCCATACATTGCAATTATGACATAAAATGGATACAAGTTGACCTTTGATAGTTGGCTAAATGCTGATGGACATAAATGAACTCTGCTCTTTTTGGCAGAAAACTTGTGAATTATGCCACACTGTTTATGCATATGGCTATTTCCCATAGTAAACAAAATAGATGAGTCTTACGCGCAAAATAAACAATATGTATAGAAACAATTATTTTCCGCAATTGAACTCATCTTGGGTCAGTATTCTCATCAGAATGTGTGCCCTGATGATGATAATAATAATAATAATAAAAATCCCGATAAAGACAATACTTTAAACCATTTACTCTCCTGATAAATGTGAAACAGTAATTCAGTAAGTCACCGGTTTTAATTGGTTCTCCACCCACTATTTTGTCTGTTCTCCTTGGCATCATAAAAAGTGTCTGAACTTCCCAATGAAATACTGTAGGCAAACAACAATGGTCTTAATTACTTATCAAGGCACACATTTATGACCATTTCTCATAGACAGACATAGGGTAGCGGTGGTGGTTTTTAGCTAGATAAAAAAGTGTGAAATGTATCCTAATTGATGAGTCATAACCTGTACAGAATGTCTCAGAGGCCCTTCTCAAACCAAAGTGTCCAATCTCACCTTGTCTATCACCCAGAGCTTGGAGAAGATCTTCAAGCACCACGACCTGCAGCAGAAACTGTCTGATGCCAAACTGGAGCAAGCCCACGCACAGCTGCAGGAGGCTGATGAGAAGCACAAGAGAGAGAAGGAATACGTGAGTTACTATACTTTAACCAACTTTTACTGACCTTACCCACAACGTACTGTAAAGCAATGCCAATATAGTTGAGAATCATTTGCCTTACATTTTAATTCTGGTTTACTTTCAAGTATACAACCAATAAGTCTTACTGTGCATGTGATGCTCACACAAATGAGTATTGTAACCATTCACTGTCTCTGTTGTTAGCTGCTTAGGGAGGCAATTGACAAAACAAAGAAATGCTACACATTGAAGGAGCAAGAGTTGCAGTTGAAGAAAAAGGTACATTTGTGCTTTGCGTGTGTTTTGTTTTTAACCAGTTACTGGTACACGCAGCTGAGTGGAAACTACAAGCTAAACTTCTGAGAGAGCAGGAGACAGTCATGCAGGCTCAGGTGAATATATCCAATATGGTGCCAAGCACTCTTATTCAAACCTTTTCTTTCAGGTCCAAGCCTACCAAAGGCAAGCACAGTCCCATTAAGGTGTTTTAAAGGCCCAATGCATACATTTTTATCTCAATATCAAACAATTTCTCGGTTACAGTTAAGTACCTTACTGTAAAACTTTTCCATTAAAATGGTAAAATCTCAAGCAAGAATTTTTGGGAGTGATCTGCGTAGGGCATGGGAGGCATATGTAATCTGAAAACTAGCGGTTGTTGGCGGAGGGTTTTGGATCTCTCTGTTATTTGTCTTTATTAACTTAAAGCACCTGGCGATGTCACCAGGCAAGCAAAAACTCCACCTATGCAAAAACCTGTTGATTAGAAGGTCCTGTGTAGATTGTATTTTCAACCAGCAACTATTAGGAAATAACGCTGCTAACATATTTTTACACTTTTACAGTGTTAGTTTCATCAGCTGTTGTACAATATGATACAAAACACAGGGAAACAGATGTTCGACTGCACTGGGCCTTTAAAAGACAACTAATCTATTTCTGTGTATTTGTCCATTGGGATCTAAAGCCCTTCAATATCACCCCAAACATTGGCAAAGTGACCCCCTCATTTGAGAGTAATCCCAAATCGTATTTCTCCTCTCTTATAACTATATGGCTTAATGTACATAGCATTTAATATGAAAGGAAGGAACACCTGTTAGCTGAGCTACTGTACGCATTTTTTTTTTGTACACGGTCAAACCAGCAAAGAGAGCAGTCATAATTCCCATGATAGCAGCAGGCAAGGCAAGAGCAACTTCGTTTCCCTGAACCAGCAGCATGACCCACTGCATCATGGGGATACGAAAAAAAACTCTTGCTTTGCAATTAATGTGACATGGAGTCGATAAAGGTGATGATTGCATCAATGCAATGCAGCACTGTTTTTCTGTTGGAACATTGAGTGCATACTCCAGTACCATTGATTATTCCATTTGAAAATTATGATAAAATTACAATTGCTATGTTTATTGGATGTGGTACAATCATTGTTTGGGTGCAAGCAAATTATACAATGAAATTAGTTGGGTTGACACACACCATGTTAATAAATGATAAATCATACAAAAATAATTTATGAATCCATCGGAAAAGCATTTATCGCTGACAGTTCATATGGTTATAATTAATTGCAGAGAAACCTTGCCATTATGTAAAGCCTTGGGTTGTCACAATAGAAACCTTAGCCTGGCTCCCAACTAAATCAAATGACAAAGTCATATTAAAACATCAATGAAGTTAATATTGCATTTCAGTACCCATACGATTCATTACATATGGGTACCAAGCCATGTCACATTTCCAATCTAATTTACGGGGAATGTCAAACTGAATTTCTCTGTCCAGTAACAGACAGATTTAGATCACACAAACAGCCTTCAGACAGAAACTGATCTGATATACAAAACACATTCAATCAAAAAGCCTTTCCTCTTTTATAAAGTGTGTCAAGTCATTTGTTTTGCTTTTGTGCCAAACCAGTAGCTTCAAAATATAGACAGTTGATCTCAGTTGAACAGGGTGGCTTACAGAGACATGTTTGAATATTGGAGACTGACTGTGTCTGCAATACTGCTTTCCCCTGAGGGCCTCCAGAGATTAGCCTGTTAACTCTAGCTGGACAGACTGCCTGGCAAGGCATACCAACAATAAGTGACCTTATTGGAAGTGCTTATTTGTTCCCGTGGAAAATATACACAGAGGAAAAAAATTGTCAGCCTCCTCATGAATTACCAAATGTTTGCTGAACCCCCCTGGCTCTTTCTCTCTCTCTCTCATCTCCCTCTAAAGTTCAGAACATTTGTTTCTGGTGTGACATTATGTTAAAATCATAGATCTGATTGTTCCCGGGGTGAATAGATGCATATTATTGCTACATGTGAAGTCAACATGCAATCTCCTGAAATCAATTTCTCTGTTTCTATGCAGCTTGTTCTGTACTCCCAGAAGTTTGAAGAGTTCCAGACTACGTTGTCTAAGAGCAACGATGTGTATGCCAGCTTCAAAAATGAAATGGAGAAGGTATTTGGCATCCTTAAAATAAAATCATTGTTCCTTACAATATACAGTGTATTTTTAGGGCCAAGTGCTCGGAGGTGATATAAGGTCAGCATCATCCTGAAATGAGAAAACAACTATTTTCTGGAGGGATAGAAGCTTCTATCAAACATGTTCAAGACGATGAAGGCTACATTTATTTTCAGATACGTTTTAACCCAACAAATATTTTGCTTCATAGATGACAAAGAAGATGAAGAAACTAGACAAAGAGTCAACTGTTTGGAAGACCAGATTTGAGAGCACTAACAAGGCTCTCTCTGAGATGATTGAAGAGGTAACTACTTATCTGAAACACATAAAAAAGAGAGCCTTTATTCAAATGAGCTACAACAAGTTTATTTAATTGAATTTGTAAAAATGTATTTTACCTTTATTTAACTAGGCAAGTAAGTTAAAAACAAATTCTTTTTTACAATGGCGGCCTACAGTTTAACTGCATGAACAACAGTGTCCCTGACTCTCTGATTCACTCTCTTTTCCCACAGAGGACTCTGAAGGAGAATGAGTATGAGATGTTCGTTGTGAAGATTGACAAGCTGGAGAGGCTCTGCCGAGCACTCCAGGATGAGAGGAAGATTCTGTATTCCAAGATCAAAGGCATCCGTCAAACCCCTAATGCCCCCGAGGGGACACCCAAGGACGAGACACAGGAGCAGGCCCCTGAACCAGTCCACAGCCTCATGGATATTGTTGAGGAGCCAGAGATGACAGAGGAGATGGCCCGTCTGAGAGCTGAGCAGAACAGGCTGGCGGAGTTCGCCGCCTCTCTACTGTCCCCGTCAACAGGAGACAATGATGACGATGACTCTGACAGCGAGGAAGAGCCAGAGTCTACAGAACCGGCTGAGACCCAGAACATCTCTGAACCAACACAGGCCTCAGCACAAGTACAGGTAGAGGCACCAGCAAAGGCAGAGGAACCAGCACATGCAAAGGCACCAGCTCCATCACAGATAGAAGCACCAGCACAGGCTCTCTCACAGGTAGAAGAACCAGGAAAGGCTCCCTCACAGGTAGAAGCACCAGCACAGGCTCCCTCACAGGTAGAAGAACCAGCACAGGCTCCCTCACAGGTAGAAGCACCAGCACAGGCTCCCTCACAGGTAGAAGCACCAGCACAGGCTCCCTCACAGGTAGAAGCACCAGCACAGGCTCCAGCACAAGTAGAGGCACCAGCACAGGCTCCCTCACAGGTAGAAGCACTAGCTCAGGCTCTCTCACAGGTAGAAGCACCAGCACAGGCTCCCTCACAGGTAGAAGCACTAGCACAGGCTCTCTCACAGGTAGAAAAACCAGCACAGGCTCCCTCACTGGTAGAAGAACCAGTACAGGCTCCCTCACAGGTAGAAGCACCAGTACAGGCTCCCTCACCGGTAGAAGAACCAGCACAGGTTCCAGCTCAAGTAGAAGCACCAGTCCAGCCAGAGCCCCCAAAACAGCCAGAGCCCTCTGCCAAAAAGCAGACACCAAAGAAGAAGAATGCAAGGAAGACCAGCTGAACCGACAAATGTGTCATTGTGTGATCGTTAGGACTGTAGTCCCTGTGCCTGGTGTTATAGTTGAGATATCTAATCCAGCTTGGTTTGTCTATATACTGGTGTATCCAAAGTCTATCCAAAGTCATGGCGTGCAGTAGAAGTTTGTTTAAATTGTATATCAGATGACGACAGAGATTTACTGTTTTTTACCATTTAGAAATACACTGGCATAACCAAAGAATGGGCAGCAAGGTTATTCAGGACATTGCAGCCTAAAAACCTTTCAATGCCAAATGTGGTTTGCAAAACAGCATCATAAAAGCCACTGTCTTTTTTTCCATCTGAACCCTATAATGTAACTTCAATAAATATCTGATTGAAATTTATGTAGACATGTTGGTGCTCTTTGGAATGTTTTTATAGGCCCACTTCTCTGGTTTACACAATAAAAACTCATATCTAATATGACCAAATATTGGAAGATGCAAAGTAGCTAGATAAATGCACTACAATGCTTTCATGTCCCTTTTATTTGGACCAGTCTCTCTCTCTCTCTGTATGAATTGTTAACTGGACATCAAAAACGTCTCAGAAGACACTCTTTCACGATAATTTAGGGATGGATCCTTACTGTAGTTTCCATGGCAACCCAACCAAAAAAAGCCAAGCGGACAGTGCACATCCATTTTTTTTAAATATAATCTGTATCAGACAGTCTCTATCCCCAGAGTGGGTTGTTTTGGCCAGGCCGTGGTCTGTCTGTGTTCTGGGAAAGTAACAAAGTTACACAAACTCTCCTCCACCAAGGACACAACATTAGAATGACAGGCACCAAGTCGCCACGGCAACGCCATCTGCTTATTCGTTGAGGAGGACCATTAAGGTGTGCATGATAATATAATAGTGCAGAGGACCCTGGGTTTTTAATAAATACAGATCCGTGTTGAGTGCCCCAGGGAAAACAAATTAGACCACTGTGAATATCATGTTTATGTTCTGGATTGTAGTACTGCTTCAGCAGATTGCACACCGCACACAAATTGTATACAATATCTTCTGTTAGGACAAAAGCACCTAGTTGTCACTCAATAAAGATACTGACAAAAGTAGGACAAACTCGAGTCCTATCCAATGCCCCACTTTATGATCATATCTACACCAACCTATGGAAGTCATCTTGATGCCTGAAATAGCCTCCGCAAACCTCCAAGTGACGTGAGTATATTCAGTTTCACCAAGAGGATGACAAAGCTTCAAGGCTTTTACTTCATGGTTGTGACCACCAGATGAGGCCTTTGAAACCATTCACAATTCCACCGAAACCTCCACACGGACTTCCCTCTCCTTTGCATTCCCATGCACATTACTGTGGATTTGTACAGTATGTCATGCAATCAGCCTTTTGAGGGGCCTAAACGAAATGTTGTTGCGAGCATAACATTTTAGCTGTCCCCCTCTTGACAGCGGAGAGGAAACATGTACATTTTGGAGTTCATTTAATTCTACACATTTTGCTATGGGGCGTAGAGAAAATGTTTGTTTTAGAGAAAGTTTGCTGCAATTCTACTAATTTTGCCATGGGGCAGAGAGAAAAATGTGCAGTTTTGAATATGATATCTGAGTGAGATTTACGAATAAAATAGTAGTAGATGGGTCATTTGTCCAGACCTGCAATAGGCTAACTAGTAATCATACCACACATAAAAATATTAAAATCTGCCTTAATTGTTCATATGAATCTCAAGAACAAATAGCTGATAGGCAGCGGAGAGGCCAGGTGCATCAATGCACATGAAAGAACAGTGAAGACATGAGACACACAGCTCAAAATTCTCCCTTATTGATCGTGTTTAGGGGAAATACAATTATCCGACATAGACTAGCCTACATCACCACAATGCAATGAATAATTGCAATGAATAATGAGTGCAAAATTCTGCAGTGAAAATGTAATTTGAATAACGACGCAAAAGCCCTGTGATTTCAATGCTTCATTCGATTTGGATCAGTTGTGGGTCGACTCTCGACAGTTTATAAGGTCGAGAAAGGCACAGAAGCACTCCAGTCTAGCTGTATTTTTACTTCTGATACTGAATGCGCTGTCTGTTGCAGATCATCACTCTCCCAAGTCATCCTATAATAATGTGACCACATACTCCCCGCAGGCCCAGTTATTCAGGAAAGCTTAACACATGCTCTGCCTCCTCTCCAATCTGAGCGGCTATTCCTTTGACACCTAGAACCTAATGCTTCAATACAGTCAAAATATTTATCATTTAACTTTTTAAAAGGAATTACCATAATATGTGGCATAAACACAAACAGTCACAATGTTTTAATCTGATTAGGCTACTTCAAAAGTCTCCTGTAGGCATGTGCACATTCCTCCAAAATATAATTCCAGCATCCTCAAAATTGTTTGACAATAACCAGATTTCTGCATCGCAGTGCTTGAAGCGTCACTACAGACCCAGGCTGTGTCACAACCGGCCGTAACCGGGAGTCCCATAGGGCGGCGCACAATTGGCCCAGCGTTGTCCGGGTTAGGGGAGGGTTTGGCCGGGGGGCTTCACTTGACTCATCGCGCTCTAGAGACTCCTTGTGGCGGGCCGTGCGCCTGCAGGTTGACTTCGGTTGTCAGTTGAATGGTGTTGTGTTGGCTGGCATCAGGGTTAAGCGGGCGGGTGTTAAGGAGCGCGGATTGTGGGGTCATGTTTCGAAGAATGCATGACCCGACCTCTGCCTCTCCCGAGCCCGTTCGGGAATTGCAGCGATGAGACAAGATCGTAATTGGATATGGCAAAATTGGGGAGAAAAAGGGGGTATAATAAAATAATGTCACCCCATCATAGGAAAGCATGCAGTTTATTAGGCTACAGATTAAATAAGTTATGATGATCTTCACAGGGTGGTGAAAGTGCAGGGTGATGAACCTCATCACTGTGCACTTTCACCACCTTGTGAAAGTCATCATAACTTATTTCATCATAACTTATTTCATCATAACTTACTTCATGCTCCTTTCAATAAATATCAAGGGTCTTATTCTGGTGACATGATGATCGATGCTTGGCTGCTATTTGACAAATAAAAATAATCTTGCACTTTTGTCCATAATATCTCATCATGTAGTAGGCTACAATATACCTGCACTGTATCTGCAAGCCGCTGGCTAGAGCGCACGTGCCAATACCAGAGTGGGCATATTCGCTATAGCTATGCAACATTTTCTGTGACAAAACCATCAGTATGCTTAGAGTTGAAAATGCGCATTTAACTTGTATTTTTTATTCAGTACATGGGAATTTAACCTCAAAAGGTATTTTTTATGTGCACTACATATTTACCGCACAAACTTATGAATTTGATGGAAACACAAACTCTGATGAGAAAATGGTCCAGGGTTTACCTCAGCTGGTAATTGAAAAAATAAAAAGCCAATAAATAAAATTGCAGCAAGCCAGATTGTCCAGGAGACGCTGTTCTGACCCATTCTCTCACACCTTGTGTGCAAATGCACCTGCTGCTGAAGAGAGAGAGAGCAACCAAAGAGCCTCAGCCTAGTCTACTGTTGATTGCGAACATTGAGTCCTTTTTCATTGAAGTAAAACACAAGTTAGATGAAAAAGAGTATGCCTATAGTGAAATGTAATACACACTACTGTTCAAAAGTTTGGGGTCACTTAGAAATATCAGTGTTTTTTATCCATTAAAATGTTATCAGAAATACAGTGTAGACATTGTTAATGTTGTAAATGACTATTGTAGCTGGAAATGGCAGGTTTTTTATGGAATACCTACATAGGCGTACAGAGGCCCATTATCAGCAACCATCACTCCTGTGTTCCGAATGGCACGTTGTGTTAGCTAATCCAAGTTTATCGTTTTACAATGCAAATTGATCATTAGAAAACCATTTTGCAATTATGTTAGCACAGCTGAAAACTATTGTTCTGATTAAAGAAGCAATAAAACTGGCCTTCTTTAGACTAGTTGAGTATCTGGAACATCAGCATTTGTGGGTTCGATTACAGGCTCAAAATGGCCAGAAACAAATAACTTTCTTCTGAAACTCATCAGTCGATTCTTGTTCTGAGAAATTAAGGCTATTTCATGCGAGATAATGCCAAGAAACTGAAGATCTCGTACAACGCTGTGTACTACTCCCTTCACAGAGCAGCGCAAACTGGCTCTAACCAGAATAGAAAGACGACTGGGAGGCCCTAGTGCACAACTGAGTAAGAGGACAAGTACATTAGAGTGTCTAGTTTCAGAAACAGATGCCTCACAAGTCCTCAACTGGCAGCTTCATTAAATAGTACCCACAAAACACCAGTCTCAACGTCAACAGTGAAGAGGCAACTCCGGAAAGCTGGCCTTCTAGGCAGAGTTGCAAAGAAAAAGCCATATATCAGACTGGCCAATAAAAATAAAATATTAAGATGGGCAAAAGAACATTGACATTGGACAGAGGAACTCTGCCTAGAAGGCCAGCATCCCGGAGACGGAACAGCGCAAACTGTCCTCTTGCTCAGTTGTGCACAGGGGCCTCCCACTCCTATTCTGGTTAGAGACAGTTTGCGCTGTTCTGTGAAGGGAGTAGTACACAGCGTTTAAAAACATTACAATACATTCTTTACAGAATTCACAATACACTAAGTGTGTGCCCTCAGGCCCATACTCCACTGCCACATATCTACAACACAAAATCCATGTGTACATGTGTGTATAGTGCGTATGTTATCATGTGTGTGTATGCATGTGTCTGTGCCTATGTTGGTGTTATTTCACAGTCCCCGCTGTTCCATAAGGTATATTTTTACCTGATTTTTAAATCTGATTCTACTGCTTGCATCAGTTACCTGATGAGGAATAGAGTTCCATCTAGTCATGGCTCTATGTAGTACTGTGTGTCTCCCATAGTCTGTTCTGGACTCTGGGACTGTGAAGAGACCTCTGGTGGCATGTCTTGTGGGGTATACATGTGTGCATGAGCTGTGTGCTGGTATTTTAAAAAGACAGCTCGGTACCTTCAGCTTGTCAACACCTCTTACAAAAGCAAGTAATGAGGAAGTCAATCTCTCTTCCGCTTTGATCCATGAGAGACTGCATGTTTAAACCAGTTCTTTAAACATGCAACACCTGTTTTGTTTAACTCGAGACATATTTATTGGCTAAATTAACTTTGATCTGTCTTTTTAATTGTGTGCTCTGTATTTAGTTTAAGATAGGTTATAGGTAGGTGTAAAATAAATATAATTAGCCTTTAGCCTATATCTGTAATTTGTTGGGTATGGTAGGCACCTGCCTTTGTTGGAAATTGCTGCAATATAGCCTGTTCAAAAGGTTTAAACCAGTTTGGAAGTGTTCTGCTCCATTCTGTTGAGCCATTGTCTTTGGCCAAATTAAATTAGCTCCTGAATGGTGCAGCATTCTAAGGCATGACATCTCAGTGCCAGAGGAGTCACTACAGACGCTGGTTCGATTCCAGGCTGTATCACAACTGACCGTGATTGGGATGTCCATAGGGCGGCGCACAATTGGCCCAGTGTTGTCCGGGTAAGGGTTTGGCCGCGGTAGGTCATCATTGTAAATATGAATTTGTTCTTAACTGACTTGCCTAGTTAAATAAAGGTTAAACAAATTAAAAAGTTCAAACTGTAATGCTGTGTTTGCAGCAATATAATAGCCTGCTCTTATTTTTCCTATAAACAATGGCTTGACTTACTTTTCATATTACCCTAAAAAAAGTTTAGGAACTTTTGTGAAGGTTTGTTGTGGCTATTATTAAGCTTTAGCTACTGCAAGCCTATGATATGAAGGCAGTGTGCACTGGCGTTCCAAACAACTCCAACAGTTGAACTTGAGGTGAGCAAGAATGTTTCAGGCCTATTAGAGTTACTCATATAATCTTACACTATAACGCTTATCTTTATACAGCATATTCTGATTGAAAATGAATGAATTAGCCTCCTTCTGTACATCTATATCTCTATAACCATCACTCAAAGAAATGCATGTTGGTGTCCTAGCATCCTGCCGGGCATATCTCTATCTTTCTGGGGCTAGGCCTAACATTCTCTTCCATTATATAGGCTATATTTATATATATTAATATCATACAGTGGACACCTAAGCCTATAGGCCTATGCATGCAATGCCCTGATGCATTTAGTGCTCACATCTCCAACAGCTGAATCGTGAGGTGGACAATTATTATTTTAGGAAAGCAGCCCCCAAAAAATACAAATTAATTGGCTATAATGTTTTGGCCAATATCCCTCATTTAGTCCAATGTGAATGGATATGGGCGGTCAGTAAATTTCTGGTCATTTAAAATCTTCCTGGTCACATTGTCCAGCACCCTAAAAATGTTTAAAGCATCCTACTGATGGCCTGCTTTGAAGCTAAGCAGGGTTGGTCCTGGTCAGTCCCTGGATAGGAGACCAGATGCTTCTGGAAGTGGTGTTGGAGGAGGCACTCTTTCCTCTGGTCTAAAAAAAATATCCCAATGCCCCAGGGCAGTGATTGGGGACAGTGCCCTGTGTAGGGTGCCATCTTTCAGATGGGATGTTAAATGAGTGTCCTGACTCGCTGTGGTCACTAAAGATCCCATGGCACTTATCGTAAGAGCAGGGGTGTTAACCCTGGTGTCCTGGCTAAATACCCAATCTGGCCTTCATACCATCATGGCCACCTAATCATCCCCAGCTTATAGTTGGCTTATTCATCCCCCTTCCTCTCGCCTATAACTATTCCCCAGGTTGTTGCTGTAAATGAGAATGTGTTCTCAGTCAACATAACTGGTGAAAAGATTCATAGTGTCATTTATATTGACTAATTTCTGCCTACTCTTTGCTGTTTGGCAATTATGATGAACAAGAGCATGCAACATTTCTTTCTCTCCTTTATTATATATTTGTCATCCTTTTGTAAAAAAGCAAATTTGGCATACAGATACATTCACTTGTTGTCACAGTATATGTGTTTCATCTTTTTAAGTGCCAGACAATTCCAACCGTTGTAGGTCTTATGAATATAACTTTTTCTGAAATCATATAGATGCTGTCTTGGACATTTTTAGTCGAGTCATATTCTTTCTATACATACAAAATAAAACAATAACTAAAGCCCAGAAAAAAGTATTTAAGGGACAAAAATAAAGTTGCCTAGATAAAAAACAGAAACAGCACTAGCATGCATGCACATTTGTCAATAAGCTTCCAAGACTTTGAAGGAGGAGAATGGCTTGACAAAGTGGTAGTCGAGGTTCCCACAGTGGGGGCACTGCTGCACGTTGCTGTACTCTGAGAAGTACTGCATCCCCACCCTGACATCTATGACTGGCTTGCCACAGTGCTTGCAGTTCAGACGGGCCTAAGGGTACAAATGGAGGAAATGGCTAAGGATCCGCAGTAGTTGACTTTGCCATGCATAATGTCATTGAGACGATTTGATAGGAGGAGATCTAGCCCCAACACAAAACCAGATTTTTTTTTTTAACTGACTTTGGCCCATGAAGCTACCTTATGGCAGGCAGCCTGCCATATTTAAATGACACCCCTGAACCATCTGGATGCTAACTCAAATATGACTTTCAAACTCATCGTGAGGAGAAAAAAAAAGATATATTGATAAATACTAATAGCCTACTCACCTGACAACATGGTGTGGCGGCCAGTATATCGTAGGTGTACATCGTCCCCAACTGGTGCCAGCTCCCATCCCACCTGGACTTGCACTTGATACAGACAATTTTGTGGACTCCCTCCAGACAGTCAACACATATTGCATACAGATGCATCAGCCTCCCTTTACAAGAGAGACAATAGGGTTGTTTAATAGATTCCACAAATAATCCCTAAAGCGTGAAAAATAATCATGCATTACAAAGCCTGAAGATCAAAGCAACAGCATTCAGCCACGGATTTAATTCTTATCCATGTGGTGAATAGCTACTAAGAACCTGTTTGTGGAAAACAGTATAGATTGACTTGATTGATATGCATGTCATGCTTGATCACATTCATGTGCCATAATAATTTTGTTTAGTTCTCAATGAAAGTAATGAATTATATTGTGCCAGGTTTATTATGGTGTGTTCTTATCTCAAATATATGCAAGGGATAACACCCTTGCTGACCAAAATAACAATTATGAAAATTCACAACCAAACGAGTTATTCTGAAATACACTAAAACATGCATATCTGGAAACAGCTGTGGTCCAAATCATTTGCTTGCAGCAACATACTGTAACTCCTGGGGCCTGATCAGCTGTCAACAGTAAGCCTGAACATTTCACTGTCCACATTTCTTCTACCACAACAGGAACCAGCATATC
The DNA here is from genome assembly GCF_002021735.2 of Oncorhynchus kisutch. Classification (NCBI taxonomy): domain Eukaryota; kingdom Metazoa; phylum Chordata; class Actinopteri; order Salmoniformes; family Salmonidae; genus Oncorhynchus; species Oncorhynchus kisutch. The sequence goes on along the minus strand of NC_034194.2, from coordinate 18,920,205 downwards.
GGTGTCAGGTAGCCTAGAGGTTAAAGAGGCGAGCTAGCATGTCCGACCCAGGTTCGACGAGGAACAATCTGTTGGGAAGTGAGCTGGCAACCAGAGGGTTGCTGTCGGAACCAAATCCTAGATGACATTGCCTGCCGTTGTGCACTTGAGCAAGGCACTTAACCCCCCAACAACAACAGCTCTTGGGGGTCCAGTGTGGCAGCACCTCTACAAAATCTGTATGCATGTGTTTTTCTGCAGGGTTGGGTTCATAGTCAAACGTCAGATGGAACGTGTGCAATTCACCAATAAAGTGATCTTTCTCTTAAACTCGGGTTCAAGACAATCATTTTCAAATGTTTAATTACAGGTCATCAGATTGTTTGTGGGAAAATATGTCCATAGAATATTTAAAAAATAATTATGTAATTTCCAGTTTGCAATATTTGAGTTTGTACCCAATCACAACATACATACATGCATGCATGCGCAATGGTTGCGGCAGTCTGCTGGTTTTGATAGCCTAAGTGTTTCAAATTCTGTTTCTCAGAGATGGACATTGTTCCAAAGACCTACCTTGCAGATGGCACGGCACATCGTACTCAATCTCATCGTGTCTGGAGGGGCTCAGGAACAGGGTTCCGTCCACCAGGGGGAACTGCTCAAAGACAGGCAGGGTGCGGTGGCACAGGGCACAGTTGACCATGTTCCTGTGGCTGGCGCTCAGAGCCGACAGGATGTACCTCCTCAGGTCCTCTCCCTGGCCCGCCTGGGCATCATCTTCCATACGGACATGGTAGGTGTTCAGCTTGTGTCTGGGTATGTGGGTCAGCAGCTCTGT